>NC_081409.1:778731162-779045662 GCF_030272615.1 Cryptomeria japonica | reverse complement strand
CATTTAGGAATATAGTCATTTTTATACGTCTACAACAACCAGTACATAAACTTTGAAGAGCATTTTGTTAAACCATTATACAAATTGCTTGGACATCCATGAGATTTTTCACTTTTCCCTCAGGTTAAGAAATTTGTTTGACCTAAAGATTTTGATGAAGAAAGCCACATTAGCCATAACTGGGGGGATTGGTACTGTTTCTTGGATTACACACAGATTAGGGTGTATGGGTTTGAGGGAGAACCTTACTTATTGCCTCTGACTATCCCGGACATAATTGCTTATCTAGAAATCATTAGACAATTATCTATAGCCAGTGCCAAATATCTTACAGATCATGGGAAACAATCATTTGTACCTGGCTTGTTGTCATTTTTTTATTTTCTTGTTAAGAGTTCAAAAATGTATGCTTTACTGCAATATAAGTTAGAATATTTCCACCTTGTGAAAGGAGACCCCAGGCCCAACTTTGATTGAGAAGGATATATTCGAGGGGCTAGAATGTCATAGAGACTGAAAGCCATAAAACATGTGACATTAATGATTGATGACTTCATTAGGAATGTGCAAAGGGAGGAAGCAATCAAGAAGAGGTCGACGCTTGATAAGGTAGCTAAAGCATATGAATGGAAATTGAAAGGAAAGATCAACAAATAAATTCTAGAAGCAATTGATGACCCCGTGACCAAATCAAATAAACTAATGTCTCATGAATTGGAGATTCTAGATAATCGAGTGCCATTATATGTCTTTAGAGAAAGGGTTAAAGATCCTAGGGAGACTACTCCCATTGCCCGCTTATCCCCTAAATCCACTGCTAAATTTGTTAACATAGAAGAAGATGTGCCACCCACTGGGTTTGGACTTGATCACAACATGGATCTAGCAATAGGAAAACCCTATGAGATGGAAATTGATGATGTCAAAATCCTCAAGCATGAGGAATTTGTTTTAGATCATGAGTTTGTTAACACTCCTGAGTTTGAAACCTTCTTATATCAATACAAAGGTAGGATGATCAAGCAGTAGATGGGAAACATGATAGAGGAAGACACTCTATGAATGTTGCAAGAGGAAATCAATGCCAATAAAAGAGAAATGACACCTGAAAGAGGAAGACAACTACTTGAGGACGCCGGTGCGATAATTTACCCTAGGTGGGAAATGAAAGCTTCTATTATGTTTGACAACTTCAGGAGAAAGAAGCACAATGACAAGCAATTGTTACCAAAGGAGGTTGATAGGACCTTTACAGGTTAAGGGTATGATCCAGAGCAGAAGGCCTTGTTGCTATGGGCTCTATATCCAAGAGGCAAGAGACCTCTGTTGCTAGACATGTATGAAGCATTTTCAAGACTTATAGAAGATGCACACTTGTACCACCAAAGCATACATAGAGCATATGATATTGCATGAATGGATCCTGGAGATCATGACCACTCATGACTCTATAATTCCAAAGGATAAGAATGAAGAAGATACCCCACTAAAGCCACACAATGAATTAGGGGACAAGTTGAAAAATGCCATCCAATTCCTAGAGAATGAACAATCAATCTAATTGCTATCCTTGCTTTGTAATGGAGAACTCATGTTGTTGGGAGACTAGCAACTTCAATTGACAAGTTTCATGAGCATATCCAGAGGACTAGTTGATGAGGATGGGGATCTAGCTCCATATGTGGTCCAGATGATAGAGAGATCCTATACCATGGAGAGAACAATGAAGAAATGGACCTTAGAATTCGAGTGTTACTAGGATAATGATTATATAATTCATATTGGAATGCTTAATTTGTTTATGTCTATGTTTAACAAACTGTAGTTGTTTAGTTCAAAAGGGGTGCACCCCTTCATTTCAAAATATTTGTGATTCTCATATATATGAGAAGGTTTTGCAATACTAGTCATCATCAGATAGTTTAAGATCTCTGCAAGAATTTATCAAGACTTTGTTAATGCAATACAATAGACTTTGCTTTGTTTTGTGCAAGTTGTAGAACATTTTGTTGTGGGTATCAATTCCTTGTGATATTATCTACAATAGATAAGGTTGCTTGAATTTATTAGTGTGGAATGTTGGTGAATGTAATGTCCCTTCTTATAAATTCTTAAGAATAAGTAATTATTTAATCACAGATGACTTCTTTTTTAAGTAATTAACTCAAAACCTTCATGAGAACTGATATATACAATAGTAGTTACCACCTACACTAACAATGATGGTTATAATCTACTATATTGATATATTTATCCCTCTAATTGGTACAGTTGATATCTAAAGTGATATATGTGTTGCCATTATAACAGACAAGGAAAGATTGTTGGCATTTCAATAAGGATATTGAGAAGGTTGTTGATGATTATGGATTTAACTGATTAAGGATGTTTAGTATCTTAATATTATTATTTTGTCATTGATGTCAAGAAATTAATTTTCTAATTTAGTATGATGTTGCCATATCTTAAGAAGTATGATTCGATGAGTATAAAGATGTCGGTAAAAGACACAGAAAGATTGTGATGAATAAGGGGAGAAATAAGTTATTCAATGGGCAACTATTACCGAGTTAGACAATGATAAGATCATGATGTTTAGATTGTTTTGATATCCTACATATATTGTTGATTGTAAGGTTAATACTATACTATGTTACCGAGCAAAGAACCTAGTCAATAAACCCTAAGGAACCTAGTCAGTAAACCCTAAGGTTATCACTATTGGTTAATGAATGCGGAATGTCTACCGAGTGAAGTTTAGTATTTGCCAGGTTGCAACCCAACTGTAAGAGAATGCATTAAATGATTAAAAGCATTATTTAATGAAGGAAGCTGATAAGCTAGAATTGATTAAATGATTAGTATGTCGTGCATGAAGTTTGTTAAAGAATCTATGGCAATGGAAGATCGACAGAAAGATCTACAGCTTAGATTGAACCACAATACCTTAGCACAAGTTCCAAGAAATATATACAAGTTCCAAGGTGAGGTAAAACATTTTCAGATTGAAGGATACATTGAACCTGGTCAAGTTTGAAGATCTGATGGCTATGATTTATCATGGAATATGTGATCAAGGAGATTAAGCAGTTAGCAAATTGTTTATAAATAAGGAACTGTTGATAAAAAATGTATGTGGGCAAGTGTAAGCACAGGGATGCTACATAGTGATTACCGAGCACAGAAGCTTGAAGACCTGTTTGATTAATAGAGTATAGAGCCTAGTAGAGGGACAAGATAAGTCCTATGACTAGATTGTATTGAGCAAATAAGAATCTGCTTTAGCATTTTAGATGCAAAGTTGCAAATATATTTTTATTACTATTATTTTGTGAAGTGATAGAAAATCTCTTAATAGAGTGGACTTAACAGTCTTATTTGTAAAACCCTCTAGAAAGGTGACATTTTGATTGATTGTTTGAAACCCTTTACCAAGGTCACCTCTAAAAAGGTGAAGATCCTAATAGATCTGAGGGAAATCCCTTAACCGGGTCACATCTAGCAATGTGTTTGTAATCTTTAACAGGATTTGCTTTTAACCGAGCATACTCTAGAAGAGTATATTTCTTAGTGGGTCTGAAATCCCGCAATGGTTTTTCCCTATTTGGGTTTCCACGTTAAATCTAGTGTTATGAGTGTTGTTATGATTATGTGTTCTTAAGGTTTCATGCTTTACAGTTTTGATTACTTATATCTATTAAAGCTACCGAGGTTGAATTTGTTGATTTTATGGAAGATTAAGTTTGTATGATTCACCCCCCCCCCCCTCTCATCTTGTTAGCTTGGCATTTGTACTTAACAATTAGTATCAGAATTATCAATATGATCTGCAACTATTATTGGGTTATGATGAAAGTGATACTCATAACTCATAATATATGAACCCTATCAAACCGATAACATATAATATGTTTACTATGTCTAAAATAACATATAATATGTAGGGACATTATAGTGAATGTTATCTTTAATTTAATTAAATATTCAAATTGATCATTAGAAGTATGTTGGCATGAAAGAAAAAACAAGTACTAAAAGACGAAAGAAAAGTAAAGGTTTCATAGCAATGACATCAAGTTGAGCACAACTACTACTATGAATATCATTCACATACTACTTGAATTCATCATCATCACTATCAATATCAGTAGCTCTATTGACATCAAGGTGTTTTCTTTTTGTTTCTTTGATAAAACATCTCTGCATGTAGTTTAAAAAATTATCCATATGAGGAGTAATTCATTTAAAAAATTGTCAATAGAAGGCAAAATTTCATAGATTTGTTGTTCTATATATGATCAAAATACATTTGCATACATATTCAAAATACAATGTAAAGATGATATAGGTGAGAATCAAAATCTTATGTTAACATTTTGGAGGAATTTATTATGTGTGGCATTGATGTCAACACTAGCTGTTATGGTTGGCTATCGGTACAAGATCTAGTGTTACTAATAGAAGAGACTATCTGTTGAACACTTCCGACATGTTTGGATCTATGGAATGTGTTTGGTTACATGTGGTATGTTCTTCTGGAGCATATCTTGGTCAGATGGTATTGACTTGGTAATCCGATGCTATCATACACTCGGGTAAACCCTTACCATAATAGGTTTAAGGCTTTACCGACAGAGCTTTCATTGAGAATTCTTGATAGGATGCTGAAGATGTTCTCTGATCGTGCTTAAATCAATTGGAGATGTCACTTTGGTGTAGTGGACTCAGAATAGGTCTAGTGCCTATCTAAGTTATGGACTGATATCATGTTAACGTGTTCTCTACACATTACCAGGATGTTTTATGGATTGGTTAATATTGTTTTGCTCTAAGGCCGACATGGCATATTATTGTAAAATAAATTTATGTAATGATCTTATTGTAATATCATTTAGGTGGCCAACCTAATTGGTTTTAGGTCTTAGGGTTGGTATAAATTGATGTAAGATCTCATTTTAGAGAATGGTTATGGAATGCAATGTGTGAATATTGTAATATCATTTAGGCAGAGGATTAGGTCGATCATTGAGGATCGAGTTGGGTTTAAGGAAGAGGTCAAAGGCCTTCGATGTTGAGCTTAACCGAGACTATAATCATGCATGGTAGATGCTATCTCTAGCAGTTCATTCTATTGGATTTTTGTCCAAATATCTTGAGGTGGTTTTAACCTCTGTAGTCAATGAGACTCTTTTGTAATGAGAAAGGCACTTTAGGTAGTGTGCCTTCCTGGATGGGCAAGCCCCTCATTGTATCACATACTTTCTGCATAAGTGTCATCTGATTGTGGGTAGGCTTCCCACCGTGGTTTTTTCCTTTACCAGGTTTTCCACATACAAATCTTGGTGTTATGTGCTATGGTTGCATTGCATTGATTATCTGTTTAATTGTTGAGTTGCATTGTTTACCGATATCTGTGTCTACCAGCATCTGTTTCTACTTCACTGGTATTTAAATGTTTATATCCTCCAATTTAAGGTTGTATTGTGGATTAATTATTGTAATCTGTTAACAATTGATTCACCCCCCCCCCCCCCCTCTCAGTTGTTCACCAATTATCCTAAAAATGGGTGTTAGAGCTTTGGTCCTCTTTTGCTAAAGCTTAACTGCTTGAGGTAGATCCTATGAAAACTAATCCAACAACAACTATCTTCAAAAGAGAAATCCCTAAGCTTGATGGAACAAATTATGGGATATGGAAGATCCGAATGGAGACTCATCTTAGATATCTTGGAAAGGATATTTGGGAGATCATTGAGAAAGGTTATGCACCTTATGATTCGGCATCTAGCAATCCTTCTCCTACAAACTTGGATAAGAATATTGAAAATGGCTGCAGAGATAGAGAAGCCCTCCTGTGTGCACTTACTGAGCAACAGATCATGGGATTGACTGATAAATCATCTGCAAAGGCTATGTGGGTTAAATTGAAAACTCTGAATGAAGATGACCCTACTGTCAAAGTTGCTAAACTTGATTGCTACCAGGTTAGATATGAAAACTTGAAGATAGATGACAATAAAAGAATTGCTACATTTATGGAGAGAGTTAATGAGGTTGTCAAGGGAATTCAATGTTGTGGAGGATCTTTGAGTGAAGATGAAATATTTTCCAAAGTCTTGAGAGCCCTTCCACCGACTTATAAGATGAAGGCAACTACAATTAATGAGTTGAGAACGATGGCAAACACCCCAATTAACAGAGGCATTCTGATTGGAAAGTTATATGCTTTTGAGCTTGAAGAATTTGGACCTTCTCGAGCTGCAAAATCTAAACCTACTTTTCATGCAACTTTATCATCATCATCTACTAGCAAAAATGATTGGAAAGCCCTATATGCAAAGATTTTGGAAGACATGAGGAAAGAAGATGAAGAATTTGATCAACTTGAAGCCTTATTTGCTAGAAGAGTACCTAAAGGACTGACATGAAGTAACTATGAAGGAAAAACACCTTTTAAATGTTTTACATGTCATAAGATTGGTCATTTTGCATCTAGATGTCCTGAAAGGAATGCAAGATTTGAGGAAAGAGTTAAGAAATCTTGTAAGCCTAATTAGAACAGATACAAATTCAAGAGAAACAAATAATGCTTCATAGCGGATGAGGAAGGAGTAACTGAGGACTATGAGGATGAACCGACAGAAGACTTTGCTAGTGGATCCGATAATGGAAAGGAATGGGTGTTCTATGCCCTAAAAGAAGATGAATAAGAACCAGCTATCATAAATGAAGAGAAGGCTCTGGCAGCAAAAGTTGAAGATAAGGATGAATTGGTAATTGATAGTGGATGTTCACATCATACGACTGGAGTTAAAGAAAAATTTTGTCCCTGCATGAATACAATGGTAGTCAAGTAAGATTTGGAGATGACAAAGCATGTATGATCAGAGGTAGAGGCACTATCTCTCTAGATGGTAAGCATAATACTGACAATGTCTATTATTTAGAATTTTTAAAGCATAATATTTTGAGTGTTGGTCAATTGGTGGACAAGGGATTCCAACTTCAATTCAAAGATAGAAAATGCAAAATCATTAACAAGACTGGTTTGGAGATTGCTACCGGTACTCAGACTAGAGGTAATATCTTTCATTTGAACACTGGTAATAAGACATGTTTGATTGCTCATATTGATGAGAGTTGGTTATGGCATAAAAGGTTGTCTCATGTTAATTTTGATTGCATTGTCAAGATTAGTTCAACAAAGACAGTTAGAGATATACCTAGGATTATGAAGCCTCATAATCTGACATGTAAGGAATGCCAATTGGGAAAGCAAGTGAGAACTACTTTTAAGAGCATACAAGACAAATATAATGATGTTCTTGATTTGATTCATACCGGCTTATGTGGTCCAACAAGGATCATAAGCTTTCAAGGTGATAGATACTTCATGTTGATAATTGATGATTATTCTAGAATGATGTGGGTAATTTTTTTTGGGAGAAGTCTAAAGCTTTTGAGAAATTCAAGATCTTTAAGCGAAAGTTGAAACTGAAATTGGATTGAAAATCAAATATCTAAGATCAGATCAAGGTGGTGAGTTCACTTCTCATGAATTTAACAATTATTGTGAGACAAATGGAATTAGGAGACAGTTATCTGCACCTAGGACTCCTCAGCAGAATGGAGTGGTAGAAAGAAAGAATAGAACCATTTTGGATGCAGCAAGAACCATGATGATGGAAGCCCAATTGCCTCATATCTACTGGAGAGAAGTAGTGAGTACATCAGTATACACATTCAACAGAGTTCACATCAAAGGTGAAACCGGTAAGACTCCTTATGAACTATGGTTTGGATATACACCTATTGTTAAATATTTCAGAATTTTTGGAAGTAAATGTTATATCAAAAGGGATGATTCAATTGGAAAGTTTGATCCTAGATGTGATGAAGGAATATTTCTTGGTTATTCTAATAAAATCAAATCATATAGATGTTATAACAAAAGATTGCAAAAAATTGTGGAAAGTGAAAATCTAAAAGTGGATGAGCAATACAAAAATCAATCAATATCATATGACAGGGAACCGATAGTGGAGATGATCATAACTGAACCAACAATATCTCAACCGATACAAGACATTGAAACTATTACACCGACACAATCAGAAAACTCAACTGTGACTGATGATCATATCAGTGAAGCTGGAGTTGAGAAGACTCCAAGGTATGTAATATTAAACCACTATGAAGATCAAATCATTGGAGATAGGAACAATGGAGTTATGACTAGAAGGAGACTGGAAAATGAAGATGTATGTCTTATTTCTCAAGTTGAACCAGCAAATATTATTGAAGCTTGTCAAGATAAACATTGGTTAAAGGCTATGGAAGATGAACTAGATCAGATTGAGAAGAATGAAACTTGGACTTTAGTTCTCCAATCTAAAAATAAGAATGTTATTGGAACTAAGTGGGTTTTTAGGAATAAACTAAATGAAGATGGTCAAGTTATAACAAATAAAGCTAGACTAGTTTGTAAAGGATATTCTCGGAAGGAAGGAATTGATTATGGTGAGACTTTTGCACCTGTAGCTAGAATTGAATTTGTTAGACTATTTCTTTCTTATGTAGCATATAAGAACTATAAGGTTTATAAAATGGATGTTAAATGTGCATTTTTGAATGGTGAACTTGAAGAAGAGGTATAAATTGAATAGCCTGATGGATTTTCACTGATAGATGATAAGGATATGGTTTGTAGGTTAAAGAAAGAATTATATGGATTGAAACAAGCCCCTAGAGCTTGGTATGCAAGGTTGGATAAATATCTTTTGAAGCTTGGTTTTACTAAAGGAAGTGCTAACAGTAATTTGTATTACAAAATTACTGATGATGATATTCTGATTATTGAAGTATTTGTTGCTGATATCATTTTTAGAGGATAAGATAAATTGTGCATAGAATTTACTAAAACATGAAGAATGAATTAGGAATGTCCATGATTGGTGAAATGGGTTTTTTCTTAGGTTTGCAAATTACTCAAACTGACAAAGGCATATTTATCTATCAAACAAAGTATCTGAGGGAATTGTTGAAGATGTTTGGTATGGATAATTCCAAACCGGTAAGTACTCCTATGGTAACAAGTGAGAAATTATCTATCAAAGATACATCTGCACCGGTAAATCCAACAAGGTATAAGTCTATGGTTGGTGGCTTGTTATATCTAACTTAGACTAGACCAGATATTATGAATGTTGTGAGTATTGTTTCAAGATATCAAAGTAATCCTAAAGAAAATCACGAATGTGTAGTAAAGAGGATATTTCGGTATCTACAAGGCACAACTGAATATGTCTTATGGTATTCTAGAGATGAAAACTTCACTTTGTGTGCATATATAGATTCAGATTGGGTAGGAGATACTGATGATAGGAAGAGAACTTCTAGTGGAGATTTCTTATTTGGAAAGAACTTGATTTCATGGATCAACAAGAAACAATCATGCATTTCTTTATCTACTACAGAAGCTGAATATGTCGTAGCAACAACTAACTGTACTCAATTCATGTGGATGAAGCAAATGTTGAAGGATATCAGGGTAAAATGTAGTGAACTGGTAGTTATCTACTAGTCATAACTCTGCAGCTATTGACATGTCTAAGAATCCAGCATTTCACTCTAAGACTAAGCATATATCAATAAAGTATAACTTTTTGAAGGATAAGGTAGAAGAAAAGGAAGTCAAATTAGTTTATGTGAACACTAAAGAGCATATTGCAGATATATTCACTAAGTCTCTGGCTAAGGAGTCATTTGAGTATTTAAGAGACAGGTTAGGGGTTTCTGCCCCTCTGACAAAGACTTGATTGATGCAGTTTGGCATTAGTCTGGCATACATTATCAGATACTATTCAGGCCGGTACTGATGAGTGGTGCTACTACTCAGGGGGAGTAGTCATTTTTGAGTTTTAGGGAATTAAATTATTGCTTTGATATTTTTGTCAGATTTATGGCATTGATGTCAAAGGGGGAGGGATATAGATGTGAAAAATTAAAAAAAGGAGTTGTATACATTAGGGGAGAGATATAAGTATAATTTAGAGCTTTGCAGAGATATTATTCTAAGGGAGAGTTTTTTGTTGTGGGAGACTGGTTTTCCATTTCTTGCTACTTAGATGTTTTTCACATCTAGTTTTTCCATCAATGCCAAAGGGGGAGATTGTTAGCATTTTGAAGAAATTGATTATGTGTGGCATTGATGTTTTTTCATTGATGTCAGCACTAGCTGTTATGACTGGCTACAGGTAGAAGATCTAGTGTTACTAGCAAAAGAGACTATTTGTTGAACACTTCTAGCATGTTTGGATCTATGGAATGTGTTTGGTTACATGTGGTACGTGCTTCTGGACCATGTCTTGGTCAGATGGTATTGAATTGGTAATCAGATGCTATCATACACTCTGGGAAACCCTTACCAACACAGGTTTAAGGCTTTACCAAAAGGTCTTTCATTGAGAATTCTTGACAGGATGCATAAGTGGTGTTGGTTCGACTTTCAGGATGTTGAAGATGTTCTTTGATCTTTCTTCAATCAGTTGGAGACATCTCTTTGGTGTGGTGGACTCAGAATAGGTCTGGTGCCTATCTAGGTTATGGACCAGTATCATGTTAATGTGTTCTGTACACATTACCATGATGTTTTATGGATTGATTAATATTGTTTTGGTCTAAAGCTGACATGGCATATCATTGTAAAATGAATATGTAATGATCTTATTGTAATATCTTTTAGGTGGCCGACCTAATTAGTTTTAGGTCTTAGGGTTGGTATAAATTGATATAAGATCTCATTGTAGAGAATGGGTATGAAATACAATGTGCGAATATTGTAATATCATTCAGGTAGAGGATTAGGTTGATTATTGAGGATCGAGTTGGGTTTAAGGAAGAGGTCAAAGGCCTCCAGTGTTGAGATTAACTGGGACTATAATTAGGCATGGTAGATGATATCTCTAGCAATTCATTCTATTGGATTGTTTTCCAAATATCTTGAGGTGGTTTTAACCTTTATAGTCAATGAGACTCTTTTGTAATGAGCAGTATGCTCTAGGCAGGCCCCTCATTGTATCACATACTTTCTGTAGAAGTATCATCTAACTATGGGTAGGATTCCCACCATGGTTTTTCCCTTTATCGGGTTTTCCACGTACAAATCTTGGTGTTATGTGGTATGGTTGCTTTGTAGTGATTATTTGTTTAATTGTTTAGTTGTATTGTTTACCATTATCTATGTCTACCGACATCTGTTTCTGTTTCACCGTTATTTAAATGTTTATATCCTCCGGTCTAAGGTTGTGTTGTGGATTAATTATTGTAATATGTTAACAACTGATTCACCCCCCCACCCTCTCAGTTGTTCATTAGTTAACCTAAAATATTAAAGGATAGATTCGTACGTGATTTGAATCCATCAAATCATGGTCATTCCATGCAAAAATTATAGGCTTAAAAGAGGCAGCCAACTGTGAAACTTTCTCTCTGAGACTATGTAAACAACTCATTATATCTTCTAACGCTTCATTTAAGTTGACATGATTTTGTCAGGCTCTTAATGGGCATTCAACATATGGATGTTAAATATTTGTGGATGAGCTAGATTTGCACTTAATACTACTTGCTTCTCTATTACTATTTTCCACCCAAAATACAATATCAATTTTAACATATAGTCAGTCCAAAAAATATTTAATTAAATAACACAATGTAGATTGAACCAAAAATCCATACACTTACTCCTAATTTATCCATTTTGGCTTGCAACCCGCCTCAGCCAAATGACATATATTCAACACTCACATTATCTCTTGCTCTCTTGCCTTTGTGACTCATTGTCAAATATTCTTCAGAATGTATTCTTTCTTTCGATGCCTCCCACTATTTTGTAGATAGAGTGGAGTAGTTAGACCTCTCTTTTCCCTCCATGAGTTCTTTTCTACAATTGTATCTAAAATTATTCATCAAAAGTCTCATCTTGTTTTTATAATATTTTCTTGAGATTTGTCCACCAATAGTGTCAAAGGCATTTTTCATTTTTTTAATAACATTTTCCATATTTTCTAAATCTTGGTCTACAAAATTTGATTTACATATATCCAAATGGGCCCTACATCTTATGCCCAACTCAGTTGCCCACCTTATAGCATTTTACCCAATGGGTTCACCATCTCTTGACACCTCAACCAAGAATTCCTTCTTCCCTTCTGATTTTCTTTCTTTTGCATTCTTCTCTATAGATCTATATAAATCTTGACTCAATCTCTTTCTTTTAACAAAAATGACCACATCTTCTGTTAAACCACTACCAATATTTCTAGCTGATCTAGTACTGCCATCAAAAGTTGCAGATGCAATAACTTCACTTTGAGAAACTAGAGCTTCATGCTCCTCTGCCACATTATGTGTGGCATGAGTAGATAGATCAGTAGTGGTCTTTGTAGATTTCACTTCAAATGCATCCTTTAAACTTGAATAAATCATTTCATTCATTGTTCATTTGCACTCTTGTTTTTCAATAATTTATCTTAGACTTTGTGTTAAGAGATCACTATGTGGTATATTAGGATGCACATCACCATGTGGTATATCAGGCTGCAAATCACCATGTAATTTGTGAGATTTCACATCACCATAACTATAGTTTTCACCAAATACATTTGTTGAGTCGCAAAAACGTTGGCTTCTATGAGTTGGCCGCATTGTATCTTTACTTTCTTTTTGTTTTTTCTCTGCACTATTTTTCTTGGCCGAAAAACAAAAAAATATATCATCTCATGTCTTATGCACATAAAAATATTGCCTATAAAATTTCATTAAACAATATTAAATAAATAATATACTACTTAGTGGATTTACAACTTGCCTATTTGTCAAACCTAGATGTGATAAAAAATCATTATTTTTGGTCACACGTTCTTCACAAGAGCACTCATAATCTGTGATTGGAACTTCAAAAATATGATCACTATCATCTAATTTGTGCCTTAATTATTTTTCCTCATTTTTTGATGTCCAAATAAACAATAATGTATAATTATCTCATCAAACCCAATAGTTCACAAAGTGTATCTCAGTGAATCATAGTTTGATACATAGAACAGTGAATCATCTAGAGCAGGTATAAGACAGTAACAAACCATACCATGATAGTCATAGAGCTAAAAGATTGTCATTATATAGCAGTCCCAATAGATGCAGAGCACTCCATGATACAAAGATAGAGTAAAGTATAGTCTAAGATAATGGCTATCTACGAAGACATTTTATCAAATGCTTGTCTTGTAGTCATTACTATTATAAGAAATAATTGATAGTCACAGTGTAGCATGGTTACAAAGATTAAAGATAACATATTCATATAGCAACTGTGTTCAAATTAAAGCTTTCAAACAAGTATTAGTTAGAAGGTTTGTGTCCTTACAACATAAAACGGTCTTAAAACAACATAAAAGTCTTAAAATGGAGCTCATCAATAATCATCCGTATTGCCACCGAGATCAGAATCTTGATCATTAGTGTCTGCATCTGCCTGATTTTCTTCCTACTTGTCATTTTGATAAATGTAATACATTCTCTCTCCCAATTTATTCATCTGTAATCAAGATTTCTTCTTTAAATAGTCCCTCATTATCTTCATCCACTTTTTCGAATGTTTCTTGTAAATTAGCATATTACCCATCAGGCATTAGATTGACAACTTCCATGAATTTTCATTTTGAACTAGACTATGTTTGAATGAAATAAGACCATCTTGGGCTTCTTACATTATCAATTAGAAATGACTAGTTAATTTGAAGAGGGGAAACATATGGATCATCTATCTCTGATAAAAATTGTCATGTATTTGCACGCACAAATCCATACTCATCAAATTGTACTAGGGATGGTTGGATCCACTTACATTTTAATAATATAGGACTATTTTTACCAAAATCCACTTGAATAATATCTTGGATGAATCCAACCTAAAATTTCTTCTCATTTTCATGAAGAAATTCAGCACTAACAACACAATCACAATTAGTCTTTCCTTTTTGTTTTTCTTCCACTCTTAAGTGACTACCATAGGCCCACATTCCACTAAAATTCATAGCCCATAAATGTGGAGATTGTGAAAGTTCTCTTTCCTCTGTTGTTATATTGTGATCTCCTTCTTTTTCAGCATTGATTGCATTAGCAATCCATTCTTCAAATTTTGGAAAAGAATCTCCTCCAATCAAATCATGACGGCTGCACTTTTGAGGTTGATGTTGCATCCAAGTTTGATTCTCTTCTTCATATTTTCTACATAAAATAATGACGTATAAATAGTAATATTAATAATATAAATGTGTAAATTTAATTGAGTAAATAAATTATTGTGTAATTTCTTTTTTACTTGTGCCACTTATCGAATGAAGATGTGTTTTGAAGAATAAATGCATGTATTGCACTTCTTTCTTGATATGATAGCTTGAAGCGAAATCGATTGCCTTCTAATATTTCACCTACAACTCTATCATATTCATCATCATCCCATACACATCGATTGACATTTTTAAAATCCTTCATTTATTCTATGCAAAATACCATGGCCTCTTGCATTGAATATCCCTCAGACATGTTGCCTTCTGGTTTTTCCCTAGTACGGACAATTTTTTTCAATACCTTCATATATCATTCTATAGGATACATCCATCTCGTTCTTATTGGACCACAATGCTCTAGTTCATATTCTAGATGCATAAAAAGATGCATAGAAATGTTAAAGATTGCTGTTGGAAATTCTTGTTCCAATAGAAAAAGGACTTCAACAACCTCCTCCCTCAAACTATCAAAGTTCGAAGGATCTAATACATGTAAGTTCATTCTCTTTAATAATAGACCCAACCTTATAATTTCCAATCTCAGCCCCTTTTCCAGACTTGATATATTTACCACAATAGGTAAGATATTCTCAATTATGACATGATAGTCATGGGTCAATGCAAGAAGATGAGTCCACTTTTTGGCCAAAAAGTGGAAGTGTTTTCCCTGATTTTCAGGTTTTGTCTCATTTTAGCTTAAATTTTGAAACACTTGGAGATTGAATCTTGGAAAAAGTCAGTAATATAAAAGATAGCCCTTTGAGTTTACTTTCCAAATATGTAATATTTTAAATAAAAAATAACTTTTTGAATGGAGTTCTAAAAACTATGTTTTAAAAATGCATGTTTCAGGACCATACCATGCATGTGTACGACCCACACTTTTTGACACAATTAACATTATTTTCTCAAACTGTTTTGGGAAATGGTTTATAACACACTAAAGATTGATGAGCATATTTTTCTGTATTTTTATTTTAAATATTTTTTTTAATTAATTTTTTAATGAACGTAATTATCTTTTTAAAAATTCGATTTTTTTTTTTTTTTTTTTTTAAATAGAAAATAATTTTATGTAGATTGATGAATTTTTTTTTTTTTCAAAATTCCTTAAAATAAAAAAGTTATTAAATTAACAAAATTAGTTAATATTTCAAGTTTATGGACCCGATTTAGTATAAATTAAATGAAAAATAGTTAAAATAATCAATTTTTAAATAAATTTACATATTTAGAATCTAGAAAGTATAATTTGAAATGGGTTTTAATTTCGCATTAAAAAATTTTAATTAGAGGCGCACGTAAACTAATTTAGAAGTTCATATTTGTGCTTTCATTCATGGAGATTTGAATTTGCAGGTCCATGTCTCAGGTGTGGCCATCCCAGGCCTATCTCAGATCTAATCCTGAGAAAAGTGGTGGGTTGTGGAATCAACTTCCACAAAATGGGCCGCCGTTTTGGAAACGGGGTCTCGTTTATGAAACGAGGGCCCGTTCCTAAAATTGCCATTATTGTCCAAAAATGACAAAATGCGCTTGAAAAAATGGGTAACATTGGATTTTAAAACGGGACCCCATTTTTTTTTCAAGAGGGCCCCCATTTGAGAATAAAATGAGGGCCCGTTTAGTTTCACCTCGGACCCCCATTACTTTTTGCCTCAGGGGCCCGAAGCAAATATGGGCCCCCATTTTTTGAAAACGGGCCCTCGTTTCTAAGAGTGCACTTTCCAATGTGCAGACTTCCACCAATTTGTGACCCATTACCTTGCACTTACCCTCATGGGTCTTGAGGCCTCTTAAGCTATTAATGTCAGTTTGGCTTCTAATGCTACTATTTAGATATCCAATGGGAAAGCGAGTCTGAGACATCAACTATAAGAATTATGCACATTGTTCCTTTGTCTAGACATAAGGAGCACTAGGTTTTTTATATTTTTCATTATCATATTTTTCAACCCAAAGATTTCGACAAATCTTTATTTCTTGAAAGTCTTCACATGATGAAATAGTATCTAAGGCACCAAAAAGTGTCTCTATAATAGCATAGTCTATATTTTTCTCGGTATGCATAAAGTCAATAGTATGCCTAATGGCTATATCCTTAAAGTATGGCAATTTATACAATATGCACAATCATTTTACATTGCTTTCATTACATGGATAATTTGTACTACCCACAATCCCATCATTTTCAATAAATGACATTCTTTTTTGTCCAAATTCAATAATGTAATCACCTGTTATTAGCAATGGTGGTTCATGATTCTCTTTGACCGTTGAAACATGTTTTTTGCTGATGATATGGATGATCCATTTTAAGGTAAGCATGATGTCCATAATAAATACACTTATGAAAAATTCTTGAGTGCCTCACAAAATCCTTAAAGTTGCAAGCAAGACATCCATGGTATCCATGAACAGAGAGACAAGATAATGTGCCATACATAGGAAGATCATGAATCGTAAACAATAAGAAATCTCTTAAAGTGAATTTGATTGAATGACCATCCCTTAAAGATTGAATTGCTTCAATTCCTTTCCACAATTCCATTAGCTCATCATACAATGGCTCTAGATAAGCATCTATTATTTATGAAGTCACACTTTTCTTTCCTGGTATAATCAATGATAACATTAAGAAAAATGGTTTAGTTGCTAACCATGGAGGCAAGTTATAATTTATTAGAAACACTGGCCAAGTTGACCATTTAGTACTTTGATCTAAGAATGGTTTCGCCCCATCTAGAGCCAAACCTAGCCTTATATAACGAGCATCTTGAGAAAAATCAGGCCATCCATTATCAAATTTCATCCACATCCTTGAATCAGACACATGTCGTTGTTTTCAATCAATGCTCTTATTTTGGGCATGCCACTACATAAGTTCAACAATGTCTCTACACCTATACATTCGAAGTAATCGTTGGATTCTGAGAAAGTGGTGAAGAACTTTTCTAGGAACCATAGCTAATTTCAACCCTTGTCTATACCTCGCTTCATGACATTTTGTACATTCACTGTTACTTGCAAGATTTTTGTGAAATAATACACAACCATTCATACATGTGTGGATGTTTTCATACCCCAAGCTAAGCTTATTGATTTTATTTTTACATTAACTTTTTTTTGTTGGCAATATGGAGTTAGCTAGTAACAATAAACTAAATAATGCCAATAACTGATCTACACTCTCATTTGTCCAACCATGCATCACTTGCAAGATAAGAATTTGAATAATTATTGTCAAATGAATTAACTTACAATTAGCATAAATAGGCTTTAAAGCATCCTCCATTGACTTTGCCCAATTATCTCTTAGACCCTCATTCAACATTCTATCAACTTCAAACCCTTTGTTAAACATTTATGCCTCTTCATCTCTGTTTGGTGACACTTCATCTATGCTTGTTTCCACTTTGTCTATGTTTGCTTCCTCTTCATCTCTCACAATCTATAATTCTATCGTATCTTCATAATAATTATAATCCCAAGTGCTTATACCACTATGCCCACAACTTACCATATGTCGATAAATCACATTTAATTTTTTCACCTTTCCACCAAGACAATAATTACATGGAAATGGATATTTGTCCAAGATCCTCTTATTAGCTGCTCTTTCATCATGTGCATGATATTTCTCCATAGTCAACCTTTGACACTGATCCAACTATAATATTATGCAATCTAGTATTGTTTTGAGATCTATCTTACATTCTAAGACTGTAATAGAAAGAAGAGGATACAATGAGTCATTGTTTTGAGATCTATCTTACATTAATTTGAAGTTTACCTTCTAAGAGTGGAATATGTGTGGGTTTCCTATCAACATACTTTCAGCGATGAGGGTTTCAAATTACCTTTGAATTTGTTGCAGAGGGCCCACTGACTTCAAATTCGTTGCAACAAACTCCGATTTCCTTGCTCGCCTTTTCCAAAGTCTCTAGGTCCTATCCAAACAAGCTCTATAGCCCATGCAAGTGCTTCAATACCTGTCAATGTGAATAACAAAGGTAAAAACATAATCCAAAGATGACACATTCAAGGCACATTGAATTAACTAGTGATATTCAATGATGGCACATTAATGATTTATACTATGATGCAAAAAAATTCAAATACTACATAATCATGAAAGTATTATTTAATACATAAATTTATACAAGATTTAAATCTCATTTTATATATCTTACTATCGACGTAATCATTACACTTTATTTGGTGCAAGTTCTAGTTATTTTGTGGATGACTAATGGAAAGAAGATGAAAGCTATGCACTTTACAGGGTGCTAGTCTTTTCAAGTAAAAGTTAAACTCAGTTAGATTAACTGTTGTGACAAGAAAATAGTGGAGCAGTATTGGAAGTTGGAATAGTTGATAGATTTATTCCAATAGTTGATTCAAAAATTGTCTCACAGGAGTTATACGTGAGATTATAGGAATTAGTGACTCTTTAGCCCAAGAGGAGGAAGGCACTGATCAGTCATTAAGTTACTTTTAATCAATTCAAATATTTACATTTTCAGTTTTAGTTTGAAGATATAAGAAGGAAACAAAAATAGGAAGTAGGGATAAATAGAAGAAGCTAAAGAATTTTATCTCAGAAAAGAGATATCATTTTGAGATAAACAATCAAAATTAGAATATAGTAGAGAGGCACAATTTTCTATAAAAAACATCATCTTGAAGAATCAATTGGCAAAGAGGTATACCCACCTAGGTCCTAGAGAATCTGAAGTGCAGGGAGTGAATAATCCTAAAGGAACACTCTATAAGTTGTCCAAATCAGTTGGAGGGTTTGAAGATAGTTTTTGGTATAACCTTATAACTTTCCAATCTGTTGATTTGGGAACCAATAGGATCCATGAAAATTGAAAAGAAATTATTGGAAGGGATGAATATAATAATATATATCCTCTTAATCCCACAAAAAATCACTTGAATCACTGAAAAAAGAAACTGATTTTCAGATTTTCTAAGAAAGAGCCCCAAAAAGATAAGATTGAGATCTGAGTTCCTAATAAAAAAATTGCATTAAAAGAATTGAGATCTAAATAGGAGACATTAAGAGGTTTTTGACTTTCAACAATGAGGGTTTCAAGTTACCTCTGCATTTGTTGTAGAGGGCCACACTGACTTCGAATACATTTCAACAAACTCTGAATTCCTTGCTCACCTTTTCAAAAGTCTCTAGGTCCTATCCAAACAAGCTTTATCACCCATGCAAGTGCTTCAATAACCATCCATGAGAATAACAAACGTAACTAGCAATATTCAATGATGAGACATTCAAGGCACATTCAAGTAACTAGTGATATTCAATGATGACACATTCAAGTCACATTCAAGTAACTAGTGATATTCAATGATGACACATTCAAGGAACTCTTTGATAAAACAACAATAGTAAGACTTGGTATAAGATAGTGTGTTATCTGCAACAAACTATGATATGATCAAATCCAAAGATTATGGACAATAATAAGCCAAAATCAATGACAAAGAAGAATAATAAGCCAAGAATCTTAGCTTAATAAATACAAAAACCAATGCATAGTAATAGATTCAATCTTTTAATACCAAAGAACACTACAAGTTAATATCTCAAAAACTGCAGAAGCTAGACAAGATAATGAAGAATATGTGTCCTTAATCAAAATGACACTATCATATGTTTTCAATATACTTTGATATGATAGTCAAATAACTGTTAATTTAAACTATATATTTTAAATAAGACTTAATTGATTATATAGAAAAGATAAATGGAAATTAGGTCCAATTGACATGAAGATAAACAATAGTCATTCCTAAAATTAGTTTGAAGTGTATTCATTTAGGGACCTTTCATAAAATATTGTCAACTTTCAGATCATAAAATATCTTAAAATATTCATTGTTTATAATGATAAGAATTTGGCTATTCCATACACCTTCCTTTACTATTTTAAAAATCCCATTGACCAAAATATTGTGCAGCAGTAGTATGGAGTGCATTTCATCTATTTTATGCCCAAAGATTTCATCATACCACTTTCTTTTCAAAGGCACCCAAAATTTGATGTGCAGTTACTTCCAAAATCTCTAAAATAACCCCACTTCTTGGTGTTGGCATTAGTTCTAAGATTTTATAGCAAGGGATTCTATATTTTGAATGTCTGTATTAAAATATCCATTACACCCCCAACATTCAATTCTTGTGTTGGTATATAAGAAATATATGCATATCAAACCTTGTTCCGAAAATCTTTATTTTTTAAAATCACGAAAACATTACATAATTTAAATGAAGGCAACCAAAAGAATGCAGAGAGATAAAAAAACTCTACAGAGCGATTATTTTACATACCTCAAATACAAAATCATAGAGTGGAACAATAAAAAATGACAAATCAAGCAAAGAATGAAAGATCCACAACAAATTCTTATACAATGCAGTCTAGTTGAAGGATTTTCATTCAACACAAGATAGTGAAGGGGTCGTTATGATGATTTGTTTGAAGGTTCATAAGTTAAAGGTAGTCACTACTATATAAAGAGGGAATAAATTGAATAGCTTGATGAATTGCCAACGGAACATGACGATGCATGATGTTAACAATAACAAAATGATAATATGATGGTGGAAAAACTACAAAAAGTTTTGATCATATTTTTATTGAGCATGAAAGCAACCAGCTTGAGCCCATGAATGATAGGCATCCTCTTGTAGAGTATCAACCCTTGTTGAACAAGGGTGTCACATTTTTTTGAGGCTCAATAAGTGCAAGGAGCCATCCTCTTTTATTCATAAGAAGGTGAAGAAATATGAATGCACGAAGTTGGTAATGTTGGCTACAATGATATATTTCAGTTGAAGGATTTTCATTCAGCACAAGATAGTGAAGGGGTCATTACTGACAGTAATATATGTGCAAATTTTGTTTGCATCTTTGTATAAAACATGACATGAGTTGAAAAGTTTGAAAATTAAATGTGAAGTGGTTTCGATTCACCATTTTGTATATAAATAGAGAGGAGAGGTTAATGTCTTTGTTTATTTGCCTACAAAACTTTGATGAAATGGGTCATGGTTATTATTACAACCATAAGTTGAATACATGAGATATTCCTTAACTCAAATGAATGATAGTGTACTGATTTCTTGTTGGTTGATTTCTTGTTTCCTTTGTAAGAATGATCATTCCAAAAGGAGCTACCAATGCTTATTAAGGCCTCAGTAGTTTGAGGTCAGAGGATACCACTTTGGGGTGAATATGGATATAGAGTATAACATGAAAAGTATGGTAGGCTAAGGATCATTTAAAGGTCAAGAGTTAGAGATGCTACAAGACAATATGATGTTTGAATCAAACACAATGAAAAAAGGTATCAAAATGATATTGATATATTAGAAAAGGGCATTCTTGTAGTCAGGAGGTTTTGTCTCAATTTTCACAATCAAGTGACAAAGAGATTTAAAAAATTCTTTCAATGATAATACCAAAACATTGTCTTTCAAATAGTCACAACTTTTAGAAGAGAATAGGCCAGATTCTCACAATCAAGAGTCACTGCCAGAAGACTTTAATGCTTGCATGAAAGATTGTAGCAACATTAGACACAAACCATTGCAACCCTAGCACACATAGGAATGAATGAATGAAGGTTTGTTAGAAAATCTATCAAAAGGGTAGAGATATTCAATCATGAGGCCTATCAAAGCATGCATTGCAGAAGATACTATGATTGAATCAAAAGAACACAATGCATAAAATCCTTAAAAAGTTTATAAAGCTACAAAACATAGTTGTGAAGACAAAGATACAATCACTTGAAGGGTCTAATAACCTTGCAGAGTGACAATGGTTAGTCTAAGAGCATAATAATGAAGATCAAAGGGCAAGTGCACCAAGATGGTGAATAGAAAAGTGTCCACGTACCCAAAAAAAACCAAATTTTTCATAACCCATGCGGGTTCTAAAAATTCAAAAATGTGCTAGGCTTGGTAACACCAAGCCTAGAGAAAAACAATTTAAAATACCAAAAGGAACATTTTCTTTTTGAATAAAAAATTAAAAGTTTCTAAAAACCCATACGGGTTTTGAGAAACATTATTTTTGGGTGTAGGCCATGGGTTTTGGCCATTTTCAATGCCAAAACCCATGGAACAGCATTAAGGAAAAGCCAAAAAAACATAGAACCCGCATGGGTTTGCAACTATTTTGGATTTTCCCAACATTGAGAGCAATTTTCAACTATGGCACCCCGTCGAACAGGCAAGATTTGATTGGTTTTATTATTTTTATTTGTATTTTAATTGAAGTAGGGTTTTTTAATTGATTTAAAAAAAAATTAATTAATTTGATGTCAGATTCTTCAAGCAATCCCCAAAAATGAAATAGACAACAAAGACCTTGACCTGTACAAGCAACACAAGATAACCTTGTAAACATTGCACAAGAGAAACAAGAAAACCCTCAAAATCCTCAAAATGCTGCTCCTCAACAACCACCGCCACCTTGAAACCCTCCATGTCCTCCATTAGATCATGTAGATGCCACACAAGAGGATCTCATGAATCACCTTACACAAAATAGTGCCCAAATTTCTATATTTGTGAATAGGTTGAGGTCCTCTAGCCTTGAGCACCACTCAACCCTTGTCAAAACACTAGAAACAATGGCTAATAGTGCAAATGATGAAATGGGGTTCATGGAGGGATAGATGTCAAACATTTTATGCGGATGGGTTGTCATATGATCAAGTGAAGAAAAAGGGCATAGGTAAAGCTGACATATGTGCTCTTTTCACCGATCCTATTATTAGCAACAACCTAGAACTAAATACGACTCGATTTCCTATACATTAGTGTGTTCATGCTAGGCTGAAAGAAGATTTTTGGGATAGGTGGTATATGGTCTTTGATCAACCACCTTGTAATAATTGGGAGGTGCCTCTATATTTTTTGACAAAGTTGTATTGTGAGTTTATCTTCAATGAGAAGCTGAATTACTTTGACATCCAACAATTTTAGGGTAGAGGGAGAGGCTCTCCACATGATAGAAAAGGGGTCCTAGGGTGGTAGAGCCACAACATAGGAGGAATACAACTCCTAAACCCATGGTTCATGTCACTATCCCTATATCCTTGAAGGAGTCTATGGAATTACAGACTCTTCAGGCAATTGCATCATTGATTGATATCATTGTTCAGCATGGCACACAGTTGGTCAGAGCAGAGGATGTACCAGCCCCTGTAGCACCTCCTTCATCAGTGATACCCCCTTCATCAACAACACCTCCTTCCTCAACGGAACCTCCTTCATCAACAACACCTCATGCATCATTTGGCACGAGCCAGCCCATTCAACATATGTGCCCCACTTGCCAGGGTGTCTGTTCTAGTGTAGACATTGATGCGGATGAGGATGGTTTGACATCTCATTCATGTACATGTTGTGGGAGTAGATGTCATGCTTCCACTATAAAGGATGTGGCCCTCACCGATGAACTGATCAATATGTTGTACCCTCTCTATCAGACACGTGCGTTTAATTTTGTTTATGACATGTTATCAATTAAGTGACTAAATCTTATAAAAAGAAATGAATTTTTATTTTTAGAACAATTTAAAGTGACATATAAATAAAATGCATTGCAGGGTGCAGCAGGTGGTGGGATTACACCACATACTTTTCAGTTGACTCCATAGTCATGAGTAGTTGCACCACCAGAGGTAAAGATTTGTAAATTTGTTAAAAATATAATAATACATTGGTTTCAAAATATCTTTTGTTAATTATATGTATCATTAATTGATATTTTATAGGGCTTATCAATGACTGAGATGTCTCAACTTGATGATATCACGCTTTCGGCCATTGACTTTGGCCAAGATAGCTATGTGGTACCATTTAGATTTTTATATTTTTGACAAGTGATATATTAAATACATGTTCTTTTCCCTTATGTTAATATTTTTCCATTAGTTTACCCCACCTACCTCGAGGACATCTCATGTGAGAAAGCCATCCTCTAGCACTCCGAAGCAAAAAACGATATCCTCTCGGACACCCAAACGACAAAAGGTAATTCAGTACAATTTAAATTCATTTGTTGAAATGTATTATGATTAAACGTGTATATATAGATATTTATAAATGCATTTAATTTATTTTTCTATATACAGAAACATATGGGGTTTACGAAATTAATGAATGCACCTGATGTCAATGAGGTTTGACAAAGGGAAGAGGTGATATCTTCATATTCACTTTGGATTGCATTCTTGCTTGTTAGAAATAACTAAATCCTTTTATGTCTATATCATATGTTATCATTTTTCATACAGGAAATGGTAATAGCTGCATCAGATTCGACTAGGCCTCCTAAGGCTACAAGAGAACTATACCAGGCTTTGGTGTGCATTTGTTATATATATGTTAAAATATTTGTTTTATCTAGTTTGTCAACAACTTTGGGTTATTAACTTGTATGATTGTCTTTAACCTATTACAAGCCCCTTCCAAACTTCCTATTGTTATTCTACCATTCCATTTTAGTAGAAGTCCTACATGTATATTATGGGATCCAACATGACCAAGGGAAAAGGTATGTATGTCTTAGATCAACTCATTTTCACTAAGTGCACAATGGAGTTGAAATTGTCTAGTTAACTCCTTTTGGATCACTTACCATGGATATAGGAAATGGTCATAACTGATTCATCTATGACTTTGCCTCCTATGACCACATCACATCCATCTGAGGCTCTGATATGCTTTATTTTTTTAGTCAATTCATTTTTAGTTATAATGTGTTATTTGACATATATGTTATTAACATGTATTAATGTTGTTTTACCAGTTACAACCTCCTTCAGGACATCCCACGGATCCTCAGCCTCACCCAATTGTAGAAGATAGAGATGAGGTAATCAACATTTCAACTTCAAACAATTTAGAGTTCAGTATTTAGTTATTTTGATGTTATATTAAGAAAATATATCTGATTCGACATTTGAATTGTCCTTGTGCAGCCACCTGCAGAGCCACGTACTACTTCGAAGAGGCTCGATTTTGATGATCTGCCATAATCATAAATACCGATAGAGACATATAGTTATAGTTGTGGTCATTGAAGGACCAATTTTTTTATATATTCGACATTTGTATATGTATATATTGACTTTGACAGACATGGCACATGCCACATTTTTGCAACTATTATTGATTTGGCATCTATGCCATTTTTTTATATGTACATGATTATTGTTCATTTTGATATATATGAAACTTGATATTTGATCCAATTTGTTCATTGATGTATATGAAACTTGATATTCTTAAAACTTAGTTATTTGCTATTGAAATGTGATCAAACTTGTTCATTGTGTATATGTCTTGAAATGTGATCCAATTTGTTCATTACTTGTAACTCATATTGCATATACTTTTAAACTATCTATTTATCATATTGTGTATACCCAAGTATCGACACCGGTAATGTTGATATTGTGTATTTTGATTGAGTCCTTCATGCATCAAGAGATTGGAGTGAAGTTATTATTTCATAAAATTGTGCTTATGGAGTTGAAGCACTTATGGATGATCTATGTGAACCTATGGGGTCATGTTGTTTCTTCTTAAAAAATCCTCTCTCAGTTTCGGACAACTCGATTATGTTTTCTTGTGGTGAGATTTTTTCTATCGCGTCAAAAACCGTTAAAAACCATCAATGAGAGGTGGCAAAATAGTGCATCTTCCATTCTGCTCATCATGGGAATGAACCATCAGCATGAGAATTTTTGGGTGGCTGGTTTTATGCTAGGTGTGCCCTTGTCTCGCTCCCCAAGACGTATGATCGTTCTGAGCCACCTCGTGGTGAACTTTTCCCTTGAGCTCTCAATGTGGAAAAAATGGTCAAACTTTGATGTCATGTAAATCAGAGATGGTGGCACTTATGCATGATCCATTTGAACCTATGGGGTCATGTTGTTTCTGCCTAAAAAATCCTCTCTCGGTTTCAGAGAAATCAGTTCCATTTTCTTGTGGTGAGATTTTTTCTATCGCATCAAAAACTGTCAAAAACCGTCAGTGAGAGGTGGCAAAATAGTGCATATTTTATTTTGCTTGTCATGGGAATGAACCATCAGTGCAAGTGCATCTAAGTGGAAAGTTTATGCTAGGTGTCCCTTGTCTCACTCCCCAAGACATCCAATCATTCTGTGCCACCTCGTAGTGGCGTTTTCCCTTGAGCACTCAAAGTGGAAAAAATGGTCAAACTTTGACATCATGTAACTCGTAGACCGTGGCACTTAAGGATTATCCATTTGAACATATGGGGTCATGTTGTTTCTGCCTAAAAAGGCCTCTCTTAATTTTCGGCAACTCGATTTTGTTTTCTTGTGGTGAGATTTTTTTTGTTCTATCAAAAACCGTCAAAAACCGTCAATGAGAGGTGGCAAATTAGTGCATCTTTTGTTTTGCTTGTCATGGGAATGAACCGTCAGTGCGAGCGTGTCTAGGTGGCTGGGTTTACACTAGGTGTTCCATTGTCTCACTCCCCAAAATGTCTGATCATTTTGAGCCACCTCATAGCGATGTTTTCCCCATTAGGTCCCAGAGACAACTGAGAGGGGGGGGGGGGGGGGTGAATCAGTTGTCCAATAAATTCAACCAAAATTAACTTAACCAAAACTTAATGCTTAATACTAGTAAACCAAACTTTATGCCGGTAGATAGTTTATCAGTTAATTGTAGTACCGGTAAAAGATTAATGCATGAAACAGAAAGACAATAACATCCACAACACATAACACAAATATTTGTATGTGGTAAGAGGAAAAACCACAGTGGGAAGCCTTGCCCATAATCAAATGATACTACTACAGATAGTATGTGTGTACAATATGGATTCTGCACATGTAGAAAGGCCAACTACCTAGAGCTCACTTCTCAATCACAAAATGAGAGTCACACTGACTACAATTGGATGGTTAAATCCAATGATAATGTACTGTATAAAATAGCATCTTCATATGCTGGATTCAGTACCGATGTAGTTCTGATTGCCTTCACAAAAACCTTCCTTCAACCTTCAAATGATGTCTGCGTGTATAGATCTACTTATTTTTCGCATATACCTTATTACAATTCTTTTTCTTCTATCGCATATCAATCTCACAAATGAGATCTTACATTTATACCATAACCTAAGACCAATTGAATAGGTCGGCTCACTAAAAGATATTACAATAGAATCAATTACAAATAAATCAATGTTCGATGCATGATGTCAGCTCAATGCATTTACAATAATAATAATTTATCTCCATAACATGTATATGGAGCATTAGGACAAGGAGATGGACAAACAGAATGATCTTGTGGAAGATCTGAAGGAATAATTTGATCTTGACAAGGAGGAAGATCATTGGAATCCTCTTTAAAGGTGCTTTGCTCTTGACTTCCAATGGGATCATCGGAAAGGATGGAAAGGATATCTTGATCTTTCTCAGGAAGTGGAATGTCAATGGGATTTGAAAGGACATTGTTTTCATGAAATGGAATGGGATCATTTGGGATTGGATGGACTGGGATATCTTGATCTTGCTCAGGAAGTGGAATGTCAATGGGACTTTGGATAGGATGGACAAGAATAGGGGAATCATCATGGGTTTCTGGGAAGATGAGATCCTGGTCAACAATTGGATGGGATGATAAGGTTTCAAGATCTTGATCTTGATCTGTTTTAAGACACATTTCTTCATGCTCTAAATTATCCTCTTGACATGGGGTTGGACTTTGGATATGTATGGGGGATTCTGACAAGGGATTAATGCTTTGGCATGAAGGAAATGCACTTTGAACATTTGTGATGGATTTTGGCAAGGAATCAATGCTTGAACATGAGGAAGAGGGACTTCGAATGGGGTCCTCTAAAACAGGTAATGGCAATAAAGTGCATGGTGGCATTGGGTCTTGTATTTTTGAAACATGACAAGGATGTGCATCATGAATTGGATTATCATGGCAATCAATTATGGATAGTCCTTGGATAATTGCATCCTTGGGTGTATTGTTTGATGAGGACAATATGGAAGATTCTTGGGAAACTTCTAAATGTGTAGGGATAGATGCCACTGGAGAGTCAATTTGTTTGTGGGGGGATGAGGCATTGCTAGACATAGTTGTATTATCTTGATCTTCCCCAAAGAACTCACTTGGATGTTTCCTTAAGATCATTGCAATAAAGCCACCTTTCTTTTGAGGTTTTGACATGGTTGTATTCGGAGTTTGAACTTGTTTGGCAAGAATTTGGTCCTGATCTGATGTCATGTTTTGATATTGGACTTGGTTCAATTGTTCTGACATGTTTGAAACTTGGGTTGGTGTGTGCTGCAACCTTTGTTTTTGAATTTGTGATTGTAATTGTTGACATTGATATGTTGATTGAACTTGTTGATATTCCACCATTGGTTGAACCATTTGTTGACATTGTATAGTTGGTTGGACATATTGTTGAAATTGGACCATTGGTTGTGATGGTTGTATATGTTGAACCATTGGTTGAACCATGGGTTGTATTGGTTGTAAATGTGATTGATAGTAAACACCTTCTTGTTCTTGATGTGAAGGCACATAATGTTGAAATTGATGTTGTCTCTTTTCTTGGAATTGTTTCATCATCTCTATTTGTGAGAGGAGAGCTGGTATGTTTGATCGTTCAAGAAGAGATCTTACATCAATTGGCTCAATATTTGGATTTCGACCTGGAAGTTTTCGAAACATTTTGGACATTTGTGATCTATTCTTCACAATGTTTTTCACTTTTTGTTCCAGAATCTCATTTTCTTGAGCTAGTTTCTCCTCTAGTTTTTGTATTTGGACATTTACATCATCATGATAAGTTTGACCGATATTTCCTTGTTGTTGGGTTGGATATAATTGTGATTGCCTTGGATTAAAATTCGATTGCATTGTCGATTGATACGTCAAACTTTGTTGCATCATTGGCACTTGGAACCTTGTTTCAATAGACATGTCACTATGCAATGCAATATTTTTGGAATTTTTCAAGGATAATGTATGATATGCAACTAAATGCAAACTAAATAAATGAAGATGCAAATCTATGGCAAGAATGCAACCTATGTTTTTGGTTGTTTTTGAAGATTTTGAGAAACTTTTGAAATGCAAATCTAAAAGAGACCCTTAGGAAATTGAAATGATGTCTAGACCTCAAAGGACAAAAGGACTTAATTGACAAAGGACAAGATGACAATGTCTCCCCTATATGCTTGGATACTAAGCTAGGTTTGACGAAATGATATTGATGACAAAAGGACAAAAGATTTGATAAGGTCTAGACTTCTTAACAATGACTTAGGGTTTATCAAAGATTTGGATTACTCAAGTATGACAAGACCTAGCTTTGACACTATATGCAAAAGGACAATTGCTATGATATGATAATGACTTAAGCTTAATGAAGAGACTTAGGGTATGCAAATATAAATGTATGACAATGATATGACTTTAATGCAAGAGGACATATGCAAGTGGATGACTCTTATTGATATGCAAAAGGAGTATGACTTAGGTGAAACCTAACCTTGATGCTTGACAATGACTTTGCAAAATGCAAACCTAAGATGAACCTAAATGTAAGTGACATAAGTGTTGAGACAATTTTTTGAACAATATTGGATAACCATGTTTTAGGAAGATGATCTTTGAATCTTGTTGAATTTTTGTTGGATGAATGTCTCTTGTGTTTAATGTTATGTTAGATCAATTTGTCTTGTTTTTTGAAATGGAATGCAATTCAACTTTTGACAAGCAAAGAATACAAGATATTACAACTTAGACTCAAGACAATCATGCTCATTTCCACATTTCTTATGGTAGGCAAAGACATTAGGTACTTGAGAGGTAGACTCATTATGGGATTCAAGGAGAATACATAGATGCTTGACCCCACGGGCTCCCCTCCACGGAACTCACTTCTCAGGGCAGCCAAGCATCAGTCCCCATGGAAATCTCCCCATGGCGAACTTAGTATCTCTTCCAAGTATCCGAACTTGTCCTTCTCAAGCAACTAGAAGGGTTTTTGGCCTCTAAAAATAAGGTATGTAGTAAGGATTTCTGTTAAGCATTACTCCTTGATGTCATGCAAGCATGATTGAGACATTAAGCCCATCAAGATACCAAACAAATGTAGTCGCGCAAGCACGATTTAGACCAAGAGGCCCTACTTAGATGTTGATATGGGAAAGAGTTCAAGGGTCATCACTTCCCAAGTAACTGCAATTCCCACGTAACACTTCCTTCAAAGCTTTCGCCCATCAGGTATTTTTTTATAGTGAGTTAGAATGCCAAGGAATTCTAGCCGTACTCACTTTGGGTCGTTCCCTTCTCACAATTATCACTTGCTTGCAAAAGCAAAGTGGTCGGGAAGGCAGGCCCTCTAAAGGAGACACACAATCAACAACACAAGCATGGTATCGAAGATCTGGATTTCTGATCACCCTATGAAGGATGAGAGCATACTCTCCTACTCCAATGTCATACTTAACAATCAAAGCAAGCAAATGTTCATTCCCACCTATTTATAAATCACTAAGTGCCTAATTTAAAATCTCAAACACACAATTTGGTTGTTTCTCCAAGGCAACCTGCAAAACCCAAGTTAGAGGTTTGATTTGTTGTCTTTGACCATCGATCTTGCATAACACATGTTAGTAGTTTGATTTGTAGTCTTTGTCATGTGTATGCCAAGATCCCGCACCAATAATTAGTATCAAGATCCAAAGCATAGAAAATAGAAAGCAAAAACACCAAATATTTCAAGTAAAAACTGCATTTTTCACCTCTGTTCTGGACTTTACACAAGCGCAGAACTCATGACACAGGCGCAAGACATATGACACAAGCGTAAGATGTCACCTACACAAGCGCAAGATGTCTGACATAGGCGCAAGATGTCTGACACAAGCGTGGAAGTGTCCAGAATACCCTGTACGGCCCTGTTTTTGGGTTTTTTTGACCTGCAAATCAACTTCAAGGCACTCAAAAACACAGTAAAGGGGTTAGAAGGTTAGTATTCACGTCGGGTTCACCAATTAATGTAGCATCGGAATTAGGAATCATCAAAACAAGTAGATCAAAACACTAGACATGATAACTCAATCATGAGAGCACTCATTGCAAATGAACCTAATCCTAAGCACACTCAATAGAGATATGAAAACAAAGCATTCAAAAATGAAAGATTATGCAAACCAAATGCAGAATTGAATGCTCCTTCCATGCGGCTCCATTGTTGTTCTTTCCTCTTTAAATGGATTTGTGGATCTCACCTACAAGTGCACACACACAATTGAAAGCAAGATGGATATTGGTTATTGGTCAAGAGTACTAGAAGCAGAGATTCGATAGTCTGATAGGAATTCGGGATCAGATTTGATTGAAAATCATCCAATTTATAGAAGAATTGGATAAATGAAAAGATTAGCATGATGCAATTCAAATGGAAATTGCAAATCAATATGACAAATTATGACAAATTATGCACTTTCCATGCACAATTTGATTGATTGATAATTTATGACAAATTATGACACATTCCATGTCAAAATTGATTGATTATCAATTATGACAATTTCATGACAAATTGAAATGTCATTCCCATAGAATTAGGAGATGAAATAGGAGGGAAAAGAAATTAGAAATTTAGAAAATTAGAAAATTGAAATTGATGACAATTAGGAATTAGAAATTGATGGAAAAATAGGAAATTAGGAACTAGAAGAAATTAGGTAAATTAATTAATAATTTGTCATTTATTAATTAATTTACAAGAGGAAGAATAATTAGCCAATTAAATAAAGATTTAATTGTAATGAGAAGACTTAGGATTAATAAATAATTTAGTAATCCTAGAGGAAGAAATGACACATTAGGTTAAATGAATAAATCATAAAACCCTAGAAGACAAATTAGAAATGCAAAAATGACAATTAGGTCTTGATTGAAGATAATTAATGTCATGATTTTGGATTGATAAATGACCAATGCGATAAACGATTTAATTGAGAAATGCGCCAATTGACGAGGAACAATGACAAATTGATCCAAATTGACATAATTGAGACAGACAACGATCGATGACAAATCGGTCGCAAAATGACAAGATTGACAAAAGGACAAGAATCGATGACAAAATAGATTGCAAAATGACAAGATTGAAAATGACCACGATCAATGACAAATTGATCGCAAGATGACAAGATCGAACAGTGACAACGGTCGATGACAAATCGATCGCATGATGACAAGATTGAAGGATTGATGATAAATCGACAAGATTGATAAGAGGACAACGATCGATGACAATTCGATCGCAAGATTGACAGGATTGATAAGAGGACAAAACCCTAATTAGGATTGACGATGTCTAAAATGATGACAAATAAGCACGCTCATTGATGCAACAAGATAAAATTGATCAAAATCATGACTGGATAATGTTGTCAACAAGACCAAATTTGAGGACGAGATGATTGAAGAATGTAGAAGAATGACTCGATGTTCGCAAATGATAAAGACCAAGTGCGTGACATAGGAGAAATATTAATGAGACGCAAAAACCTAAAATGAGGCAATGCGCAAATGTTAAAGTATGACCTCGCAAGCGTTTGACCATTTTTGGGTGTCTACATTTTGCCCCTCTTTGAGACAATGCGATTTTAAGCGTTGTTTCAAAGAACAATAATGAAAATGCCCCAGACAATAATAATGACATATGCATGCCCCCTCGAGGAATTGGCCGGAAACATGCAAAAAAGAGGCCAATTGATCGATAAGAATGATAGAAGATGATAGGATCAAACGAACTACTAAGACTGACAGAAGAAATGTTAGTAAGCAGAAGTTAGACAGAGGACAGTTAGAGATGAAGAAAAACTTGCTTTCAGTAATGCACTTTGTAGGTGAGAACCTTTATTTTTATTTAGCAAAATGGATGCGTAGCATCATGGCATTGAAGGCCAGAGCTGAAATGCAACCCTTTTTTGCAAAAGACGAACACATCACAGACAAACGATAATCACAACCAAAAAAAAAAAAAAAGGACCAGGAGCCATCCCGGTCACTCTAATCACTCAGTGACATCATCGAGCGACATAGGAACATGATTGAAGCCAAAGATAAATCAATAATAAAATAAGATGCACAAAGTCAAGCAAATCAAACAAACATCTTGATCTTCATTGTCAAAATTTGAAAGTGCTGAGAAGACGATCATGTTGTCTGGTTTCAGGATATGCGGTACCCCGTCTAAGACAAGACACAGTCTGGTTTCGAGTATACCACACCCTGTATAAGACCCATGATAGAAGTGACAAAGGACAAATGATTTGGATGCTGATATTCAATTGATATGACAATTTTGATCAGTTTGAATGTTTGATTTTGATTGAAAAGTTCATCTGGTTAAAGCATGATTTCATTAAAGCACAATGTGAAATGGATTGCGAGTGTCGTTGGATGAATGCTCAGTGATCTGTCGATGCATAAAGGGAATACTTTATTGCAAAATTCGTGTTTTTGGATTTTAATGTTTTGAAAAAAAAATTTGCAATTTTTTTGTTCATTTTTTCAGGACTTTATTTGATTTTTTTTTTTTTTTTTTTTTTCAGGACATTATTCAATTTTTCAACTTTTTTCAGGACATTTTTCAATTTTTATGATCTTTTTTCAGGACATTATTTGATTTTTTTTGGATTATTTCAGGACATTATTCAATTTTTAAACTTTTTTCAGGACATTTTTTGATTTTTTTGGATTATTTTAGGACATTATTCAATTTTTAAACTTTTTTTTTTTTTCAGGACATTTTTCAATTTTTATGATTTGTTCAGGACATTTTTCATTTTTTTTTTTTTTTTTTCCCCCAGTGTCTAGCAAGGCAAGGAATATGACAGGTGAATAAATAGGCTTGCTGAAATGATGATGGATAGATGGAAGATAAAGGCCTTTTATTATGGAGACAATACGGATGCAATTTCCAAGGGCTATTGCGTGATGGGACAAGAGACTAGATATGACAATGTAAAGCAGTGACATGGCATGAGGGACATGTTAAGAGGTGTTTGAAACCATGTTTAAATTTTGCGTCCTTATGTCAGATCAAGATCAAGGAATGAAAAAGAGTGTATGGATAGTGATAAGATATGGATAGGATAAGCAAGACCAAGAATGGATAAGGGACATGGACTAAAGGTCGGGATTGGCTAAGGGATAGTGGCAGAAAGTTGCAATAAGACAGGGAATATGGATGAAAGGTTATAATAAGCAAATGGATAAATGACCAAAAGCTACGATAGACTAAAAGTTGCAAACAAGATGCATGATGCTTATGATGATCCCCAGCCTTGTCAAGATCAAAGGTGGAAAGAGGAAATGGACATGAGGGACAATAGGATATGAAGGGTAATGACAGGGGTTCGATAGGATAATGGAACAATGGAGGACAAAAGGATATGATAGGATAAAACCTGCCCCCAAGTGTGGTGTGCAAGAAGTTCATAAATTACGCATGATGCCTGTTTGCCAGGTTTTCATCATGGTACTTGCCCAAGGCGCCTGTTTACCAGGTTTTCACCAGCGGACGAATTATTTTTCTTTATTTTTTTCTTTTTACTTTTTTTGACTTTTTTCAATAGAAGATGGACACATGATAGGGGATGGAAGAAGGACTCAAACATCTTTTTGTTTGGATAGTAACCTTGAAAAAAATGGACCATGACCTTTAAAAAGTATGCTCAAAGACGTTGGTAGGATAAGGACATGGAAAATGAGATGAAACTAAGGCAAGGTTTTATGCAAAGGATTGGATCAAAGGGATCGAAGGATGGAAAATATGCATTGGATAATGGATAGGGTATTGGAAGAATTGGGCTCTAGTGGATGGAAATGAAGGCAAGATCGACAATGGCACACACCTTGAGGGGTGATGGATTGATGGAGGACAAATGGATCTCAGATTGTGGGACTTGGATGGAGGAACGACTATGGATTTTGGGACATAAGGGCCCAAAATGGATGAAGAAGGTGATGGAGGAATAGACTTGGAAGGTTTGGATGGAGGAATAGAAATTTTGGATGCCAAGTTGGATGTTTCTTTAGGCTTTTGTCCTTCAAGGAGCCGCTTAGGGATCCACATGGTTTTTAATTTTTCATGCTTTTGTGGTTCCTTGGAGTGCATTGCTTGCACAAGGGATTTAGGAACCCATATATATTTTGACTTTGCTTTATTTTGCTCAGTGGGCCTTTGTGGCCTTTTGGATATTTCTTTTTCTTTATAGATCATATTGTTCTTTGTTTTGACATGTCGATTATATTGGACATGTTGATCTTTGAATACATGTGGATTTCTAGACTTATGATGCTTATACTTGGCATCCAAATTGCTTGGAAGAGGGAATGCATGTCGGTGTGGATGGGAATGATATGGAAGCATGTGGGATGGATGGAAGGTTCTCCAAGATGTGTGCCTTTGTTGATGTTGCATAGGAGATGGAGGGATATAGGGACCTAGAATGGATGGAAGCGATGATGGGGAAGGTGGACATTTGGATTTTGACTTTGAAGGGATACCAATGCCTTTAGTGTGAGCTCTGTAGCCATGACCATTAGTATACTCTTTAATATGAAGGAGTTCTTTCTCATGAAGGTCTACTCCTTTGCCTTTATGAATATCTTGGCTTGTAGGATACTCTTTTCTTTCGGAAGAACATGCGAGTCCATTATGAGGTGGATATGATATGAGAGAAATAATGAGATCTTGAAGTGGATTGGATTGCACCAAAGTGGAAGAATCCATTATGCATGTCGAGGGTTCATGAACATCTTGCACTGACACGTTAGAATCATGAAGGCTATCAGGATCATGAGGGGTATCAGGATCATGAGGGGGACTAGGATTATGTAGTGGACATGGTTCAATGACAGGCTCTTCAAGAGATGGAATGGGAATGGGAGAAATAATGGGATCATAAAAAGAAATGCGATCTTGGAGTGTATATGGAGCATTAGGACAAGGAGATGGAGGAATAGAAGGATCTTGTGGAAGATCTGAAGGAATAATTTGATCTTGACAAGGAGGAAGATCATTGGAATCCTCTTTAAAGGTGCTTTGCTCTTGACTTCCAATGGGATCATCGGAAAGGATGGAAAGGATATCTTGATCTTTCTCAGGAAGTGGAATGTCAATGGGATTTGAAAGGACATTGTTTTCATGAAATGGAATGGCATCGTTTGGGATTGGATGGACTGGGATATCTTGATCTTGCTCAAGAAGTGGAATGTCAATGGGACTTTGGATAGGATGGACAAGAATAGGGGAATCATCATGGGTTTCTGGGAAGATGAGATCTTGGTCAACAATTGGATGGGATGATAAGGTTTCAGGATCTTGATCTTGATCTGTTTTAAGACACGTTTCTTCATGCTCTAAATTGTCCTCTTGACATGGGGTTGGACTTTGGATATGTATGGGGGATTCTGACAAGGGATTAATGCTTTGGCATGAAGGAAATGCACTTTGAACATTTGTGATGGATTTTGGCAAGGAATCAATGCTTGAACATGAGGAAGAGGGACTTCGAATGGGGTCCTCTAAAACAGGTAATGGCAATAAAGTGCATGGTGGCATTGGGTCTTGTATTTTTGAAACATGACAAGGATGTGCATCATGAATTGGATTATCATGGCAATCAATTATGGATAGTCCTTGGATAATTGCATCCTTGGGTGTATTGTTTGATGAGGACAATATGGAAGATTCTTGGGAAACTTCTAAATGTGTAGGGATAGATGCCACTGGAGAGTCAATTTGTTTGTGGGGGGATGAGGCATTGCTAGACATAGTTGTATTATCTTGATCTTCCCCAAAGAACTCACTTGGTTGTTTCCTTAAGATCATTGCAATAAAGCCACCTTTCTTTCGAGGTTTTGACATGGTTGTATTTGGAGTTTGAACTTGTTTGGCAAGAATTTGGTCCTGATCTGATGTCATGTTTTGATATTGGACTTGGTTCAATTGTTCTGACATGTTTGAAACTTGGGTTGGTGTGTGTTGCAACCTTTGTTTTTGAATTTGTGATTGTAATTGTTGACATTGATATGTTGATTGAACTTGTTGATATTCCACCATTGGTTGAACCATTTGTTGACATTGTATAGTTGGTTGGACATATTGTTGAAATTGGACCATTGGTTGTGATGGTTGTATATGTTGAACCATTGGTTGAACCATGGGTTGTATTGGTTGTAAATGTGATTGATAGTAAACACCTTCTTGTTCTTGATGTGAAGGCACATAATGTTGAAATTGATGTTGTCTCTTTTCTTGGAATTGTTTCATCATCTCTATTTGTGAGAGGAGAGCTGGTATGTCTGATCGTTCAAGAAGAGATCTTACATCAATTGGCTCAATATTTGGATTTCGACCTGGAAGTTTTTGAAACATTTTGGACATTTGTGATCTATTCTTCACAATGTTTTTCACTTTTTGTTCCAGAATCTCATTTTCTTGAGCTAGTTTCTCCTCTAGTTTTTGTATTTGGACATTTACATCATCATGATAATTTTGACCGATATTTCCTTGTTGTTGGGTTGGATATAATTGTGATTGCCTTGGATTAAAATTCGATTGCATTGTCGATTGATACGTCAAACTTTGTTGCATCATTGGCACTTGGAACCTTGTTTCAATAGACATGTCACTATGCAATGCAATATTTTTGGAATTTTTCAAGGATAATGTATGATATGCAACTAAATGCAAACTAAATAAATGAAGATGCAAATCTATGGCAAGAATGCAACCTATGTTTTTGGTTGTTTTTGAAGATTTTGAGAAACTTTTGAAATGCAAATCTAAAAGAGACCCTTAGGAAATGGAAATGATGTCTAGACCTCAAAGGACAAAAGGACTTAATTGACAAAGGACAAGATGACAATGTCTCCCCTATATGCTTGGATACTAAGCTAGGTTTGACGAAATGATATTGATGACAAAAGGACAAAAGATTTGATAAGGTCTAGACTTCTTAACAATGACTTAGGGTTTATCAAAGATTTGGATTACTCAAGTATGACAAGACCTAGCTTTGACACTATATGCAAAAGGACAATTGCTATGATATGATAATGACTTAAGCTTAATGAAGAGACTTAGGGTATGCAAAAATAAATGTATGACAATGATATGAATTTAATGCAAGAGGACATATGCAAGTGGATGACTCTTATTGATATGCAAAAGGAGTATGACTTAGGTGAAACCTAACCTTGATGCTTGACAATGACTTTGCAAAATGCAAACCTAAGATGAACCTAAATGTAAGTGACATAAGTGTTGAGACAAGTTTTTGAACAATATTGGATAACCATGTTTTAGGAAGATGATCTTTGAATCTTGTTGAATTTTTGTTGGATGAATGTCTCTTGTGTTTAATGTTATGTTAGATCAATTTGTCTTGTTTTTTGAAATGGAATGCAATTCAACTTTTGACAAGCAAAGAATACAAGATATTACAACTTAGAATCAAGACAATCATGCTCATTTCCACATTTCTTATGGTAGGCAAAGACATTAGGTACTTGAGAGGTAGACTCATTATGGGATTCAAGGAGAATACATAGATTCTTGACCCCACGGGCTCCCCTCCATGGCACTCACTTCTCCGGGCAGCCAAGCATCAGTCCCCATGGAAATCTCCCCATGGAGAACTTAGTATCTCTTCCAAGTATCCGAACTTGTCCTTCTCAAGCAACTAGAAGGGTTTTTGGCCTCTAAAAATAAGGTATGTAGTAAGGATTTCTGTTAAGCATTACTCCTTGATGTCATGCAAGCATGATTGAGACATTAGGCCCATCAAGATACCAAACAAATGTAGTTGCGCAAGCATGATTTAGACCAAGAGGCCCTACTTAGATGTTGATATGGGAAAGAGTTCAAGGGTCATCACTTCCCAAGTAACTGCAATTCCCACGTAACACTTCCTTCAAAGCTTTCGCCCATCAGGTATTTTTTTATAGTGAGTTAGAATGCCAAGGAATTCTAGCCGTACTCACTTTGGGTCATTCCCTTCTCAAAATTATCACTTGCTTGCAAAAGCAAAGTGGTCGGGAAGGCAGGCCCTCTAAAGGAGACACACAATCAACAACACAAGCATGGTATCGAAGATCTGGATTTCTGATCACCCTATGAAGGATGAGAGCATACTCTCCTACTCCAATGTCATACTTAACAATCAAAGCAAGCAAATGTTCATTCCCACCTATTTATAAATCACTAAGTGCCTAATTAAAAATCTCAAACACACAATTTGGTTGTTTCTCCAAGGCAACCTGCAAAACCCAAGTTAGAGGTTTGATTTGTTGTCTTTGACCATCGATTCTGCATAACACATGTTAGTAGTTTGATTTGTAGTATTTTTCATGCATATGCCAAGATCCTACACCAATAATTAGTACCAAAATCCAGAGCACAGAAAATAGAAAGCAAAAACACCAAAAATTTCAAGTAAAAATTGCATTTTTCACCTCTGTTCTGGACTTTACACAAGTGCAGAACTCATGACACAGGCGCAAGATGTATGACACAAGCGCAAGATGTCACCTACACAAGCGCAAGATGTTTGACACAGGTGCAAGATGTCTGACACAAGCGCGGAAGTGTCCAGAATACCCTGTACGACCCTGTTTTTGGGTTTTTTTGACCTGCAAATCAACTTCAAGGCACTCAAAAACACAGTAAAGGGGTTAGAAGGTTTTTATTCACGTCGGGTTCACCAATTAATGTAGCATCGAAATTAGGAATCATCAAAACAAGTAGATCAAAACACTAGACATGATAATTCAATCATGAGAGCACTCATTGCAAATGAACCTAATCCTAAGCACACTCAATAGAGATATGAAAACAAAGCATTCAAAAATGAAAGATTATGCAAACCAAATGCAGAATTGAACGCTCCTTCCATGTGGCTCCATTGTTGTTCTTTCCTCTTTAAATGGATTTGTGGATCTCACCTACAAGTGCACACACACAATTGAAAGCAAGATGGATATTGGTTATTGGTCAAGAGTACTAGAAGCAGAGATTCGATAGTCTGATAGGAATTCAGGATCAGATCTGATTGAAAATCATCCAATTTATAGAAGAATTGGATAAATGAAAAGATTAGCATGATGCAATTCAAATGGAAATTGCAAATCAATATGACAAATTATGACAAATTATGCACTTTCCATGCACAATTTGATTGATTGATAATTTATGACAAATTATGACACATTCCATGTCAAAATTGATTGATTATCAATTATGACAATTTCATGACAAATTGAAATGTCATTCCCATAGAATTAGGAGATGAAATAGGAGGGAAAAGAAATTAGAAAATTAGAAAATTAGAAAATTGAAATTGATGACAATTAGGAATTAGAAATTGATGGAAAAATAGGAAATTAGGAACTAGAAGAAATTAGGTAAATTAATTAATAATTTGTCATTTATTAATTAATTTACAAGAGGAAGAATAATTAGCCAATTAAATAAAGATTTAATTGTAATGAGAAGACTTAGGATTAATAAATAATTTAGTAATCCTAGAGGAAGAAATGACACATTAGGTTAAATGAATAAATCATAAAACCCTAGAAGACAAATTAGAAATGCAAAAATGACAATTAGGTCTTGATTGAAGATAATTAATGTCATGATTTTGGATTGATAAATGACCAATGTGATAAACGATTTAATTGAGAAATGCGCCAATTGACGAGGAACAATGACAAATTGATCCAAATTGACATAATTGAGACAGACAACGATCGATGACAAATTGGTCGCAAAATGACAAGATTGACAAAAGGACAAGAATCGATGACAAAATAGATTGCAAAATGACAAGATTGAAAATGACCACGATCAATGACAAATTGATCGCAAGATGACAAGATTGAACAGTGACAACGATCGATGACAAATCGATCGCATGATGACAAGATTGAAGGATTGATGATAAATCGACAAGATTGATAAGAGGACAACGATCGATGACAAATTGATCGCAAGATTGACAGGATTGATAACAGGACAAAACCCTAATTAGGATTGATGATGTCTAAAATGATGACAAATAAGCACGCTCATTGATGCAACAAGATAAAATTGATCAAAATCATGACTGGATAATGTTGTCAACAAGACCAAATTTAAGGACGAGATGATTGAAGAATGTAGAAGAATGACTCGATGTTCGCAAATGATAAAGACCAAGTGCGTGACATAGGAGAAATGTTAATGCGACGCAAAAACCTAAAATGAGGCAATGCGCAAATGTTAAAGTATGACCTCGCAAGCGTTTGACCATTTTTGGGTGTCTACACATATCAATCTCACAAATGAGATCTTACATTTATACCATAACCTAAGACCAATTGAATAGGTCGGCTCACTAAAAGATATTACAATAAAATCAATTACAAATAAATCAATGTTCGATGCATGATGTCAGCTCAATGCATTTACAATAATAATAATTTATCTCCATAACATGTCGTACTGATCTAGAATAGATATACATGCCGGTGCATAACCTGGACCCATTTTTTGGTAACAACAAATATGCAAACTCGAATGTACCAATGAAAAAATCACCAAGACAAAGTATCCAAATGATGTCTTCGACATAACCAAGTAGTTTCCAAGTTATTCCAAGTGCCAGTGAACAATATAATCTATCGGTGAACCAAATACCGATGACTGTGCATAAGTCTTTGACTTGTCGGTGAACATAACCAAAGATCTCCAAGTGCTGATAAGTGTTGACAAGTGATGAAAGGTGTTGACATCAATGACAAAACCATATCAAAATATCAAAAATATCGACAATCTACCCCTTTGGCATTGATGGCAACACAAGATGGAAAAACCATCAAAGTGCCAAAACAGAAATGCCAAAAACCAAAAACCAACAATCTCTAGAAATGAAAAATACAGATACAGAGAGTAATCAATCTCTCTAACAATCTCTGCCCAAAGTAACAATCTCTCCCCCAAGGGATAATGTGTTTTTCTATATCAATCTCTCCCCCTTTGACATCAAATGCCAAAGCATTACAAAAAAAAAAAAGATTAAATACAAAATACCAACTCATTCAATATACCAACTACTCCCCCTAGGAAGTAGCTCTCCTCATCAAAGCCGGAATAAAAGATTTCTCTGTTAATTCTGTCGGTTGATGACAAACATCAACTATCTAAGTCTCTATTGGTGGGGTTAGGACTCCAAGTTTCTCTCTAAGATACTCAAAAGTTTCCTTAGGCAAAGGCTTTGTAAAAATATCTACAATCTGCTCTTTAGTATTCACATAAACCAATTTCACTTCTTTTGCTTCAACATTCTCTTTTAGAAAATTGAATTTGATAGAAACATGTTTAGTCTTAGAGTGAAATATTGGGTTCTTTGATATATCAATTGCTTCCATATTATCACAGTAAATAGTTATAGGTTCCTTGCATTTTACCTTTATGTCCTTCAACATTTGTTTGATCCATAATACCTGTGTACAGTTAGTTGTTGCTGCAACATATTCTGATTCTGCTATTGATAGACTTGTACAACTCTGTTTCTTGCTCAACCATGAAATTAGTCTGCTACCAAGAAAAAATGCTCCGCCAGTGGTTATTTTTCTTTCATCCACATCTCTTGCCCAATTAGCATCTGTGTATGCACATAAATCAAAAATTTTATCTCTAGGATACCATAAACCAAGATTTGTAGTGTCGTGTAGGTACCGAAAAATCCTTTTCACTGCTGATTCATGATTTTCTTTAGGATTACTCTGAAATCTTATAACAATACATACTGCATTCATAATATTAGGTCTTGATTGTGTCAAATGCAATAAACCTCCTATCATAGACTTGTATCTAGTCAGATTAACAGGCATTGATTCATCCTTCAAAGATAATTTATCAGTTGTAGTCATAGGTGTGCTTACCGGTTTATAGTTTTCCATGCCAAATTTCTTTAGTAATTCCTTCAAGTACTTAGATTGACATAGGAATATACCTTTATCAGTCTGTGAAATCTGCAATCCTAAAAAGAATTTTATCTCTCCAATCATAGACATTTCAAATTCTTGCTGCATTTTGTTACAAAAGTCTTTACACAATCCATCTTCTCCTCCAAAGATTATATCATCAACAAAAACTTCAATAACCAAGATGTCATCATTAGTCAATTTATAGTATAGATTGTTGTCAGCATTACCTTTAGTGTATCTAAGCTTCAAAAGATATTTGTCCAATCTAGCATACCAAGCTCTAGGAGCTTGTTTCAATCCATATAAAGCTTTCCTTAACCTGCGAACCATGTCCTTGTTATCTGTCAAAGAAAATCCATCAAGTTGTTCAATATAAACTTCTTTTTCAAGATCTTCATTCAAAAATGGATATTTAACATCCATTTGATATACTTTATAGTTTTTGTGTGCTGCAAAAGACAATAAAAGTCTAACTGCCTCAATTCTAGCTACCGGTGCAAAGGTTTCATTGTAATCAATTCTTTCTTTCTGTGAATATCCCTTACACACTAATCTTGCTTTGTTTCTGATCACCTTACCATCTTCATTAAGTTTATTTTTGAAAACCCATTTAGTTCCAATTACATTTTTGTCTTTAGGCCGAGGAACTAATGACCAAGTATTATTCCTTACAATTTGTTTCAATTCATCTTCCATAGCTTTAATCCAATATTTATCTTCACATGCCTCATTAATTGATGTAGGTTCAATTTGAGAAATAAGACATACCTCTTTATTTGCCAATCTTCCTCTAGTCATAACTCCTTGAAATTTGTTTCCAATTATCTGATCTTCAGAATGATTCAGTCTTACATACCAGGGTGTTTTTACTTGCTGATGTTCTTCGGTGACCATTGAATCTCTAGATGATGCTGGTGTAATTGGATCACCATTCTGTACTAGTGTATTCATAGTAGGTTCATTTGTGATTATCTCTATTCTTGGTTCACAGTCTGTGTACCTTTAATTTCCTCTAAATTGTTCATCACTCTTCACATTTGCACTCTCAACAATTTTCTACAATCTCTTGTTAAAACATCTATATGCCTTTCTCTTAGATGAATAACCAAGAAATATTTCTTCATCGCTTCTAGGATCAAATTTTTCCAATACACTCATCTCTTCTAATATAGCATTTACTTCCAAATATTCTGAAATATTTAAGAGTAGGAATATTACCAAACCATAGTTCATGAGGGGTCTTACCAGTTTCACCTCTGATGTGAACTCTATTGAATGTATAAACTATCGTATTGACCACTTCTCTCCAGTATATATGAGGTGGATTTACTTCTGGTTGCATCCAAGATAGTTTTGTTTTTCCTTTCCACAACTCCATTCTGCTGGGGTGTCCGGGGTGCTGATAACTGTCTTCTGATCCCATTCACTTCACAAAATGTATTAAATTCCTTAGATGTGAATTCACCACCTTCATCTGATCTCAAACATTTGATTTTCTTGTCAGTTTCATTTTCTACCATTACTTTGAATAGTTTAAATTTCCCAATTGCTTTAGATTTTTCCCTAAGAAAAGTAACCCAACACAAAATACCTATCTCCTTGTATACTTCTAGTTCTTGTTGGACCACATAAATCAATGTGAATCAAATCAAGAACATTGTTAGACTTCTCCGGAATACTCTTGAAAGTTTCTCTAACTTACTTTCCAAATTGACATTCCTTACATACCGGATTGTGAGCTTTAACAATCTTAGGTAAATCTCTTACCACCTTAGTAGTACTGATTTTCACAATGCAATCAAAATTTACATGACAAAGTATTTTATGCCATAACCAACTTTCATCAATATGTGCAATCAAACATGCTTTCTCATTGTTGTTCAAATGAAAGATATTACCTCTAGTCTGATTACCAGTTGCAATTTCCAAACCAAATCTGTTTAAGATTTTGCATTTATCATTCTTGAATTGTAACTGAACTCCTCTCTCAACTAATTGACCAACACTCAAAATATTATGCTTCAAACCTTCAACATAGTAAATATTATCAGTATTGTGCTTACCATCAAAAGATCTAGTGCTTTTTCCTTTGATTAAACAATCTTTATCATTTTCAAATCTTACTAGACCTCCATTGTAATCCTGAAAGGTTAAGAATTTACTCTTATCACCAGTCATATGATGTGAACATCCTGAATCCATAATCCATTCATCCTTATCTTCAACTTTAGCTGCTAGGGCCTGCTCTACCGGTTGAACAGTAGGTGCCGGTTGATCTTTTGTTATAGCAACAAAAGCCCATCCATTATCTGTTGGATCCTCATCAGAATCATTAGTAACTCCTTCATCAGCATAATAACAAGATTTGTCTCTATTCTTCTTAAACTTGTATTTCTAATAATCAAGGTTAGGCTTATATGTTCTCTTAGCTTCTTCTCTTAATCTTGCATGTCTATCAAGACATCTAGAATCCATATGACGAATCTTATTATAGTTAAAACATTTAAAGGGTGCTTTACCATCATACTTACTTCCAATTGGACCTTTAGGCATTTTCCTTGCAAATAGTTCTTCAAGTTCTTCATTTTCTCTCCTATTTTCTTCAAGTTCTCTTGCATAGAAGGCTTCCCAATCAGATTTATCCAATGATGATGATGATGTTGTAGTTGATGATGATGGCTTAAAAGCTAGATCTGTCTTAATTGTAGTAATAGAACCAAATTCCTCAAGCTCAAAAGCTAAAAGTTTTCCAACCAAAGTGTCTCTAGATACTGGTGCATAATGCATTATTCTCAATTCATTTATAGCAGTAGATTTCATTTCATATGCCGGTGGCATAGCTCTTAAAACTTTAGAAACAATCTCATCTTTACTTAAGGTTCCTACACAACATTGTTGTAGCATCCTAAAATTGCGACACTTGCAATTTCGACCGCATTTAGGTCTTCATGATGGCGATGCAACACGGAACCTGAATGGAGACCCTGAAACTTGTCCGCGACATCAAAAACTGCATTTTTTCCAGCACCCTGGCCTGATCCTCCTTGCACCTTGCTGTCCCTGGAGGTGGGACCATGGCGCCCAGCGCCCTGGTCCTTCAGGACTAGGGCGCCCAGCGCCCTGTTCCCTGGCCCTATTTTTGGGCCCGGTCTCTTTTGGGTCTCGGGTCTTTATGTTTGCAAATTGGAAAATAATATTTCTTGGTCGGCCTAAGGTCGGAAAAATCAGTCTATCAACCCTAATTGGCAAGTATATAAACTACATTTCCTCTCCCATTTTGAAAGGATGAGAGGAAAAAAGGCGGAAGCGATATTCAAACATTCAAACACTCAAGCATTCAAGCATTCCTTCAAGCAATTGAGCATTCTAAGTCTCCATTCAAGGCTAAGTGTTGCATTCAAGACAAGGATTCAACCATTGAAGAGGAGATCACATACCACATACAACATACAACATACAACATTTACACCTTCGCATGTAAGAATACAAACATTCTTACAACAAGGTATCAAGTACTTGTTTACATTACAAACATTTACATTTACAGCATTTCTCATTTCTTGGTTAATTCCAAAATCGGGGTTTGACCTAAGGGCAAACCCCTAATCCCTAACCCCCCAATCGTCTTCGCTTTTCTATGTGTAGGTTGCAGGTATGCGGCTGTAATTGAAGATCTGGAATCCTTGCGCAGAGACGAACAGATCCCCCTTCGTTTCGCGGATTTTTCGGAGGACCATGTGCACGTCGGGCGCCATCGTCCGGTCAAATTTTGCTCAAATTTGCAGGACAGCACCATCTCGACATTATACTGCTAATTCCAGGTCCGCAGCTTCATGCTATATTCCTATCTCTGTTTATAAGCGAATCTTTCTCACTTTTCATGCATTCCTAGCTTAATCCTTCTATCTACATTCTTTACAAAAGAGGGTAGCCTTGCTGTCTTAACCCTTGAAACTCATTTAGAATCTAATCTTGCATTGTGTGGGATTGGATCTTGTGGGTTTCAACCCCTTTTTTGAATGTAAAGTCTCCCCCAAGTGAAAACCGTCAATCCTAGTGACCTCCCTTCTCTCTCTTTGGAGTTGGAGAGGGGAGAGCAACTAGGGTTCAATTTTCCGCTTTACATTTTGGTGAACCTGACATGAACATCCTTTCTGATTATTCATGGCTAGATCTGAAAATTGGATGCCTTGATTACATTTCCATGTTTGATCTTTTGCAAATTTTAGAGGTTAATTGCATAAAAACCCTAAATTTTCTTTTTAGTAATTGAGCTTACGAAATGTTTAATAGTTAATGCTTGTTTCAGATCTGCCCTTCTATTGCAAATTACCAATTCATATTTGTGCTTTAATTCTGAAAATTAAGTGGTTAAGTGTCAAAACCCTAATTTTTAAAACCCTCTTGATTCAACCTTTGACCGACAATTTCACTGATCAAAACATCTCCAAATCAGCTGTAACTTTGGATTCTGCAACAAAATCATAATATCTTTCATCCCTGAAAATTTGGAAAAAGGTTGCGAGGACCATGTGCACTCCGAGCGCCATCGTCCCCGACATTTTTTTCAAAATTTCGGGAAATAGATCTTACTGTATTTTTCTGCTAAAATCCAGAATTTTGGCTGATTTTATCAATTATAACACTTTCAAAATTAAAGTCAAAATTGGTCTAGTGATTGCTTGGATTAAGGCTTTTAATCATTCAAAAATTGGTGAAATTGAAATTTTGTGTCAAAATTGTGTTCTTACTGTCCTAAATCTGAAAAGTGTGTTGGCATTCATTCGAAATTTCAGTGCTTTATTCAAATTCTTGCAATTTGTGACTTTTGAAATTAAGTGTTTAATTACACCAACTTCGATTTCCGCTTTCAAAATTGAATTTTGCATGAAATTGAGTCAACTTTTAAATTTCAAAACTTGCATTGCTCTTAGTATTCCCTCTAAAATCATAAAATTCAAAATTTCAGTTTCCCTCTCTTTTTCAAAATTCAAAATTTTGCATTTTTCAACAATCTTGGTAGGGTTCAGTTTTGAGATTGCAACTTTAATTTGGCCTATCTACAGATCATAAAATCACTCAATTTTTTCAGATTAGCTTTAAAATCATCATAACTTTCATCCCTGAAAATTTCAAAAAAAATTGCGAGGACCATGTGCACCCCGAGCACCACGGTCCCTGACATTTTTTTCAAAATTTCGGGAGATTGTCGTGATTGCATTTAACAGCCTAAATTTAGGAGATTGGCTGATTTTACTGAAATTTGCTACCTCTAAATTCAAAATCTTCTCTCCCTCTCTAGTGCATGAGTTTTACAACAAAAAGCCCTACTTACACTATTCCCGTTAGACGAAGCCTTAGAATTAAGTCTTTCCGAGGTTTAATTACCGAGGAGATGGAACCTAATTTGAATAGCCTTTTTAACGAGGACACGAGTAATTCCTCTAATCCTCCTAATGATGAAGAAGCTCTCCACGAGGTTTCTGTAGAACAACTTTCGAAATTGGATAACCAATTTGATGATTTTCAGCAATGGATGTCTCAAGAGTATCCTGATAGTCAAGCTCTTTCATTAATTGAGGGTCTAAAACGTATGGTTCAAAGTGATAAGAATGGAATTGATATTTTGCGTGGTATTTCACACATTGTGGATTCGAATGTGATTCCTGTGAAGAGTTGTGTTGAAACTTTAGGTTATACACAACCTCCCACTCAAGTCAATCATTCTATTCCTTTGATAACTTCTATTGCTAGCATACCTACCTTTACATCAAACATAATGACTACTTCTATACAAGACATTCCGCCTATGATCACCAATCATGGGGGCAATCCTTCCTCTTCAATTAACCCTCTTCCTTCATTCAATCTGGCTTCTTCATTCATTCCTTCAATGAGTGTCCCTATTACATCTCCACAAATGAACATGACGCAAGGGGGCAATTCATTCAACCATTCCATTCCTCCTTGTAGTGCTCCTCTTTTCCAATCATCTCCTATGACTAACTATCATAGTGTCCCGCCACCTTACTCTCAATCAATACCTTCTTTCAATAACATAATACCTCTATCACAATCTAACACATCTAATATGAACTCTTCGACTGAAGCGACCATTAACAATCTTGCACAAACTGTCTCTTCTTTACAGCAACAAATTGCCTCTATGAATCAATCTAAGTTTAGTGTGCCCACATTCGATGTTGCGAGCCCACTTCCTCTTGACATTGTTTGAGCTATCCCTCCTAAGCATGTTGAAATCCTACATTTGGAGCTTTATAATGGTAAAGGTGATCTTCTAACACATGTTAAGACTTTTCAAACAATTTGTACCGATTTTGCTTATGACCAAAGGTTGCTTGCAAAACTATTTACTAGGACATTAAGAGATAAAGCCCTACAATGGTATTGCTCATTGCCTTCTTATTCTATTACTTCTTTCAAACAACTTGCAAATGCTTTTATTCAACAATTTCAAAACAATATAAGTCCTAAAGTTACTTTGATTGATTTAATGCATTGTAAACAAGGTGTTAAAGAAAAAGTGACTAATTTCATTGGTAGATATAAGCATTTGTATGCTCAAATTTCTTTTCCAGTGCCTGACAATGATATTCAAAGAATCTTTATTTCTAATTTAAAAAAAGATATTCGAGACAAACTTCTATTTTCTGAGTTTACTTCTTTCCAACAGTTGTGTGCAACTCTTCACAATTATCAACTGACTGTGAGTCAAATGGAACAAGCAAATCCTATGGCTCCGAGTGATAAGGGTGATAGCAGTCAACAACCATTTGGAAAGTTTAAACCGAATAGAGAGTTCATTAAATTCAATGAAAACATCATCAACAACAATGTGAATGCAGCATCAGGTGTGCCTCCTATTTCTAAGTTTTTCAAGAAAGAAAGAAAGTTTACTCCTTTGAATGAATCATTGCATAGTATTATGAATAAGTTATTGGAACAAAATGTGCTTACTCTTCCTCCTATAAGGAAAATAGATCCTGCAAAGATTAATTCACCCTATTTTGATAACAAATCTTTTTGTCAATTTCATCGTCAGCCTGGGCATGATACTGAAAAATGTTTTGCTTTAAAGGGTAAAATTCAAGATTTGATTGATAATAATACTATCTCTATTTCAGGAGTGAATGATAAAGGCAACACATCTATAGCTCCTCCTAACCAAAATCTTAAGATTTTTACTGATCCATTACCTTCTCATACCTCTAATGTGATTGAGACTAATGATTCCTCTTTCTCATTGGATGGTCTTGTGTCTATGACTCCGAATGTGATTAACTTTGTAGAGCAGCAAGAAAACCCTAAAGAACCTTCCATCACATTTGATTCTTGTGAAACTATCAGGGCACCTGATGGTCCTTTATACATAGTTGCAAAAGTCAAGAATACACCTTGCCGTGGAATGCTTATTGATCCTTCGTGCATGGTTAATGTTATTACTGAAGAATTTATTTTTACTTTGCAATTGAATCAAGTGATCTATGACAAAACAGATGTGATTGTGAAATTATTTGATGCATTTTCTTCTCCTGCAATTGGTTCTATTACGTTACCTATTGAAGTCCATAACAAATCCCTTGATGTGAACTTCCCTATTATTCCTTCATCCGAACAATTTCATGTGAAGCTTGGCTATCCTTGGCTATCTTCCATGAAAGCTATTGCTTCTCCTATTCATAAATGTTTGAAATTTCCCCATAATGGTGAAGTTGTTACTGTCAATCATAGTCTCTTTAAACCAGCTGAAAGAACTTCTAGCGTTCCTATTGATTATTTTTGGCCTAAACAATTCCAATCTCTTCCTCCGCGAAGTGATCATCTTTTCAAATCTTATCAAAAGTGGAAAACAGATATGATCCTATCTCTAAGTGAACCTAGAACACCCAAACTTGATATTCCTATCGTTCTTGAGAAGGAAGTTCTTCCGTTGAAAGATAAAACTAATGTCTTTCCTCAAGAAGATTCCCAACCCATCCCTATGGATGTAACTATGTCTATGCCTAATAAACTTTCAAAAAGTAGACCTATACCTCCTCGTCATGATGGACTTGGTCTCCTTCCTAAACCAAATATTCCTCCTTTATAAGGAGCAGTTCCTCCTCCTTCCTTTTATAGAGAAAAGAGACCTTCCTCTTCTCCTATTATCCAGCCTAAGAGACCACAACCTAAACACCCAAGTGATAAGGATGAGAACATTCCTCCTCCTCAATCCTCTCCACTTCCTACTAAGACTAGATGAAATCGTTCTGCGCGTGAATGCCGATGAAAGCGTCATCTTAGAGCTCAGGCAGCTGCTTCTCAAACTTTGCAATCTCCAAAAACACCTTCAGCTAATATTATTCCATTTTCTCCTCAGCCGAAAATTGAGCCAAAATCTCCTAAACATAAGATGCATGATGGTTTTGATCCTGTGTTAGTTAAAGATCCTATTTTTATAAATCTTGATGATGACATAGATGAAAATATTATTCATGATGAAAATGTTACTTCTCTTGCTTCTGATAGTGAATATGAACTTGTTGATATTGATAACCATTTATCTAATGAATTTTCTAAAGCACTTATCCTAGCTCCTAGACAAGAACAACGTGGCTTGGAACATGAACATAGCCCTTGTTTGAATCTCGTAATAGCTCCATCTGTTGTGTTGGATGTTCCTCCTCTAGCATGTTTCCCGCCTTCTTGAAACATTGATCAGCAAGATCGGGGGGTAGATGATGTGCTAGACTAGTTTCATTAGCATAGCAGATTCTCTCCTCCTCTCTTTTGTTACTTCTTCTATGTGTTATTCTCATTCTTCTATTTGTTGTCCTTAGTGTTGTCTACTTGAGGACGATGCAAAGCATTGAGATCTCTTTTGGTCTCTCTCATGTTGACTCAAAAGACACATGTGTTCCCTTCTTCTAGGTGACCTTCCATGATTGGGGAATGAAGAACAATTATGCATACATACATATGATATACATGAATTATCATACAACATACTGACCCCGAGGAAAGCGAAGTCACCTCGTGCTTTATGTTTTGTGTCTATTATCCTTGGGTTTATCTCACACTTGGGGGCTAAATCTTTGTGATAACGTGCTCCTTTCCCTTCTCATTTCTTATGTGTATCACTACCTTAAAGAAATCACCCCCGTTGAGGCATGTGCGATTGCTTTAACGTAGGGGGGCATACACCCCATCTATCCCTTCAGGATACTTGAAAATTTCTTGGCGAACTTAGCTTTGCCTTGAAAATTTTTGGTATTTCTCTTGCATGACTCATAGTGAGGGAACCTTACTACTGATAGTCATGGTTCTCCCTCGTGATCTTCCCTTTTACTTTGTCAATCGAAGTCGTAAGATCCTTAGTCCACTAGGGGCTTGGTGTGTCTTGCCTCCTTGACGTGGTGAAATTCTTTCAATGTTGTTTCCTTGTACTTTACCGGAAGTATGAGCATACGCTTATACTCTCGCTAAAGTGGGGGATAAATGTAGCGTCCTAAAATTGTGACACTTGCAATTTTGACCGCATTTAGGTCTTCACGATGGCGATGCAACACGGAACCTGAATGGAGACCCTAAAACTTGTCCGCGACATCAAAAACTGCATTTTTTCCAGCACCCTGGCCTGATCCTCCTTGCACCCTGCTGTCCCTGGAGGTGGGACCATGGCACCCAGCGCCCTGGTCCTTCAAGACTAGGGCGCCCAGTGCCCTGGTCCCCCAGGACCATGGCGCCCAGCGCCCTGGTCCCTAGCCCTATTTTTGGGCCCGGTCTCTTTTGGGTCTAGGGTCTTTATGTTTGCAAATTGGAAAATAATATTTCCTGGTCGGCCTAAGGTCGAAAAAATCAGTCTATCAACCCTAATTGGCAAGTATATAAACTACATTTCCTCTCCCATTTTGAAAGGATGAGAGGAAAAAAGGCGGAAGCGATATTCAAACATTCAAACACTCAAGTATTCAGGCATTCCTTCAAGCAATTGAGCATTCTAAGTCTCCATTCAAGGCTAAGTGTTGCATTCAAGACAAGGATTCAACCATTGAAGAGGAGATCACATACCACATACAACATACAACATACAACATTTACACCTTCGCATGTAAGAATACAAACATTCTTACAACAAGGTATCAAGTACTTGTTTACATTACAAACATTTACATTTACAGCATTTCTCATTTCTTGGTTAATTCCAAAACTGGGGTTTGACCTAAGGGCAAACCCCTAATCCCTAACCCCCCAATCGTCTTCGCTTTTCTATGTGTAGGTTGTAGGTATGCGGCTATAATTGAAGATCTGGAATCCTTGTGCAGAGATGAACAGATCCCCCTTCGTTTCACGGATTTTTTGGAGGACCGTGTGCACGCCGAGCGCCATCGTCCGGTCAACTTTCGCTCAAATTTGCAGGACAGCACCGTCTCGACATTTTACTGCTAATTCTAGGTCCACAACTTCATCCTATATTCCTATCTCTGTTTATAAGCGAATATTTCTCACTTTTCATGCATTCCTAGCTTAATCCTTCTATCTACATTATTTACAAAAGAGGGTAGCCTTGCTATCTTAACCCTTGAAACTCATTTAGAATCCAATATTGCATTGTGTGGGATTGGATGTTGTGGGTTTCAACCCCTCTTTTGAATGTAAAGTCTCCCCCAAGTGAAAACCGTCAATCCTAGTGACCTCCCTTCTCTCTCTTTGGAGTTGGAGAGGGGAGAGAAACTAGGGTTTGATTTTCCACTTTACAATTGTATACCCAAAACAATTTCATTTATTCTATCCATAAAAGTAGAAATTCTTTCATCTTCTTCCATTTTTAGACTTTCATACCTAACCGAGAAGCATTCAAGTTTTGCAATTTTGACTATGGAATCTCCTTCATTCAATGTTTCCAGTTTGTCCCTTATAGCTTTAACAGTAGATCTTTCTGACAATCCCATGACTTGCTGATCTGACAATGCGGTTAAAAGTGCTTCTCTTGCTTCCCAATCATTTTCTTCATCTTTAGCCAAGGTTGGTGGATTAGGTTGACCTTGAGTAAGAGTAGTACAGACATTATTTATAACATCCCATATGTCCTTCCCAATGCAATTCAAGTGTGTCTCCATCCTGATCTTCCATATTCCATTATTAGTTCCATCAAGTTTCAGACTATCCTTCCTGAAATAGTTAGAAGACATTGGATCTCCTCAAGTTGTTAAACTTCTGCAAAAAGAGGACTAGGCTTTCATACCAATTGTTAGGTCCCAGAGACATATGAGAGGGGGGGGTGAATCAGTTGTCCAATAAATTCAACCAAAATTAACTTAACCAAAACTTAATGCTTAATACCAGTAAACCAAACTTTATGTCGGTAGATAGTTTATCAGTTAATTGCAGTACTGATAAAGATTAATGCATGAAACAAAAAGACAATAACATCCAGAAACACATAACATAAATATTTGTACGTGGAAACCTTGTAAGGGGAAAAACCACAGTGGAAAGCCTTACCCACAATCAAATGATACTACTATAGATAATATGTGTGTACAATATGGATTCTGCACATGCAGAAAGGCCAGCTGCCTAGACCTCACTGGTCAATCACAAAATGAGAGTCACACTGACTACAATTGGATGGTTAAATCCAATGATAATGTACTGTATAAAATAGCATCTTCATATGCTGGATTCAGTGCCAGTTTAGTTCTGATTGTCTTCACAAAAACCTTCAACCTTCAAATGATGTATGCATGTATAGCTCTGCTTACTTTCGCATATACCTTATTACAATTCTTTTTCTTCTAACACATATCAATCTCAGAAATGAGATCCTACATTTATACCATAACCTAAGACCAATTGAATAGGTCAGCTCACTAAAAGATATTACAATAAAATCAATTACAAATAAATCAATGTCCGATGCATGATGTTGGCTCAATGCATTTACAATAATAATAATTCATCTCCATAATGTGTCATTCTGATCTGGAATAGATATACATGTCGATGCATAACCTAAACCTATTTGCTGGTAACAACAAATATGAAAACTCGAATGTACTAATGAACAAATCACCAAGACAAAGTGTCCAAACAATGTCTTCGACATAACCAAGTAGTTTCCAAGTCATTCCAAGTTCGGTGAACAATATAATCTATCGGTGAACCAAATACCAGTGACTGTGCATAAGTCTCTGACTTGCCGGTGAACATAACCAAAGATCTCCAAGTGTTGATAAGTGTTGACAAGTGATGATAGGTGTTGACATCAATGACAAAACCATATCAACATATCCAAAATACCAACATTCCCTTGAGCTCAAAGTGGAAAAAAGGGTCAAACTTTGACATCACGTAACTCAGAGACCATGGCACTTATGGACAATCCATTTGAACCTATGGGGTCTTTTTTCTCTACCTAAAAAATCCTCTCTCGGTTTCGGACAACTCGATTCCGTTTTCTTATGGTGAAATTTTTTTTGTCGCATCAAAAACCGTCAGTGAGAGGTGGCAAAATTGTGCATCTTTTGTTCTTCTTGTCATGGGAATAAATTCGTCAGTGTGAGCATGTCCAGGTGGCCAGTTTTATGCTAGGTATGCCCTTATCTCACTCCCCACTATGTCCAATCATTTTGAGCCACCTTGTAGCAATGTTTTTCCTTGAGCGCTCAAAGTGGAAAAAATAGTCAAACTTTGACATCTCATAACTCAGAGATCATGGAACTTATGGATGATTTGTTTGAACCTATGGGGCCATGGTGTTTTTGCCTAAAAAATCCTCTCTCAATTTCAGGAAAATCGATTCCTTTTTCTTGTGGTGATTTTTTTTCTATCGCATCAAAAATCGTCAATGAGAGGTGGCAAAATAGTGCATCTTTCATTCTGCTCATCATGGGAATGAACCGTGAGTGCGAGAATATATGGGTGGTTGGGTTTACACTAGGTTTTCCCTTGTCTTTCTCCCCAAGATGTCTGATCATTCTGAGCCACCTTGTAGTGATATTTTCCCTTGATTGCTCAAAGTGGAAAAAATGGTCAAACTTTGACGTCGCATAACTTTTAGACCATGGCACTTATGGATGATCCATTTGAACCTATGGGTTTGTGTTTTCATTTCCTAAAAAACCTCTCTTGGTTTTAGACAACTTGATTCCATTTTCTTGTGGTGAGATTTTTTCTGTTGCATCAAAAACCGTCAAAAACCGTGAGTGAGAGGTGGAAAAATAGTGCATCTTTTATTCTGCTTGTCATGGGAATGAACCGTCAATGCGAGTGCATCCGGGTGGCTGATTTTATGCTAGGTGTGCCCTTGTCTCACTCCCCAAGACGTCTGATCATTTTGAGCCACCTCGTAGTGATTTTTTCTCTTGAGCGCTCAAAGTGGAAAAAATAGTCAAACTTTGACGTCGCGTAACTCGGAGACCGTGGTACTTATGGATGATCCATTTGAACCTATGGGGTCATGTTGTCGCTACCTAAAAAGGCCTCTCTTGGTTTTAAACTATTCCTACTAACCCTTTAAATCTGGTAATTCAACAATAACTCAAAACTTTCTCAAAACACTTGGAAAAAAAATTGCATATTCAGATACCCATTTGCAAGTTATTTTACATATGTCAGAATAAGACTCAGTTATTTATAATCAAATAGTACAAATTTATAATCAAATGGTACGAGTTTATTACAAATGTATCAATGGTACAAATTTGGGCTCTCAAAAATTTGCAAATCAGCCCCATTAACACTTTCATATATAAAATTTGGCATCTAATATAAATGATCAAGCTCATTACTATTTATATTTACAGAATTTTGCATCTAAATATGAAAATTGCAACTCGTTGTTTTGTTATACAAAAACTAGCATCCAAATATGCACATTACAACTCATTGTTATTTTTTTATACAAAATTTAGCATCTAGATATGCACATTACAACTCATTGATGTTTTTATATACAAAATTTGGCATCTACATATGCACATTATAGCTCATATGCATATTACATCTCATATGCATGTAGAGCACATCCAAAAAAGTGAAGTTACAACGTTTCGCAAAAGATATATACAAAATTGTCAAAATTATTCTACCATATTGTAGAATTATTCTTCTAGAAGTGAACCTTCTGGAACAACTCTAACCCTTAGTGTCTCAAGTATTGCCTCATGGGATGATTCACGAACTTTCCACAAATCCTTGTTAAGAGGTCTACCACGATATTTAATCAAATGAATATTTGTTGCAACAAGAAGGTTTGAGTAATGAACAATATGTCTATGTGTCTAAAAGTCCTCAAACAAACAGGCATTAGAATTTTTGACAGGGTACCTGCATTTTATAGAAGGATAAGTTAATGTCAAAATCAATACAATGACTGCTAAATAAATGAGTTTAAGAGGTCTCAATACAAATCGACACAACAATGGTACCTTCTAAGCCATGTCCCTGTCACAACAACGAATCCTATTGGGTACTCAATACCCTCTCCATCAACCACTATAGAAGTCAATTTATTTTTGTCCTCAATACAATGACACAAAAATTAATCTGTTCCTTCTTCATTGTTCTCATCCACAATAACTGCATATACATGACCTACATTTAATAGAAGGATATAATTTAATACCAAAATCAGCATAAGTTAATACTAATAAATTAAGCTTAAAATTGTAGCAAATTGAAACCCTTTACCTGGTTCAACTATGTCTAATACATGGTCAAAATCCACTAATGCTTCAATCTAGTTCATTTGTAGTGCACTAGGAAGTTGATATGTACTTAGGGTTTGCAAAAGTCTACAAGACCATTGGTCAATCCACTCTTTTGATTCACATTCATCCCACACAAAATGCATACACGAAAAGAAAAAGCATGCAATTTGTCTAGTATAAATAACTAGTGATGTCACATTTGAACTTCTAAATGAATGCATGTCACTTGATCCAGTAAGTGTACAACAATATAGATAGTTTTCAATGTTAGATTCACTTATTAACCAAAAATATCTAGAAACCATAGACTTACCTGCATTACCTCCTCCCATCGTAGAGTTACACCATTGCACAATTATTTCTGCATCTATTAACATTGCACCGCCTCCCTACTTCAATTCCTCTCTAGTAAGAGCTCTTTTCACACATGCTCCCACACCATCATGCTCTCCCTTTCCATTTCTTGCCTCAATGAAATTCCAAAAATGTTGCACCCCACTTGTCACATGCATCCTAGTCAACCAGTAGAACATCCTTGCATTCTTGAATTGTGCGGTGAAATTGTCCAACCATATTAAGTATTGGTTGTATCTTATATCTCTTTCCCTTAAACTATCATAGAAGGCTGTAAAGAATCCTTGCACAAACTTTAAGGAATGAGTACGATCATTGTTGATATAGAAGTGATATTCTCTTATAACCTTTTTGTCCTCCTCAGTGCTATTATGTGCATGCATGAATGCTATGTGTACAAATTTTTTAACTTGTGTAGAGTGGTAATACATAGATTGTACTTCATTTTGTGGTTTTAGTGTATAATTCTCAGCAAAATCAATGATGAAGACAATAGTACCAAGGGGGAAAGTGTCTTTACACAACTTGAATTGCTCATCTAACCACCTAGCTCTATGTGTGTGACCTATGTACTCATACACTAGTTTCTCTTGAAACATCTTCATAAAATCAGCTACGCATATATCTCTTTTCACTAACTCACACCTCTTTAATTCTTTTCCATCTTTAACACCATATATGACTGACTTATATTTTTCAATAGAAACTAGTTCCTTACCAATTTCATGTGTGCTATCCAAATGTAGACATCTATGCAATTGTTGCAAACCGCCACAGTAGGACAAAAACCTCTCAAACACATCATCTTACAGTAAATGCACTCATCATCTTGTTTACAATGTACACTTGAAATAAATTCTCTCGGTGACCTAGGAGGTGCTTGTAGACCACATTCCTACAAAACATCGTTACTGTGCAAAGTATAACATATATAGTGATAAATATCATAATGCATGGAATATTCAACATGGACCCTACAAAAACATGTAGTACGTGCATGATTAATCTTAACATAAAATGTTTTTGTCATCTCAAAAAATCTTTGACTAATTTTAATCTGAAGAAAGCTATTGGAGTTGAGAAAATACAACACCACAGGAGCCCAAATGATCTCTGCAAGCTGAAAAACATGTTACAAGGAGAAGCAAGGAAGCAAATCACAGAAGGAAGAAATACATAGAAAATATGCTCAAAAAGAGAGAGCTCAATATTCACAAAATATATAATGCAATAATCCTCCTTCTTACAATGAAAAGAAAGAACTCAACCTTTAATAGGTCAAGAAACCCTAAAAAGGAAAACCTAGGTTTGCACATAATAATTAATAAAAGAATTAATTATTATGCACCTAAAGTTATCTTAAGTGTAAAAGAGATAAAGGGAACTTAAATAATTAAACAAATATTGTTTAATTAATCAAATAAATACCCAAATACTCAAACACCCCCCCTTAAGCTAGACTTAGGGAGAAGGTAAAACCTAGAACAACTACTGAAAGCAGGAAAGTTGGGTCTCGGCAACAAGGCCTGATCAGGTACCCAAATACAATGAAATCTCTATGAACTAGAGAAATATAGAAAACCATGTGGGAAAAAACTCTACCCTAAAAAGAGATGGAAAAGAACACCACTGAAGCATGAAAAAGATGCAAACACTGTCAAAGAGAAACTGTTGATCTGAAGAACCTCCACTGAAATAGAACATGACAAGGTAGAGAATACTATAATCTGTATGAGTACCCTCAAATGACACTACTTGAATCAGATGGAAAACAAAGGAAAACAACTAAAATCGAAGATACAGATGGCATGAGACACCAAATCCTGAAGAGCTAATCAATCAAACCAAGGAAGCATTAGAACCAACAGGACAAATCTCCCCATAATGTTGAAGAGGGAGAGGGATAGGAACACTAAAAAGAACAACCAAGAAGAACTGGATGACGAAGAACCAGGAACATCAAAGGTGCTGAGAAAGGTACATGGTGTCATCGAAGGAACAATCACTTGAAACACATCATGAGGTGAATGTCCTAGAAGGAACACTCACTGGACAAAGGAAGATGGAAAACAACAGGCAAACATCAACCCCCTCATGACACTTTATAAGTAGTGCATGTACAACAAGGCACAAGATGTATAAGATCCCAAGTAAACAATGCATGATGGAAATTTATCTCAATGTGTTTGCATAAATGAAGCTACAATGATAATAAGACTGGAAATAGAAAGGAGAACCAAAATAGAGACATCCTACCCAGAGAAGAGATCCCAGGACCTAAAACAACCAAGATATCTACCAGAGTGCTAAAAAGAAAAAAAATGAATAAAATATGCATGGAACAAAATCTGAAAATAAAACTCATATGGCTGAAAAGTGCTTAGAACAAGCTTTCCAACGATATAAAGTAGTCAAAAAACGGAGTTCGGATGCTCATTCTATGGCTCCCGGAGTGCAAAAAAAAGACCTCACTTTGACTAGAAAAAAACATAGTAAAAAAGAAACACTGGAAAACATTACCAACAACATGAGGTCTGTCTCAGAACCAGCTTTTTGATGCCTATTTGTTTTCAAAAAAATGACTCTGTATGCCCAAGATATGACCAGAAAACCAAACCCCCTTCAAAACAAGAGGAAGGGGTAGTCTAGTGGCTCTGGCGAGCGGAGGTGGCCAGTGGCTGGTCACTGGTGGTGGGCTGGTGGCACCCTGGTGGTTGAGTGGTGGAGCCAAGGTGATCGGTGGGCTAGGCGGCAACAAGGGCTGGGCGGGGCAAGCAGCGATTCCCGGCGGCGGGTGGCGATAGGAAGGGCCAGGCGGCGGCAAGGTCCAGTAGGGCTAGAGCGGTGCTATAGGCGGTAGCGCTAGGGAGCTGTGGTGGCCAAGGTTGGAGTGGCAGGCCATCGAGGAGTAGTGGTCAGAAGAAGCGACCCGCGGGGAGCTGTAGGGAGGCCGACAGGAGAAGCCGATGGCGGGGGCCGGAGCTAGAGGGCACTGTGGGGGCCGGAAGCCGAGGACCGGCGGGGGCTAGTGGGCGTTGGTGGCATAGGAGGTTGGTAGGTGACAGGGCCCAGGCCCAGTCTGACAACGGCGGCTCCTAGGGCTTGTAGCGTGGCAGGGGTCCCATGGTACCCTACGTACCATGGGAAGCTCCCCAAAACCTTTACCAAAAAATTTCCTTTTGCTTTTTTTTTGCAATATTTTTTTTTTAATTTTTTATTTTTTTCAACTTTTTTTCACAAAAAAATCAAATTTTAGCCTGCATGCTGTAAAAAGGCAAAAAAATAATTTTTTTGAAATTTTTTTCTTGAGCTATGTGTCAGGACCGTATGGCCTGAATCTAGAGAAAAAATACTCCCAGAGGCTCAGGAACCAAAAAAGGTCAAATTTTATAGGACTATAGGGGTTTTCGGGCCTTCTGAGCACGATGGTGAGGTTCGTTTAGGCCCAAAGTGCTTAGAAAAAAGGCCAATCCCTAAGTACATAAAAAAACTTTCTGAAACCCTAGATTTGCTTCTAAGCAAAAATTCTCAAAACAAGAACGGGTAGCTGCAGATCTGAAGCTCTAATACGATATTGGAGTTGAGAAAATACAACACCACAGGAGCCCAAATGATCTCTGCAAGCTAAAAAACCTGTTACAAGGAGAAGCAAGGAAGCAAATCACATAAGGAAGAAATACACAGAAAATATGCTCAAAAAGAGAGAGCTCAATATTCACAAAATGTGTAACGTAATAATCCTCCTTACAATGAAAAGAAAGAACTCAACCTTTAATAGGTCAAGAAACCCTAAAAAGGAAAACCTAGGGTTGCACATAATAATTAATAAAAGAATTAATTATTATGCACCTAAAGTTGGCTTAAGTGTAAAAGAGATAAAGGGAACTTAAATAATTAAACAAATATTGTTTAATTAATCAAGTAAATACCCAAATACTCTAACAAAAGCTTTGAAGAAACCTTTCATAAAATTGTGTTTGAGAGGTATCTAAATAGTGTTTTGGATGTGGCTCATGATTACTAATTCCAATTTTCCTTCTAACAACATCTCTTTGGTTGGGTGAAACCCTTGTGTTGTCATGCCAATATTTCTCAATTAACGTTCTTAGTGCATCAACAACAACCTTGTCCTTGCATGAGAGTCTACTCAAGACTGCCCAAAGAGAATTATTGTTGGGATCCTCGATTTTCTCTCGCCTCTCTAAGGCATAGTGTAATGTGGTTCTACTTATCCTTATTGACTTGCTTGTTTTGCTTATTAAATGATATTTTTTCATTTCCTTTCCCATTATGGTTGATGTGAGGACACGACAAGTAACATTAGCATCTTTAGTGTGTGATTTCAAACCAATGGCTTGGTATGCATCAAAAATATTTCTCACAATGGTTCTTTCACTATTATTTTCAGATGTTCTTAACCCCAAAATTTTCACTGTCTCTCTAAATTTCAGATTTTTAATCATTTCAAAAGCTAATTGGCATCTTCCACTTTGATTTAAGTTTTCAAAATAGTTATTCCAAATTCTTCTAACCATTCTTCTACAAGTTCTTTCGGAAATTTTATCATGCATTGGCTTCACAATATTTTCATCAATATCTATTAGGAACTTTGGTTTTCTACGAATTATTCTAAGAGGTGTTAAGATTGGTGCATGCTCTTTGTTTTCATTAGGTACATTATGTGCATTGATCACATAAAATTCAAATGGTATATCTTCTTCAATTTCATTAACATGTGCATTCACTGAATCATTTTCAAATAGTGTATGTTCATTGCATTCATTAGGTGCATTCATCATATGTATCATCATATGTATTTGAATTGGTGTATGTTGATCATTTTGATTTGGTGCATTCATCATATCAATTTCAATTGTTGATTGTTCATCACTTTCATTAGGTGCATTAGATGACATACCTTCACATAATCTCCTCATTTGCTCCCTTTGTCTTTCCTTTCCTTCCTCTCTTTGTTCATTTGTTCCTCTCTTGTTCTTTCCCATTCTCCTACACATAACAACATGATGACAATCCACAATCAAATAGAAAAACAACAACAAATGATTCCAAAACAATCTAATATACGAGACAAATCAATAATTCCAAAGAAAAAGTGACAAAATAATATGAAAACCTGACTATTACTATCCCAAAAAATCATGTGCAAAAGCAATGGCGCCTTCAAACAACTTGCAATCCTTGTTTTTAGGTCATTGGGACTAAAATATATTAATATTTTCCCAAAACCCATACAGGTTATGGAAACTTTTATGCGAACGTTCACAATTTCTCCTAACCCATATGGGTTATGTAGAACTAGAAGTTTTAGCCATAGTTCTACATAACCAGTATGGGTTATGTAGAACTAGGAAAAGGAGTGGGGGAGAGGGAGAGAGATGGAGATTGGAGAAAGGAGAGGCGGAGAGGGAGAGAGAGGGAGATTGGGAAAATGAGAGGGGGAGAGGGAGAGAGGGAGGGAGAGAGAGAGAGGGGGGGATGGATGGAGAAGGAGATTAGGAAAATGAGAGGGGGAGAGGGAGAGGGAGAGGGAGAGAGAGAGAGGGAGATTGGGAAAATGAGAGGGGGAGAGGGAGAGAGAGGGAGATTGGGAAAAGGAGATGGAGAGAGAGAGAGAGAGAGAGAGAGAGATGGATAGAAGGAGAGAGAGGGAGATTAGGAAAAGGAGAGGGGGAGAGGGATAGAGAGAGAGAGGGAGATTGGGAAAGGGAGAGGGGGAGCGGGAGAGAGAGGGAGATTGGGAAAAGGAGAGAGAGAGAGAGAGAGAGAGAATAGTGGATATGAAGAGAGGGATATTGGGAAAAGGAGAGGGAGAGAGGGAGGGAGAGGGAGATTGGGAGAGAGAGAGAGAGGGGGGGGAGAGAGAGGGAGATTGTAAAAATGAGATTGAGAGAGAGAGAGAGAGGGAGAGAGAGGGATAGAGAGAGAGGGAGATTAGGAAAAGGAGAGGGAGAGAAGGAGAGACGGAGAGAGAGAGAGAGAATAGGAGAGATGGAGGTGGATGGATGGAGAGGGAGAGAGAGGGAGATTAGAAAAAGGAGAGGGGGAGAGGGAGAGAGAGGGAGATTGGGAAAAGGAGAGAGAAGGGGAGGAGAGAGAGAGAGAGGGAGGGAGGGACGTGGTAAGAGAGAGAATAGGGGAGAGGGAGAGAGAGGGATATTGGGAAAAGGAGAGGGAGAGAGAGAGAGAGAGATAAGGAGAGGGGGATGGATGGAGAGGGAGAGAGAGGGACTTTTGGAAAAGGAGAGGGGGGGAGGGAGAGAGGGAGATTGGGAAAAGGAGAGGGAGAGAGAGGGAGAGAGAGGGAGAGAGAGAGAGAATAGGGTTTATGAAGAGAGGGAGAGAGAAAGAGAGGGGGTAAGAGAGAATAGGGGATAGGAAGAGAGGTAAATTGGGAAAAGGAGTGGGATGGAGGGAGAGAGGGAGAGGTAGAGGGAGAGGGAGAGAGAGAGAGAGAGGGATAGAGAGGGATAGGAAGAGAGGGAGATTGGGAAAAGGAGAGGGGGAGAGGGAGAGAGAGGGAGATTGGGAAAAAGAGAGGGAGAGAGGGAGAGGGAGAGAGAGAGAGAGGTAAGAGAGAGAATCGGGGATAGGAAGAGAGGAAGATTGGGAAAAGGAGAGGGAGAGAGGGAGAGGGTGAGAGAGAGATTGGGAAAAGGATTGGGGAAGAGGGAGAGAGAGGGAGATTGGGAAAAGGAGGGAGAGAGAGAGAGAGAGAGAGAGGGGGGGTAAGAGAGATAATAGGGGATATGAAGAGAGGGAGATTAGGAAAAGGAGAGAGAGAGAGAGAGAGTAAGAGAGATAATAGGGGATATGAAGAGAGGGAGAGAGAGAGAGAGAGAGGGAGAGAGAGGGGGGTTAAGAGAGATTGGGAAAAGGAGAGGGAGAGAGAGAGAGAGAATAGGGGATATGAAGAGAGGGGTATTGGGAAAGAGAGAGAGAGAGAGAGAGAGAGAGAGGGTAGGGGATATGATGAGAGGGAGATTGGGAAAAGGAGAGGGAGAGAGGGAGGGAGAGGGAGATTAGGAAAAGTAGAGGGAGAGAGGGAGGGAGGGAGAGAGAGAGACTTGGAAATGGAGAGGGGGAGAGAGAGAGAGAGGGAGATTGGAAAAATGAGATTGAGAGAGAGAGAGGGAGAGAGAGGGAGAGAGAGAGAGAGAGATTGGGAAAAGGAGAGGGAGAGAGGGAGAGAGGGAGAGAGAGAGAATAGGAGAGGGGGAGGGGATGGATGGAGAGGGAGAGAGAGGGAGATTAGGAAAAGGAGAGGGGGAGAGGGAGAGAGGGAGATTTGGAAAAGGAGAGAGAGAGAGAGAGAGAGAGAGAGAGAGAGAGAGAGAGAGAGAGAGAGATAGAGGGATATTGGGAAAAGGAGAGGGAGAGATGGGGGGAGAGAGAGATATAGAGAGAGAGAGAGTAGGGGAGAGGGGGTAAGAGAGAGAATAGGAGATAGGAAGAGAGGAATAAAATATGTTAAGGATAAGGATAGGGGGAAGGAAGACGAGAGAGAGAGGAAAAGAAGAGATACATGCATGTATACAAACATATATACATATATCTATATAAATATACATTTATATAACTATAGATATGCATATATACATACATAAACACATATTATATAGGTATGTCTAAAATATGTGTAGTAAATGCTAAGTTTACAAGCATACATTATTATCTCTTCATAACCCATACGGGTTTTGTGAAACAATTTTTTTTTTTGAGTTTAACATAACCTGTACGGGTTTTGTAGAACTAAAAATAATGGTTTTAGTTCTACATAACCTGTATGGGTTATTTAAAACTATGAATAATACTTTTTGTTTTTCAAAACCCGCATGGGTTTTGGCTTGGTAATAGGGTTGGAAAATGACCCTAAGGCGTGCAAGCCCATTTCCCCCCCTTTTTTGTCCCTTTACATGTTTTTTCACCCCCCAACATGATTTCTTGACTTTATCATCATCAGGTTTACAAATGATCAAGTAGGTATCTCTAAAATTACCACCATAATCTCACACATCTTCTTAGTTTCCTGACCATATAAATTTCTCTATTTTTGGACAACATTAGCATAGTAAAATTTTATTTTCTTTATCAGTACCTTAAGAGTCCTCATAGACATATGTCTACCATTGTTTTAATAACTTTTGATATACCTGACCAAATTAAAAATAAATTACATATTATTGTTCTACACTAGATTCTATAAACTTAAAAAAAAAAGGTGTGCATTTTTTATTATTTTGATGCAAGTTATGCCCAATGCACAAACAGGTACCAAAGTTTAAAGATGTGGTCACTTCAAAAAAAAATTTTAAAAAAAATAAACAGAAAATTACAAAAAAAATACACAACTTCTAGATCTCACTCTTACCTATCATCCTACCAAAGGGTTTTGCAAAATACTAAATCTAACTATATATTTTGTGTAGCGCATGAAATCGGCTAAGATATATTTTTTTGAAAAATCAGGAAAACAAATTTGTGTGTGAAAGGTGTGACCCTCTTAATCTTATCCAAATTTTTTAAAAAATAGTAGTTTAGAAACTAGATTTAGAGTAAAACAATTCTTATTATTTTCTCAACTCCTAGTTTTGAGTGCATGACTTTAAAATATCTCTTTGAAGTTCAGGTTTACCTATTTTCAGAAAAAAAATTTAAAAAATAAAAAAAATTACCACTTATACCCCCTTTTTGTTCACCATCTTGGTGCACTTACCCCAAAACCCTCAAGGTTAGACAAAGATAATCCAATCATGAAAGTATAGTGATGAAGGATGAGTAAATGACCTAGAATAGTAATATAGAAGTACTGTCAAAGCAAAATCCCTATCAAAAAGTTAGTACAGTCATGGGCAATGGGTGTAGACCTCAAAAGATGAGAGCAATTTTGATGATAATGGTAGAGCAATTTTGGACACTTAAAGCAGATTTGACCTGAAAAAAGATACTTTATAGACATGCCTATATATTAGCAGCAATTTGCATCCCAAACTTTCATTTTTGGAACATTTAGGAGTCTCTCTTGGCATGAAATAATTTCTATCTAACATCTCAGCTCTTGGAATCTAATCAATCATTTGATCATCATGCAAAATCAGTTGACTATATATGAATGTATCTCTATATTTATCAATAGGCACACTACCCTTGCTACAACTTTTGCTTCAAAAGTAAACAAGGCAAAACTAGGAGCAAACAATACATTTAATATTAGAGGAAAGATGAATACATACCCGCAGGCCTTGTAGCAGCTAGATACAAAGGTAGACACAAGATGAAAGCATATATTCTATGAATAAGCTACCAACTGGAGATGAAAAACTTGGCACCATTCATTTGCCGCTTGATATGCTAAATCTTTTTCACACAAAAATCCACTTGGCACCATTCATTTGCCATTAATTAGTAGCTCATTATGCTAAAATTTAAGTTTTTCTATGTTTATTTTTTATTTAAGCCAATCAAAATACTTTTAATTTTTAATTTAAGATAATTTAAATAATAATTTAAATGTTTAAGAAAATAATTATATTGTCTTTAAAAATTGTCTTAAACCTCCTTTTTATGTAGTAGTGGTGAAATGTTATTACTTTTATTCTTATTATATTTTTAATGGAAATAAAAATAAAATATAATATATTACATATGCTAATATAATTATTTATTATTTATAAATAAAATTAATATTTAAAATGATTAATAATTTACAAGCAAAATATTACAATCGATCTTTTTAAAAAAAAAAATCTATTATAAACCAAAAATTATATATAAAGGGCATAGAGTATAAAGTACCTAGTTTGAAAGCAATGTTGTTTCATTTTCAATTAAAAGCTAAATAGGGGAAAGTACTTAGTAGTTGAGCATATTCCAAATCTTGTGATAAAAATTGCTGATTTAATGTCCTATACTTGCTAATTTAATGTCCAACTTTTGTATAATGTGTTATCAAATGAGGGATACCACATGACCAATAGTATAGAGGAGTAGTAGTCATTTTTATTTATGTGACTAATCATTTAGTTGTGTTTCTTACCTAATGACTAAATTTACTGCTAAAATTTGGTCTCATGACTAAAACTTTTGGTCATGTAGTCATTTATTGGCCATATTTCTACTAGTGCACTGATCCTTTACCTTCTCATGCCTCTAATGTAATTAAGACCTAACACACCTCTTTCTCTCCCTCTAATTTCACTTTCACAACTCCAAAAGTGATTAATTTGGTAGAGAAACAAGAAATACCTAAGGAGTAAGGACCCATGTATCACATTTGATCCTAGTGAGACCATTAGGGCACCTGGTGGCCCTGTATACATAGTTTTCAACATCCAAGGCAAACCTTGTCATGGTGTTCCTATTGATCCCTCTTGCATGGTTAATGCCATCACTGAATAATATCAATATACTTTACACTTGCATCAACCAATCTATGATGATACTAATATGGTCGTTAAGTTATTTGATAGATTTTCTTGTCCTACTATTGGCTCTATCACACTTCTTATTGAGGTTAATATTAAATCTATACATGTCAACTTTGTTATCATTTCTTCATCTTAACAATTCTGTGTGAAGTTAGGTTGCCCTTGGCTATCTTCCATGAAGGCTATTGCTTCTCCAATCCAAAAGTGTTTGAAATTTCCCCATAATGGAGAAATCATAACTGTTAACCATAGCTTATTTCGACCAATCGAAAGAAGCCCAGGTGTTCCTATTGATTACTTTTGGCCTCAATAATCTGGATCTCTTTCACCAAGAATGTTAGACATAATGTACCACTGAGAGGGGGGGTGAATCAGTGGTTCTCAAACTTTCCTATCTAGCTGTCTTATGTGAGCATGTCGGTTAACAGATCTAACCCAATGTAGACTTGCCAGTTAGTAGGGAGATCTACATAAAATCAATCACACAAGGAACATCACATAACACCAACATATACGAGGAAAACCCAAGATGGGAAAAACCTTGGTGAGAAAAGCTATTGGAGTCTACTGCTCCAATCCAGCCTCACAATGAAAACTGTTACAAAAATTAGGGCAGCAACCCAAGGAGCACCATCCCCTAACTTTAGGGCACCAAGCCAAGGAGCACAAACCCCTGACTTTAGGGTACTAACCCAAGGAGCACCAACTGCTAACTTTATGGGCTACAACCCAAAGGAGCTACAACTTAGTGTTCTTAATGAAAAATTAATTACAAAAGTAGTTGTCTTGTTACAAGTGAATCTTTCAACCATTACAAATATCTTACTCTGTCGGTGAGATACCTTCTTTGCTACACCGACTCACTCCTCTGCTGCTCTCAATTGCAACCTTGCTATCTATAAACTCTATCGGTACATCTCTCCTCTTCTTCTTCTCTTCTAGATCTCCTCCTTATTCTCTGCACCTTATGGGTACTATACTCTCCAGGTTCTCCATCTGCCTTCTTTGCAACTCTCTTCACTTCTTCTCTGCCAGTATAACCACTACTGGTTCTACTCTTCTACTGGTTGAACACTTCAACCTGGTTCATCCTCATTGTTAGTCTCTTCTCAGATGCTGATTGAGCACTTTGCTGATTTTCTCTCACATGCAGAAGCAATATACTTTGTAATAGCACAATAAACTTCTCTTAAGTGCCAACAATGTCTTTTTATTGCATATTTATAGCCTAGGTTTCCTGCGAAAATATAATTCAAATTTAAGGCAGTTAGGGTTTTCTCACCATCCTTGAGGCAAGCCAAATCCAATCAAATCTTGTCCAATCTGATCTTCCAGACTGCCAACTGCAAAACTCTGCCATTAACATGCCTTTTGGATCACGCCTTCCATCTCTGGCGATCTACATTATATTCTATCAGCTTGTCTCTTGGTCAAATACCAAGATTTGGTTCTATTGCTTCCTTCATCTGCCTCAATCTCCTTAATCACTCTTAGTTGGCTCGTAGTTGTCCTCCATACCTCAAGCCTCAAACCCCTACAATAACTCTGCAGCATGTCCTGTGACTTTTTGGATTTGTCATTAAAGTTGACCAACAAAGCAACTACCTTGTCGGTGTACATTCCTCCTATCCCTGCATGGAGATTCACCATGTTGACTCCATGTGGAATCCATGTCGACCAACTTCCAACTCAGATCTTCATGTCAGTCTGGATCACCGACTAGAAAATTTACCGGTTCCTCTTCTCTGCCAGTTTACTAACCCTGCCGGTTAAACCCTCAAGTCGGTCTATCATCCCCGTTGCACTCAGCTTCCCTTTCAGTGGTTAACTCAAATAGTCAACACACTTGCTAACCTATCTTATATACAACATCATCACATGAGGAGTCATCTGCATCTACACCTTGTCCATGTTATCGATGAACATTTATATGGTTAAAACCCTCTTGATGACATCATGCCATCAACCTTCAACTAACTCCATCTTCCATTTGTCCATTCATCTCTGTTTGCATCTACTTTGGCTTGCCTTCTCCATGATTAGCTCATACCATCTTTTTGCTAACTCAACAAAGTGATAAACCAATCACTCTTCAGCTTTACTCGCACAACCATATGCCTTCTTAGATAGTCTAGTGCATATTCCTAATCTCATGCTCTTGAGGCATTCCTTTGTTTCACCGATAGATCTGGTGTGAGCCTTTAATAACTTTCCTTTACCTCTTCTTCCTTATCTCACATGACTATGATCCACATTGTGCATAATAGGAGATCGAATACAAACTCTCCAGTTATGGATCCAGCAGCTCTCCTTACCCAGATGCTTATCTGCACTGATTGGAACTTACCTGTGTGTGTGTGTGTGTGTGTGTGTGTGTGTGTGAGAGAGAGAGAGAGAGAGAGAGAGAGAGAGAGAGAGAGAGAGAAGGGGGTAAGAGAGTGAATAGGGGATATGAAGAGAGGAAGATTGGAAAAAGGAGAGAGAGAGAGAGAGAGAGAGAGAGAGAGAGAGAGAGAGAGAGAGAGAGAGAGAGAGAGGTAAGAGAGAGAATAGGAGATAAGAAGAGAGGGAGATTGGGAAAAGGATAGGGAGAGAGTGAGAGAAGGAGAGGGGGAGGGAGAGAGGAAGGGAGAGGGAGACAGGGAAAAGGAGAGGGAGAGAGAGAGACAAAGATAGAGAGAGATAGAGAGAGAGAGAGGGGGGGGAGGGGGATGGATGGAGAGGGTGAGAGAGGGAGATTAGGAAAAGGAGAGGGGGAGAGGGAGAGAGAGGGAGATTGGGAAAATGAGAGAGAGAGAGAGAGAGAGAGAGAGAGAGAGAGAGAGAGAGAGAGAGAGAGAGAGAGAGAGAGAGAGAGGGGGGGGGGATACTAGGAAAAGGAGAGGGAGAGAGGAAGAGAGGGAGAGAGAGAGAGAGAGAGAGAGAGAGAGAGAGAGAGAGAGAGAGAGAATAGGAGAGAGGAAAAGAGGAATAGAATAGGATAAGGAGAGGGGGAAGGAATACGAGAGAGAGAGGAAAGGAAGAGATACATGCATGTATACAAACATATATACATATATCTATATAAATATATGTATATATAACTATAGATATGCATGTATACATACATAAACACATATTATATAGGTATGTCTAAAATATGTGTAGTAAATGCTAAGTTTACAAGCATACATTATTATGTCTTCATAACCCGTACAGGTTTTGTGAAACAGAAAAAAAATGTTTTTAGTTTAACATAACCCATATGGGTTTTGTAAAACTAAAAAATATGGTTTTTGTTCTACATAACTCATACAAGTTATTTAGAACTATGAATAATATTTTTCGTTTTTCAAAAAAAGTGTGGGTTTTGGCTTGGTAAGAGGGTTGGAAAACGACCGTAAGGATTGCAAGCCCATTTCCCCCCTTTTTTGTCCCTTTACACATTTTTTCATCTTCCAACATGATTTCTCGACTCCATCGTCATCAGGTTTACAAATGATCAAGTGGGTATCTCTAGAATTACCAGCATAATCTCACACATCTTCTTAGTTTTCTAACCATATAAATTTTTTCTATTTTTGGACAACATTAGCATAGTAAACTTTCATTTTCTTTATCAGTGCCTTGACAGTCCTCACAGACATATGTCTACCATTTTTTTAATAACTTTTGATATACTTGACTAAATTTAAAATAAATTACATATTATTGTTCTTCACTAGATTCTATACGCTTTTAAAAAAAAGTTTGCATTTTTTATTATTTTGATGCAAGTTATGCCCAGCACATGAACAAGTACCAAATTTTTAGGATGCAGTCACTTCAAAAAATCATTAAAAAAAATACTCAATGGAAAATTATAAAAAAATATACAACTTCTACATATCACTCTTACCTATAATCCTACTAAAGGGTTTTGAAAAATACTAAATCTAACTATATGGTGTGTGCAGCGCACGAAAATAACTATGTTATATTTTTCTGAAAAAATCAGGAACATTTTTTCATCCGTAAAAAGTTTGACCCTCTTAATATTATCCAATTTTAAAAAAATTTAGTAGTTTAGAAACTAGATTCAGAATACAACAATTCTTATTCTTTTCTCAACTCCTTTTTTTGAGTGCACGACCTTCAAATATCTCTTTGAAGTTCACGTTTACCTTGTTTTCAGAAAAAAAGTGGCCACTTATACCCCCCTTTTTGTTCTTCATCTTGGTGCACTTACCCCGAAACCCTCAAGGTTAGACAAAGATAATCCAATCATGAAATTATAGTGATGAAGGACGAGTAAATGACCTAGAATAGTAATATAGAAACACTGTCAAAGCAAAATCCCTATCAAAAAGTTAGTACAGTCATGGGCAATGGGTGCAGACCTCAAAAGATGAGAGCAATTTTGGACACTTAAAGCAAATTTGACCTGAAAAAAGATACTTTATAGACATGCCTATATATTAGCAGCAATTTGCATCCCAAAACTTTCATTTTTTGAACATTTGGGAGTCTCTCTTGGCATGAAATAATTTCTATCTAACAGCTAAGATCTTGGAATCTAATCAATCATTTGATCAACATGAAAAATCAGTTGACTATATATGAATGCATCTCTACATTTATCAATAGGCACACTACCCTTGCTACGACTATTGCTTACAAAGTAAACAAGGCAAAACTAGGAGCAAACAATACATTTAATGTTAGAGGAAAGATGAATACATACCCGTAGGCCTTGTAGTAGCTAGAGACAAAGGTAGACAAGAGATGAAAGAAGATATTCAATTAATAAGCTACCACCTGGAGATGAAAAACTTGGCACCATTGATTTTTCACTTGATATGCTAAATGTTTTTCAAACAAAAATCCACTTGGCACCATTCATTTGCCATTAATTAGCAGATCAATATGCTAAAATTTAAGTTTTTCTATGTTTATTTTTTATTTAAGCCAATCAAAATACTTTTAATTTTTAATTTAAGATAATTTAAATAATAATTTAAATGTTTAAGAAAATAATTATATTGTCTTTAAAAATTGTCTTAAACCTCCTTTTTATGTAGTAGTGGTGAAATGCTATTACTTTTATTCTTATTATATTTTTAATGGAAATAAAAATAAAATATAATATATTACATATGCTAATATAATTATTTATTATTTATAAATAAAGTTAATATTTAAAATGATTAATAATTTACAAGCAAAAATATTACAATCGATCATTTAAAAAAAATATATCTATTATAAACCAAAAATTATATATAAAGGGCATAGAATATAAAGTACCTAGTTTGGAAGCAATGTTGTTTCATTTTCAATTAAAAGCTAAATAGGGGAAAGTACTTAGTAGTTGAGCATATTCCAATTCTTGTGATAAAAATTATTGATTTAATGCCCTATACTTGCTAATTTTAATGTCCAACTTTTGTATAATGTGTTATCAAATAAGGGATACCTCATGACCAATAGTATAGAGGAGTAGTAGTCATTTATTTAGTCATTTTTATTTATGTAACTAATCATTTAGTTGTGTTTCTTACCTAATGACTAAATTAGTCATTTATAGTTGTGTTCCCTTACTTAATGAACAAATTAGTCACTTTTATTTGTGTGATCTCACCCAATGACCAAATTAGTCATTTATTTAGTCATTCATAGCTTTTTTGTAAACAATTGCTAAAATTTGATCTCATGACTAAAACTTTTGGTCACGTAGTCATTTATTGGCCATATTTCTGCTAGTGCACCGATTCTTTACCTTCTCATAACTCTAATGTGATTGAGACTTAACACACCTCTTTCTCTCCCTCTGATTTCACTTTCACAACTCCAAAACTGGTTAATTTGGTAGATAAACAAGAAATACCTAAGGAGTAAGGACCCATGTATCACATTTGATCCTAGTGAGACCATTAGGGCACCTAGTTGCCCTTTATACATAGTTGTGAAGATCCAAGGCAAACCTTGTCATTGTGTTCTTATTGATCATTCTTTCATGGTTAATGCCATCACTGAATAATATGAATATACTTTACATTTGAATCAACCAATCTATGATGATACTAATGTGGTCGTTAAGTTATTTGATAGATTTTCTTGTCCTACTATTGGTTCTATCATACTTCCTATTGAGGTTCATACTAAATCTATAGATGCCAAGTTTGTTATCATTTGTTCATCTTAAAATTTTTGTGTGAAGTTAGACTACCCTTGGCTATCTTCCATGATGGATATTGCTTCTCCAATCCATAAGTGTTTGAAATTTACCTATAGTGGAGAAATCATAACTATTAACCATAGCTTATTTTGACCAACCAAAACAATCCTAGGTGTTCCTATTGATTACTTTTGGCCTCAACAATTTTGATCTCTTCCACCAAGAATGTTAGACACAATGTACCAGTGAGAGGGGGGTGAATCAGTGGTTCTCAAACTTTTCTATCTAGATGTCTTATTTGAGCATACCAGTTAATAGATCTAACACAATGTAGACTTGCTGGTTAGTAGGGAGATCTACACAAGATCAATCACACAAGGAACATCACATAACACCAACATATACGAGGAAAAGCTAAGATGGGAAAAACTTCAGTGAGAAAAGTTGCTCGACTCTACTGCTCCAATCTAGCCTCATAATGAAAATTGTTACAAAGTTTAGGGTACCAACCCAAGGAGCACCAACCCCTGACTTTAGGGAGCCAACCAAAGGAGTACCAACCCCAGACTTTAGGGCACCAACCCAAGGAGCACCAACCCCTGACTTTATGGGCTACAACCCAAAGGAGCTACAACCCCTGCACCGAGCTACAACTTAGTGTTCTTAATGAAAAATCAATTACAAAAGTAGTTGTCTTGTTACAATTGAATCTTGCAACCATTTCAAATATTTTACTCTGTCGGTGAGATAACTTCTCTGCTACACCGACGCACTCCTCTGCTGCTCTCAACTGCAACCTTGTTGTCGGTAAACTCTACCAGTACATCTTTCCTCTTCTTGTTCTCTTCTAGATCTCCTCCTTATGCTCTGCACCTTACTGGTACTATACTATGTAGGTTCTCTGTCCGCCTTCTCTGCAACTCTCTTCACTTCTTCTCTGTCGATATAACCACTACCGGTTCTACTCTGCTTTCGGTTGAACACTTCAACTTGGTTCACCCTCACTGTCACTCTCTTCTCAGATGCTCATTGAGAACTTTGTTGATTTTCTCTCACATGCAGAAGCAATATACTTTGCAATAGCACAATAAACTTCTCTTTAGCAGTAGTGCCAACAACGTCTTTTGCTCGCATGTTTATAGCCTAGGTTTCCCACCAAAAGACAATTCAAATTCTAGGTGGTTAGGGTTTTCTCACCATCCTCAAGGCAATAAAAATCCAATAAGATCCTGTCCAATCTAATCTTCTAGACTGCTAACTGCAAATCTCCACCATTAACATGCCTTTTGGATCACGCCTTCCATCTCTAGCAATCTGCTTTTTATTCTATCGGCTAGTCTCTTGGTCAAATACCAAGATTTGGTTATGATGTTTCCTTCATCTACCTCGATCTCCTCAATCACTCTTAGAATGTTCATAGTGATCCTCCATACTTTGAGCCCCAAATCCCTACAATAACCCTGCAACATGTCTCGTGATTTTTGGGATCTATCATTAAAGTTGACCAACTCAGCAGCTACCCTATCGGTGTACATTCCTCCTTTCACTGCATGTAGATTCACCATGTTCACTCCATGTGGCATCCAGGTCAACCAACTACTAGCTGAGATCTTTATGTCAGTTTGAATCACCAACCAGAAACTTTATCGGTTCCTCTTCTCTATTGGTTTACTAATCCTGCCAGTTAAACCCTCAAGCTAGTCCTTCATCCACCTTGCACTCAGCTTCCCTTTCAGTGGTCAACTCAAATAGTCAGCACACTTTCTAACCTATCTTATATATAACATCATCATAGGAAGAGTCATCTGCATCTGCATCTTGTCCATGTTATCGGTGAACATTTATACTAGTAAAACCCTCTTGATGACATCATGTCATCAACCTTCAACTAACTCCATCTTAAATTTGGCCATTCACCTTTGTTTGCATCTAATTTGGCTTGCCTTCTCCCTGATCAACTCATACCATATTTCTACTGACTTAACAGAGTGATAAACCAATCACTCTTCAGCTTTACTGGCATAATAATATGCCTTCTCAGACAGTCCAGTGCATATTCCTGATTTCATGCTCTTGAGGCATTCCTTTGTTTTACTGGTATATCCGGTGTGAACCTTTAAGAACTTTCCTTTACCTCTTCTTCCTTATCTCACATGACTATGATGCACATTGTACATAATAGGAGATAACTTCCAATTACCAATGAGAGAGAGTTCTTGTAATTTACATCCTACAGTGCACTCATGATGATTGGATCTTCATCCGGTGAGATTCCTTCTATTCTACAACCTCACAACATACTGATGACTTATTCATTCTTCAATTCTAGTGTTGATGTGATTTAGGTAACATTCTGCCTCTTCATCACAAACAACAACTCGAACACCTTGGCCATCCATCTTGTAAACTGGTCATCATCTTGCCGGTAGTTAACCACTCACTTGGTTGATTTGACTCTTCTATGTTAACATATCACTTAATAGTTGACATTCTTTTCTTATTGGTGTTATACTATACCAATAACCTCGGTCTTATCTTACTAGTGTTTTGCAACATACCAAGATATCAAGGATATATCTTGCTACTCTGTACTCACTCCTTCACAGCCTTGCACATACATCTCTCATACCGGTAGACATCCCATACCGGTTGACATCAATGACAAAACAATGCCAACAAAGAAGTGATTCTCTCTATCAATATTATCAAAAATAGAAGAAAGATATGATTCTATCCTTAAGCCATCCTATAACTCCAACACTTAGTATTCCCATCATTCTTGTGGATTAAGTTCTTCCCCTAAGGGATAGAACTAATATTACTCCTAAGGAAGATTCCCAACCTATTCCTATGAATGAGACTATGCCTTCTCCCAAGAAGAAAAATAATATTCCTCCTAAGGTTAGACCTATACCTCCTCCTCATGATGGACCTGGTTTCCTTCCTACACCAAATATTCCTCCTTTATATGGTGTAGTTCCACCTCCTTCCTCTTATAGAGAGAAGAGATCTGCATCTCCTCTTTTCCAACCTAAAATAACTCAACCTAAACCTCCAACTACCAAATATGAGAACATTCCTCCTTCAATAAATATACCTAAATCTTCTTAACCTTCTTCTAAGACTAGACATAATTATTGTGTGAGAAAATGCTGATTAAAACATTGTGCTAGAGCTCATGAAGTTATTTTTCAAACTATTCAATCTCCCAAAACACCAACAATTGACATTATTCCATTTTCTAATAAGAAAGATGTTGAACCTAAATCTCCAAATCATAATTTTCATGATGAAGAAATGGGTAAAAATTTTATTTATAATGGCAATACAACTCCTAATGCTTCTGATAGTGAATATGAATATGTTGATGTTGACAAACATTTATCTACAAATTTTTAAATGCCTTAATCCTAGCTCCGAGAAATGAACAAAGTGACTTAGCGCATGAGCATGGTCCTTGTTTGGATCTTGTGATAGCTCCATCTATTGTGCTTGATGTCGCTCCTCTGGTGTGTTACCCGCCTTCCCAAAATATTGATGAGCAAGATCACAAGGTGGATTTCATGCTAGACTAGCTACAATAATACCGTAGATCCTCTCTCTCCTTTCCTTCTCTTTTGTGACTCTTCTTCTATGTGTATCTATATTCTTCTATTTGTTGTCTCTACTTATGTCTACTTGAGGATGATGCAAAGCATTGAGATCTTTTTTGGTCTCTTTTATGTTGACTCAAAATACACACGCATTCCCTTTCTTCCAAGGTGGTTTCCTTTCTTTGGGGAATGAGGACTATTCTATGCATATATATACATGATATAAATGAGTTATCATATAGCATTCTGACCCCAAGGAAAGTGAAGCCACCTTGTTCTTTGTGTTTTGTGTTCATTTTCCTTGTGTTTATTCCTCAATTGAGGGATAAATCCTTGTAGTAACTCTCTCTCTCTCTCTCTCTCTCTCTCTCTCTCTGCTCTCTTAGGTGTATCCTACCTTAAATCTATCGCTCCTGATAATGTGTGGGCATTCACTTTAACATGGGGACACACTCCACTCATATTTTCCTTCTTGATACTTGAAGTTACTTAGTGAACTTGACTTTTCTTTGCAAATTTTGGTATCCTTTCTTTTCATGACTCATAGTGATGGGAACTTTAATATTTAAAGTCATGGTTCCCCCTCTTGATCTTCCCTTTTACTTTGTCAATCCAAGTTGTAAGATCCTTATTCCAATGGGGGCTTGATGTATCTTGCCTCCTTAACACGGTGAAAGTCTTTCAATCTTGTTTCGTTGTACTTTACCAGTAGTATCAACATACACCTATACTCTCACTAAAGTGGGGGCTAAATGTAGCATCATCAAATTGCGACCTTTAAAAAATTTTACTGCATTTGGGTCTTTGCATTAGTAGATGAATCCCTAATACTAACCGGAGACCCGAGACATGCTCAAGGCAACATAAACTTACATTTTCCATCATTCCATATTTCCTTTTGTCACTTCCTATCCTAAATTAGGGCAGGACAAGGATGTGGTACACCTATCCTCCTAGGACAGGGATGTGGCTCCCTCGTCCTAGCCCTATTTTGGGCCCCCTTTGGTCTTATCTTGCATTTGGCTTGTCAATAGTTGAGCGAGAAATTTTTTCCTATGTCGTCCTAAGGTGGGAAAATACCTAAATACCCCTAATTGGCAATTATATAAGGATAATTTCCCCTCCTATTTGCACAAGAAAAGTGGATAAGCGATGATAAATGAAGTTGATCATAAGCTGAATTTACAAAGCGCTCAAGCATTCAAGTATTCACTCAAACATTGAGCATTGCAAGTCTCCTTTCAAGGCTACGTGTTGCATTAAAGTCAAGGATACAACCATTGAAGATGAGATTTATATCAACATTCAAGACATCCTATTTCACTAATCCTATTCAAGAAAATTCATCTATAAAGGTATCAACATTTCAATTACATCCCCTTCTTGAGGTGGATTTCACTTCAAAAATTTCATTTCATTTACTTGCTGATGGTATGATGAAAGAATAAGGATCCGATCAACTACTGAGAGTTGGGGGGGGTGTGGGGGGGGGGGGGAGGGGCAGATAATTAGTAGATATAAAATTGATTTAAACTTTCACCAATCTCTTAAATCAACTTCTCAAAGAAAACTCTAAACTGACAAGTTAAATCACTGAACTTCAAATGCAATATCATTGTCAAGTTAAACCGGTTGACTATTATAAAACATTAACAATAAAACAACTTGAAACTCATAAACATCTAAATACTCTACTGACATAAGTAAAACCTCAATTCAGATTGTTGTTGGTTAACATAACATATCAAAGTGGATTAAGTAGTTAAGCAATTCAACCATAATAAACATAACCACAAAAAAAACATTCACCACTTGACACAATATTTTTGACGTGGAAAACCAAATGCGAGAAACCACAGTGCAGATGGATACCTACAAGTATTTTGAACTCTTCTAAAGTTTGCCCTGTTAGGAGCCAAGCTTGTTAAAGCTTTACAAAAAGCCATGTTAAGAAGAAATCTTGTTAGGGACCACCCGGTTAAGGGATTGACTATAATGCCCTATTAGAAGCAATACCTTGCAAGGAGTAACCTCGATAGAGGATTTGAAATCCAAACTAATGGACCACCTGGTTAGAGGATTTGACTAACACTATGCTTGTTAGAGCTTATGTGGTTAGGGGATTTAACTTTTGTAATTGTAAGAATACAACATGGGTTTTCTGATATGTTTGAATAACACTACACTTGCTTGTTCAGATCCTTTTTATGCTCCTATCTTCCTTTACACAAACTGCAGATACATCATCTAGTTCGGCAACCACACTCTCACTCTTAACTACAAATTGCCAACCCTCCAACAAAAATAACTCATCGACCTTATAAATAAAACAATAGGTTAGTAACACAACACAAACCTAATTCTCTCATAGAGATTACAAACAAATAGATTCAAGTATGACTGTTAGATTACATAACAATCTCTACACATCATTCAAGATAGTCTCAACCACTCCTTGATCACTGCTTCAACGAACTTTGTAACTCATCACACGGTTTGCATTACATGCAATATACTTGCTCATTCCCAAGATAAAAATCGTCATCTCTATGAACCAAAAATCATTTGAAACTCTTCTCATGCAACATGCATACGTGTCATCATCATTACCACTCATTTTTAGATCATAAACCAATACAACCAATTCACCAAAATTCAACGATTAGGGTTTATCATATCAATAGGTAGGGTTTACCAGTTTAACTCTCCATTTCATAGTAATACCGGTTTCCTCCTAGAACTCACCTACCAGTTGCAATTACCTTCACTAGCTCTTCCTACTAGTTACAAAACAACATTATAACAACATCATTACCAGTTATAATTGACATCAATGACAATATAACATTTCATTAATGCAATCTTTATGCAAATGCCAACAATCTCCCCCTTTGGCATTGATGGCAATACAAGTATCAATACCCTTGATTGCTATGATTGTGAATAGGAATCCTAGTTTACACTTTACCATGTGCTATAGATCTTCTCTCTGTCAATCATACAATTCTTCTTCCCCATAATCACATAGTTCTTCTCCCCCTTTGACAACAATGCTAAATTGAAAGTAAAACATGCAATGTCAAACTTCACTATTCAACATCAACAATCTGCAACTTGATGGTTCCCCTGTGGAATAACTCCTCTACACAATTCCTGCTATAAAATTCTGCAAGTATCTCTGGGACTGATGTACTCTACTGTTGGATTGTTGGCATTGACAAAACCGGTCAATCTAGAAAACCGGTATATGTGCTAATGTTTATCGTTGATGTCCAACACTTACTAGTGAAGTGGTAAAGGTAGAGTGGTGCTGCTTTACAATAAGCAATAGTTAATGGAAACAACATTGGTATTGAATGATCAAAGGTTACTTCAGCTCAAGGAAAGATAAATTAAGTCAAACGATCTATCATTCAGGAAGATTGGTCACTTTGGTGATGGTGAAGTCACAAAAGGTGACTCAAGAAAGAAAACTTGTTTGCTCTAACCAACTAGTAACTCACTGGCAAATAGGGGAAGAGACTTGGTTTTAGCACAACAAACCAGAAATCAAAGGATAAACTGGTAATGCAAGACGTGCAGTTGCATACTGGTACACCGGTATGACAGAAGGAAGACAAGTGATCACCATAAATCTCAGAGCAGTGATTGGTTATTTAGTTTCAGTGGCAAAGGATGAGCTGGTAAGCTTGTGTCTATGCCAAATCATTTGTTGGTAAGGTTAGCTTTTAGTTATCATGCAGTCAAGCATGATTGCATGCAGATTCTTTGGTTCGCATTTATTTGGCTAAACACGACTCATAAGTTTCTATCTTTTGGAGATGCAGTAGCAGAATTGGTTGAACAATTGGCAAAATTGTTGTAAGGCATGTAGAGAAAGAGGGAGATTTTGAAATTTAAATCTTCTAAAATTCTTGATTGATCTGATTGAGGATATGCCTAAAGGTGTCGACAAAAAATGTATAAAGAGTTCTTGAGCTCTTTGAGAAAGTTTTGATTGTGAAATTTGAAATAAGGAAATCTCGTTGAAGGTGATCCAAGGTGAAGAATAGAGTGAGAGGAAGTGCTAAGATGTGTTAGCATAGTTGAGTGTGTGTGTGAGGCAAATCGGCTAAGTGCAGAGTCGACAGATAGAGAACCGGCTGAGTGTAGAGCCGAAGAAAAGAGAACTAGCTAAGTGCATAGCCGAAGGACAGAGAATCAGCTGAGGGCAAAGCCAAAGGTCAGAGGATCGACAAAGTACAGTGCTAAGGGATAGGTCACCGGCTGAGTGAATAGCCAAAGGTGTAAGAAGGAAACCGGTGTTGTGCAAAGAAGACACAACCGATGTGTATTGAGTGGGATGCATATTGAGTTCTGATCCATTTGTTGCTTTCTAACAATTGCAACATAAATCCCTTAACTAGGTGGACTTTAATAGGTCCCATTGTATAAAATCCCTTAGCTGGGTAACATCTTTATTGATGTTTTAAGTCCATTAACTAGGCTACCTTTAACAGAGTAAAGGCACTAACCAACCTTGATCAAAATCCCTTATCCAGGTGGCACCTAACAGTTTCGTTGTAATCTCCTAACATGGATGGCTCTTAACCGAGCGTACTCCAGAAGAGTGCAAATTTTGTGAGTTCCTACTCACACTGTGGTTTTCTCCCTATTAGGTTTCCACAAGATAACTCCTTGGTGTCACTATCAACTTTTCATGCTTCCATATTTTACTTCAATGATTAAGTATATTGTTGGATCTTATATGAATGAAGATTTAAGATAAAATTCAAATTGTGAAAATTTGATTAAGTGTTGATTCACCCCTCCCCTCTCCGCACCGGTTGGGACTAACAATTGGTATCAGAGCCTTAGGTCCCTAGTATCAGAATAAGCTTAACCGGCTTAGGGAGAGATCCAATATGATACGTAAGGAGAGCCCTAAGTTCTCTAAGGAGAACTACATCTTATCATGTGGAAGAATGAAACTTTATCTAAGATCCCTGGGTGAACACTACTGGAACCATGTGATCACAAAATACAATGAACCTTTAGGGACTCTTACTCTGGACCAGATAAAGGAAAGGAAAGATAATACTATTGCTATGGATCTGATTGCTAGCACTCTTTTAGATAATGAATTTGTAGAGGTACAAGATTTGAAAATAGCTTTTCAGATATGGAATAAGCTAAAGACATTCTATGGGGGAGATCCCCATGTTCAAAAGGCCAAAGTAGACAGCTTGAGAGGAAAATATGATGAGATGAGAATGCAAGAAAGTGAAAACATAGAGTAGTACAATAAGAGGATAAAGGATGTAGTGAACTCCATTAAGAGTGCAGGAGGAAAATTTGAGAAGGATGATGTAGTTAGCAAAATCCTGAGAACTCTACTACGACAATATGCCATAAGGGTCTTTGCTATCTAGGAACTTAGATCCTTGGCAACAATTAGTGTAACTCTTGACTCCGTGATTGATAAGTTGATCGCTTTTGAATTGAGCAATTATGACAACAATGTACCAAAGATTGATGTTGCTTTCAAAGCATCCATGATGCATGCACCCACAAGGAGAAGGAAAGAAAGTGGCTCTACTATCAGAACCGGTAATTCCCATGAGAGTGACAATCTTCTCTTTGGGGAACAAGAGCAAGACGAAATTGAAGCTCGATAGACAAGAAGATTTCCAAGAGGTGAAGGTAAATAAAAAGGTAAATTAACCTTAAAGTGCTTCTCCTATAATAAGATAGGTTATATTGCTTCAAGATGCCTTGATAATGATATAGATAGGAAGGATAATTTCAGAAGTTATAGGGACAAGAGCAAGAAGGAATGTTATCTTGCAGAAGGAGTCATTGATGAAGAATCAGAGAGATCTAATGAAGATGACATTTATTTTGTGGTAGTCAAATAGGACAACACAGAGGAAGGAGATATGGAATTGATTTCTAGCACAAACCGGTGTGGAGAATGGGTGATCAACAATGGCTACACTCACCACATGACCGGTGATAGTGTTGGCAAATGCACACTCCAATGACAAATTGTAGGTGATTGAAGGTTTTGTCATTGATGGTAACCTTGCAATCATATGATACCAGCAAGACAATATACTGACACTGGCAACGACAAACTCTACACCGGCACATAGAACACCGATAGACAAAGGAAGGATACCGACACCCTGGCTGACAAGAATTTTGTTTATAATGTATTTTGTAATTAATTGTAAAATCATTGTAAGCCGACATGGTGAGTTGTAATATGACTCATATATGTATGAGATCATTGTAGAACATTTTGTAATAATAATATAGGGGAAAGAAGGTAGACCTAATATGCGAATTATAGGTTAAGGGTTTATGTATGAAGCAGAGCTAAAACCGGTACTGGATCTGGCATAGCAGATGCTAATTTGAAGCATTACAGGACATTGGATTTGTATAATCCATTTTGTAAGTCAGTGTGACTTCTTATTTTGTAATTGAGTAGTGACCTCTAGGCACTTGGCCTTCCTGCATGTGCAGGCCCCTATTGTAAGAGTAATATTCACTTATTGGCCAGTAAGCGAATATTGTGAGTCACAAATCCCACTGAGGTTTTTCCCACACCGGGTTTCCTCGTTAAGCTACTGTGTTATGGTGTTCTTTTCATGTGGTTGTTATTCTTCTTTACTGCATTATTCTTGGTTTACCGGTATATAGTATTGATAAGCTTTGCATATTTTAAATCAAGTAAATTTAATAACTGGTTAGATACTGATTCACCCTTGTCATGCCCAGAATTTAGGGCAAGAACAAAATAATTTTTTTTTTTAAATCACAACTTTAAACATCAAATTGACAAATATAAGGTGCTATAACCCGTTTTGTCTTAACTATATGTGGGTTCACACTAACTACTAACTCAAGTAAGAGAAAATAAATTGAATTAAATGCAGAATATCAATTCTCCATTGGAATGGTTATTGTCTCAATAATTTCAATCACTAAATTACTTAATTAAAAACTCTCTCTAAAAAATTTGTCGGTTGTGTTTTGCCCAAAAGTTTGGGCATGACATTTTGGTATCAGAGCCATTTGGGGTGAAATTATTGTCAAGTAAGGTCGATAATGTTTGACAACAATTTCTACCCACACATTTCATGACATAATTCAAACAACTCAGAGAGTGGACTTATTCTCTCTTACTTCACTTATGTAACTATGAAATCAAGGGGGTGTGCACTCAAAAAGTGACCAACACCCATCCTTTTAATTAAAATTTAGTAAAGAGGGAAGTTGTCTCGTTCCATATTACTTATTTATATATACTAACTAGCCATTTTTGACATATCACAACTTACATTTCCTTCGATCCACAAAAAAAATAAACACCTTATCGTCATATCATTTTGTTACCTAATTACGGTATAACTTAAGGGTGTCCAATAATTACCAATGTCTTAAGACCCATAATTTTTTTACGTTCTCCCCTAGCTAACCACATAATTCGGCTCCTTATCTATGTTCTCATAAAATATTTTATACTGCCAACTAATTCTCATTAAAGCTTTGGTATTATATTACTGTTATACTATTTTTTTCCTAAGCCATTTCCATCTGCACGTTGTTTCATCCATACTTAATGTTTTCGCATACTTTCACACTTGAGTGCCTAGTAGATAAATGGTGTTACATATTGTCTTGTACCTAGTGGCTAACCATGATTGGGTTTCACTTTTCTTCTTAGTTGCTGAACGAAAACTAGTTACACATTTCTAGATTATGGGATCCTAATACTTTTACACTCCTTGCATTTCAATGGGGATTTTTGTATGATTACTAAATCAACTCTACTCTCTCTTCCATTATTTACTTTCTCCAAGATTATCTTCCCATAAAGGAACTAGTTGAGGTTTTACTTGCTTGTTTCCCCAATTATATAAACACAGATGAACTTAGGGTTTATTGTAAATACGTGTTTTTACCCAAGAAGTTCATGCCTCCTTTGTCCTTATTTAACTCACCTATAGTATTACTAGGGTTTTCTGATCAAGGGTTATCCAACTCTAGCTCCACTATATTGCTACAAACATTGTCTAACAAATGCTCTTAATAAGAAATCTAACATGACCACATTCTTAAGGTACCTAGTCATTAGGATAGGTCAATGCTTCTATCTGAGATTCACAAGAGTTCCTTTTAATTCTCCTGCATTTATGTCTTCTATGGTGGCCTTGATCTTTTTAACCATCATAATTTCATATAGCTTAAAATTTTATTTTGAACTGTCTCGATTCTTATTTATCTTGTTTATGGTGCCTTCATCTTAGGTCTAACTATCTTGTTTGACTTGCCATGTCAAGTACATATCTCGATTGATGGCATCCTATTAGTTTACCATATGAGGTATTTTACTGAAGAATTAACTCCTCATATTGATTTGACTAGGGAAATCATTGCGTTTAGGTTCAAATTGAATGGTAACCTCATACGTACTAAAGAACTAAATTCCGTTAATAATACTGAAATTACTTCATATGAATAAATAGTTGAATATTTCGCAGCCTTTGGGGTTTTATTACGCCATAAACCTTATGACTAATAAGTTCAAATTTTAGGGCTTTTAGTGACCCTTGGAACCCCTTGAATTGATATTTGTTTATTTATTGATTTACAAGAATTTTTACTTATGTTTCCCTTTGTTACTTTCTCAAGCTTTCCACCTAGGTGTTATACTTGAAACCATAGTTTGTTTTCAACTAAGTTATGAATGCAGCCCATGTTCACTAGTGTATGAACCTAGGGCTCTAATACCAAAATGTCATGCCCAAACTTTTGGGCAAAACACAACCGACAAATTTTTTTTCTTTGCAAAATTCTTTTGTCTCCAAAAATGGAGAGTGGGTGATTACCCCCCAAATCTCTCTTTCTTGCTTAAGAAGACACTAGTGTGAGTTCTCTCAAGTTTCTAAAACTGAAAAGGAAAGTAAAGTATCGCAGTATCTTTGGGAATCCTAACAATTGGTATCAGAGCCTGGTCCTCTATTTTTAGAAGCCTAATAGCTTGAGGAAGATCTTGAAACCGGTAGAGATGGATAACTTGAAGAAACAATTGGAAACAACTCTTTCAGACTATGATGCAGAAAAATTGAAAAACATCAAACTTGAAGATGATCTAAAAGCTGCTTAGGATATTATTCAAGCACTTCAAGAAAATCTTACCATTGTAAGAAATAAGAGAAGAGAACTTTGTGAAAAGATGTAGAATGAGAATGATGAAAAGGAAACTCTTAATGATCTGGTAAACAAATTGAGACAAGAAAGCAATACTACAAAGAATGAAATGCAGGATATGACTATGAGATTTTGCAAAGAAATTGAAGATAGGAAGAAAAATGAAGAAGATCTAACTAGAAGACTGAATGATGCTGCAAATGAAAATACAAGACTTAGTTATGAAAATGATATGTTGAAGATAGATCTGATGCATACACAAAATGACTCAAATGAACTTATGAGATAGAAAGAAATCTTGGAAAGAGAACTGGCTACTACAAATTAGCACAAGGAAAAATTCAAGAAAAGCTCAGAAGAACTTGGTGACATGTTGAAGAAATAGAAACCTAATGGTGACACTAATGGCCTTGGCTTTGAAGTTGGTGAATGATTCGGTATTGCAAACACACATGATCATAGCAAACTGGTAAAACAACCAAATGCTTATAAATTTAATGGCAAATGCTTTAACTGTAACAATTATGGTCATAGAGCAAATCAATGTAGATCTAGAAATTATCAGAATACCAATACACCCACCGGTCAATGTTCTAAATGCAACAAAGTTGGTCATAATTCAGAGAATTGTAGAATGAATGTAAGATGTTATGTTTGTGGGAGTTTTGGACACTTATCTAATCAATGCAGAACACAAACTGGCATAGGATATGGGAAAGCTATTCAAAAAAATAATGTGACATGTTATGCTTGTAACAAGATTGGACATATTGCAAAATTCTATAGAAGTAATGCACCAACGACAAATAATAATGGTACTAGTTTGAAAGGTAAAGAAAATGTTGAAGAGGTAAAACAATAATTCTCAAAACAATGGATCAGAAAGTCAGAATAGAATGTTGATGGGAATACTCCCCCACCAGTAGGAGACTCTTCATCTAACTGAAGAAAATTCCTTTGGGGGTTTAGCAACTAAATAAAAAATGCTATTATTCCCTCGGTTGATGGTGAGAAGTTGAGATTACTTCTTTACCGACAGATAAGTTAAGTTGTGACTTAACCAGCAAGCATTAAATGTGGTAGGTGAAGAAAATAACATTATAAAATAAGTGTTTTGGCTCCATTTTCATTTCACCGAGCATTCAAATCTTCGAGAGCATGAAAATCCTGAGCAAAGGCATTCCAAGCAAAGAAGCGAAGCAATCTATCAAATCATCCATCCCTAAGGCAGATTAAGGTATTTATAGCTATGGCATCTTCATCTACTCCTGAATTTATTGCAAACCCTATTGTTGTTGAAGTTATTAAACGCCCTAGACCCGTATTCCAACTAGTTCCCAAAATTGCAAAGAAAGATGATAGCTTAGGTGCATTTTCTCAAATACCTAAAGGGGTAGTATATGTTGAAGACCCTGGAATGTATATACACTATCATATTGATGAACTAGGTGATGAGGAAATTAAGAATATGTATGACTTTGTGATTTGTGATGAATTGAGAAATGTCAAACCTGAACATAAGATAATAGAAACCCTAGGTTTCACTGAAATTCTCAATATCCCGGATTTCCCCAAGGATATCATAAGGATAGTATTAAGCAGAGTACATGGTGAATTTTTTTGGTTGGACTCAGTTCATAAAATAACAAAAGAAGCAGTAAAGGATGTGACAGGGTTACCCTCCACCGACAACAGACCTGACAAAACTAAGAAGGTCTCAAATGATTTAGTGACAAAACTAACCAGTGCAACATTTGATAAGAGATCACTAAGGGTAAATGATGTAAAGGATACAAATATCAGATTTATCAGTATGATCTTAGGTTACAAGACTACACATGCAAATAGGTTAAACTCGGTTTCTAGCCTATTTATTAAGAGTGCCTATGATATGATAAATGATAATGCAAGGATAGACATATGTGAATGGTTTAAAGATGAACTAATAGACAATCTAGCAAAGATCAAAAGGGAAAAGAAAGGAACTGTCATTCACCAAAAGTGATAACGCAAGAACACTTGCAATTGATCTATGAAGTAGCCAATTCAATCTATGAAGAACCTTAGGGATTGGACAACATGACAAGGATATGAATCCTTCTACTCTTCAGGCTCTGCAAAACCTAGGTGGGTATACCTTTGATGCTCAGAATTAAACCTATTACACACCTATGACAGCATCAACATAAACAGATAGATCTCACCAGGGCTCTAAAACAAGTAGTTTATTGTAGATTGGCTAGATCTACACATAAAACTCAACTATGCTTGAGCATGAGATAGATGAAACATTTCAAAACATAACATAAACTAAAGATATTCTGATTGGATTTTAAATTGGTTTGAGAACCCCCTTAATTGCAAGATCAGTGCCTTATCCAAGGGCAATAGAGTCATACATGAAACTATAAGTGAAATCACTCATTGCAAATCCATCTTCACCATGAAATCTTTCTGCATTAATGCCTTACATAATGCATTACTAAGCTTATCCATAGAAAATATCAGATCCAGAAGCATGAACCCTATTTTATTAATGTTTGCTCACAGAGTTTAAAATCTTCCTTGAAGATTACCTACAAACAAGCATTACACTCACAGGCACAACTGTTTATGACAAACTTGGTCCTCCTTAAGAATCAAATTTGAATAAAATGAAGGTACACTTTAGAGACAAATTCTGTGCGAATTTGTGCATGCCTTACATACACAAGAACCTGCAACAAATAACACCTATAGCATGAATCAAACTCTATTCTATGGAAAAGGACATTGCCCTGTACAATTTTGAAAAGAACTCAGAATTGGAAGCCATGAAAATATGGAGCCATTCTCCAAATTTCTGGAACTCTTAAAATCAAAAGAAAATTGGAATAAGAAGGAGAGGGAAAGGATCAGATCTGCAACTGAAATTGCCAAGTGTCTATTTTCTCTAACTGAAATTATTTACCTTCTTCTTTCCCACGAAAACTGCTCTCTAAACATCCCATATTTGTTAAAATTAACTGCCTGATCGGATTTCTCACTCCAAGAGCTTTCCGGCAATATATAATACTTCATATTTTGGCCAAAAATTGAGCCCTAAGCGAATTAATTCTTCAAGTGTACACAATCATTTAAATTTTTGAATTTTTAATATAGTCTGAACTATGTATTTAATCTGCATTTAACTTTGATTTTTGCTCTAATTGTGCCCTGACGCCTTGCCACGTGGTGATCTCTGATTGGCTCGTAGGGTCCACTAGGCGCCACCTCAACTAACACCTCATCACCGCCATGTGTCTGCTACAGCACTGCCACTTGTCTATCCACCTATATGCCATGTGTGTGCCACATCACCGCCACTGGGATGGGGCCCGCCTGCTGGACGGTCAACTGATTTGCCACCTATGCGCCACCTAGCTTTTGCCATTTCACAGACGGAAATTTTTGTGCATCTTCAAGCTCCGAAATCGCGCGGACCATCGGATCATCTTGGACTTCCTCGATCTTTAACTCCTACATTTTCACCCTGGGATTTTCACCATTTCACAACCTTTAACCTTCGTGCATCTCGCCTTCATGAAACCACATGCACCATCCGAACAGCTGGAACCTACAAGGTCTTTAACTCACTGAGCTTTTTGCCATTTCGCAACCTCTAACTGGTGAGCATCTCCACCCTATGAAGTCGCGCTAACCATCAGATCACCACCATGTGTCTGCTACATCACCGCCACTTGTCTATCCACCTATATGCCATGTGTGTGCCACATCACTGCCACTGGGATGGGGCCCGCCTGCTGGACGACCAACTGATCTGCCACCTGTGCACCACCTGGCTTTTGCCATTTCGTAGACAGTAATTTTCGTGCATCTTCAAGATCCAAAATCACATGGACCATCGGATCATCTCGGACTTGCTCGATCTTTAACTCCTACATTTTCACCCTGGGCTTTTCACCATTTCACAGCCTTTAACCTTCATGCAGCTCGCCTTCATGAAACTACGTGCACTGTCCGATCGGCTGGAACTTGCATGGTCTTTAACTCGCTGAGCTTTTCGCCATTTTGCCTTTTTCCATTTCAGAGCCTCTAACCGGTGAGCATATCCACCCTGCAAAGTCACACCGATTGTCAGATCATCTCGAACCTGCTCACTGGTTAAGTCGTTCGTTTCCTGCAAAACTTGCCCGCTTGCCTCGGCATATGTGCCTGCGTGGGGTCCACCTGGTTGCCACTCAATCGCCACCTCGATCACCTTGGGATCCATGCCCATGTGCATGGGGTCCGTTTGGGCGCCCAACGGGCACCGTTCGTCAAAAGCCTTGATGGCTTTGACATATTAGATGTGTGTGTTCTTGGTTTTAAATACTAAAAATGCTCATTTCACAGTCAATGTGGGATAAATGCCTTTGTTTAGAAACGCACTTTCTGAAGGTTTTAATGGCTTCTTATATGCCATGCAAAAGGAAATCTATGATATTACACTTGCGAGATTGCATGCCTCTGCTTCAACGCAGAGGCTCCACTTGCCAACGTTATTTGCTAAGCTTCTGAATGGTCTCTAAAACGCTATGGCAAAGGGGGGACTTCTTTCTGCACCAACCACGTTGGATTTTCTTGAATTCTTTGCAACCTTCCAAATAGCCACTCCATGCAGAGGATTTGGTTTTAATGCCAATTACATTTTCTAAGAAAACTTCTTCCATCTCAAAAAACTAAAACTTTCTTTTTCTTCCATATCTCACGTAAGGGATGCATTGATTTCCACATGGGGAGAGGAGTATGTTGGAAATGTTGTAGTCTGTTTGCTAGCAAAAGGCATGAAGCTACTTCTAAAACTTCTAATTACATTTACTAAGAAGCTTTCTTAACATTTTCACTTGCCACGCACAGCAGGAGGAGGTTCTAAATCTGTTAAATTGCATTTGCTTGGGAATTTCATTTGTCTTTTCCCACACCATAATCCATCTTCTAGCTTGCATGCAAGGAGGATGCTATCATTGCCTTTGATTTGGCATTCTCATTTGATTTTGCATATTTCATAAACCTCAATGCCCCACCCAGCACCATGAGGGAAAAAAGGATGTTGTTGTTATGTTCATGTCACATTGCCTGTTGTTCCTATTTACCACGCAGAGGGAAGACTTGGGCAAAACATGAGAATTGCTGAGGTCTCTACAATCTTCTCCAACACCATGTGGAGCCTGGAGGGAGATGGGGGGGCACATGAGGAAGGAGCTGCATTTATTTTGAAATTTTCTGAAGCTTCCTACACCACACTCCAAAAGCTTTAATGCCCTGCTACATGGCATTTGCTTTACGTTGTAAACCACACTCTCCAGACTTCTATGCTACACTCTAGCATGATTTGGCATATACATCTGCTAATCTTCATTTTCCTAGAGTTTCAATGTCTTTTTAAATGCTGCACCAGAAGTATTGATGCTTTTACCCCCGCGTTCTTGATGAATACTCTTAAAATTTTGATTGCTCATTGTTTTGATCATTTGATCATGCACAATGCTTCATAGCAGAAATTGTCATGATGGACTATCTTTGTGTGCCTTTGTCAAAATAATGAAAACTCTTCTTTACCAAATTTATTTTAAGCATTTCTTTCAATGCAAGACTAACCTCCTCTTCATTTTTCATATGTGCATGCACAATCAATAATATATATTGGTAAATTTAACATCTCTCTGAAATATTTGAGGTTTGCAACCAGAATGCAAGATACACACTCATCAATCCATAAAAAAAAAAAAAACTAAAATCATCTCTCACCATCCCATTGGCGAATTGCAGTCGAGCTGACATCGATACACATTACCATGAATTCAAAACCATCGGGCATGAGCCAGGTCGGGACCCAAAGTGGGCTTGACTAAACAAAATTTTGTTTTCGTGCAACTGACCTTTGAAAAGCTTCACGGAACTCAAACATACCTCTGGAAATGATCGACATCATTTTTGGATCATTAAACCGCCTTTTACAACTTTCAGGCACTTGCGCCACATTTTTGCATTTAATCGCGAAGACGTATTTTTCAAGCCAGTCAAAACACCTTTCTGGAGCTCGCCATCTGATAGGCATGTACTCTGATATACAAGGATGAAATCTACCAAACGGTTTCTCAAGATGAGTCCCAAGCGAAGAGATATTAATCGGCGAAAATGACAAACTAGCTTTGTCGACACTATGGACCTGATGAAGTCAATGTTCTGGCAACACATGATGCCTTTCTTAAAAATATCAAATGACCTCCGTAGGCCCTCAAATTTGAAACACAAGTACCTTGAAGTACATACTAAATCTTTGGATTCTCAGTTTGACCAAAAGCCTGACTGGATGCAAATGGCGCGCTCATAAAAATAGCTACTTTAACTGATATAGCACTAAAAGTACGGATAACTAAACCAGATGGCTAAATGAACCCTTTTGAAAACTAATCAAATGGATTGCCAGAAGCTTGAAATTTGAAACATAACTTGTCATTTATACCAAAATTAACCCAGAAGAAAAATTATGTCATAACACTTACTGAAGCAACTTTTACACTTGTGCAAAATAGGGCTCCGACTAGCTGTCGAAACAGGGACTTGTCAAACCACACAAACTGCAAATGGATTGATCTTCAAAAACTGAGAAAATGAATTCATTAAGACTTGAAACTTTACAGGCTGCTCACATTTATGCACACAATTAAATCTATTTATAAATTCTCCATGATGATCAACAGGGCAAAAGATGTAAACACTCAAAGTAGGCTACTCAATAAAATCTGCATTTGTGCCTAAAATGCACTTTCAGCTCACCCCTTTAAATGGGTACCTCATAAACTTATCCAAATTGAATTTTGAAAGTTGTACATCACTGCATAGGCCAAATGAAAGGTGTAGGACATGAATTCTGAGCCTTACCCCTTGAAAATCAACTGGCTCCATTTTGCCCTCTCTCTAAATAGGCCATTCAAACTGACTCATTTGGAAATACAAAGCAAAAATTTGAACTGGGCCTCTAAACTTGACTCAATTTTAATGAGTCCCAACAGGAACATTCAGATTTGGAAAGTTACTTGTTTGTTTGATGCTATATATAACCAAACAAGTACCCGGTATTGGCACCAAAGATTTTGGATTTGATATACCGGTAGGAAAACAACTATTAGAATTGCTAAACAATATGGGAGAGAATAGGGAGAAAACCATAAATGAGCACTTTCAAGCACTAAAAGCTTGAATGAAAACAAGAGTAAGGTTATCACAAGCTATTGTGGATAAGTACCAAAAGGAAATTTGTTTCGTAATAAAGAAAGATGAAATTTGGATGGAGGATGTTGTTCCTAGAACCATCTGGGTTACTGAAATGGGGTATGAGACTGATGGAAACATAATAGAAACCTATGCAAAAGCCCTCCTAGAAGCTCCTAAGGAACCTAAAGAAGAAGTATTTGGTAATGTTGAAACTATAGAAAGTCAAATTCAATCAAAGAAAAGAGTTAAAAGGGTTGAAGCAACTATTAGAAAAGGAACCCGGCATGAAAAAGCAATTAAAGAAGATGTGCTAAAGCAACTCAGTATAACTGAAAGTGAGTTGGAAGCACTTCAACTGGAAACACACCTTTCACCGATTGGAACTTCTTCAGAAAGTGACATACTTGTAGTATTCAACAGAGTTGAGAGGAAAAGAAAACCTTCACCAACACCTTCTCCTACACCAAAAAGATAGAAGCAACAGGCAATAAGGCCCCCAGCAAAGAAATTAACTCCAATGAAAAAGAAGTTAACTCCTAAGAAGAAGTCAAAACAATCTATAGCTCCTATTGATAAATTACTAAATGAAATTACTGAGGATGGCAAGTTGAAGAATATCAGCAAACTGTATAACACACTATCTGTTGATGACAAAGAAAGAGTAGAGAATAGTGTAATAGTACACTTAGATATTTTCAAGAAATTTTTGATGCAAGTTGTTGATGAAATACTGGCAGATCTATATAACAGACTAGAAGCTAGAAGAGTAGCTATTATTGAGCTAGACAAGAAAATAAAGTTTGAAAAAATACTTGCAGTGCACCCTGTTAACTCACCTGATGAGATAGATCAATTAATCTCTGAAGCTAACTGGTCAGTATTGTCAACTGCTCACCGACATGTAGCACTGATGGCAGGAAGAGTGAATCAGATAACAGAGGAAACAATAGATGCATGGGATATATTCCTGGTAGAAAAGGAGAAATAGGAAGAGTATCAAAAACCTAAAACCTTTAAGGTATATCAAAAGGATAGGGACAAAGCAAAAGGAAAGGTTGGTGGACCTCCCAGTATAAAGATAACAGGCAACTTACCCCCACCACCTTTAGATACTCCACTGGTAGACACTACTGAAAATCAACCGGCAACAAAGAGTATGAAGACAACACACAAGGACACAAATCCTGATTCTGAGGTGTTGTACACAATGAATATCGACACACAGGAAGTCAACATTGTGGTTGATAAGGAAACAAGTGAGAAAAGAGATGTGGCAACTGAGCCACCTGTAGAAGATATAACAAATGAGACAAATGTTGAAGATACGGTTGGAGACATTAAAATTGGGAGTGACCAACAAACTGAACAGACAACAAATACAGGAAAAGATGATAGCACTGGTGTACATAATGTATCTATTGAGAAAGCGACAACTGATAACAATGAAAAATCTATTGAGATATATACTGTAGACATTTCAGGAGCAAGCACAGAAAAACCGATAAAAAATACAAAGTCACAAATAGATAAACCGGCAGTGGATACCACTGAAAAATCATCAGAGGCACCATCAAAGAAACCATCAGTAGAGAGTACAAAGAAATAGGTAGAACAACAAGTTCATTCACAAGTACATTCAAAGACAGTGCCACCGGCTACAACTGAAAGACCTAAACCTTTGGTATCTGAAATGTAGACACAAACTGATCCTCCAGTGAAAGAGGAAAGCAATGCTATTATCACCACCGACAGATTACAAATTGTGAAGACAATTGGACAGACATCCAAAACCTCCATGTCTGAATTCAGACCAACAAATGTGACAGAGGTATTGCTAGATTCAATTAAGAAAATAACAGATTGTAATGCACTAGCATATAAGGCTATTGATGACATCATACCAATTTTGAAGATGATTGCACCCAAGTGTAAAATAGAGAATAAAGATTCTTTAGAACAATTAGACACATTGTCTAAATTCATCACTAGTAACTTAATCACTGTTGATCAAATAAATGAGGATACTTTTAAGGAAAGAATGATTAAAGAAAAAGAGAAATTCTTTATGGAAATTGTGAATAAGAACAAAGAGGAAATGGATACTCTTTTACCAGAACTCAATGAAATCATTTTTGACTTCAAGAAATTGTACAGGGATGCATGCAAAATGGATGTATTAATAGAAGATCTTGACAATGAAATCAGAAAGACACGGGGTAAGATTAACAATATTGTTGACAATCTGATTGGGACATCAGATTCATTTTTGGAATTAGAGAAGAAAATTGTAGAGCAGGAAGAGAAAATCAGGAAACTAGAAAATGAAAAACAAAGGATAAAGGACAAAGAAAAGGACTTAAAATGAAAACTTGGTCCAAGACTAGCGTATCTAATTTCTTTGAGAAAATAAATATCTGGGGCTTTGGTTCCTGAACTAAAGACATCAGAAGAGAAAATGCACATACTCATCGGTATAGTGCAGAGAACCCATGAGGCTATAAAAGACAGTAAAACATTCAGCAACGACATAAATTTAATTCTGACAGATATTTTTTAGAGTGTAACCTACCAGTTACAACAAACAAGGCAAGACTCCACTGACAGTGAATGACAACCTTTGTCATTGATGTCAAAGGGGGAGTAGAGGCTATGAGAAAAATGATCAGAAAATGGCTCATCAGCTCAGGGGGGAGCTCATACTTTTTTGGTAAGACAATTCTGGTAGACTCATTTTTGGATGACACCTTTTGGATTTTTCTCATGAGTGTTTCCATCAATGCCAAAGGGGGAGATTGTTGGCAAATGCATACTCCAATGAGAAATTGTAGGTGATTGAAGGTTTTGTCATTGATGACAACCTTGCAATCATATGATACCGGCAAGACAATATACTCGCACCGGCAACGACAAACTCTACACCGGCACACAGAACATCGACAGACAAAGGAAGGATACCAGCACCTTGGCCGATAGGAATTTTGTTTATGATGTATTTTGTAATTAATTGTAAAATCATTGTAAGCCCACATGGCAAGTTGTAATATGACTCATATATGTATGAGATCATTGTAGAACATTTTGTAATAATAATATAGGCGAAAGAAGGAAGACCTAATATGCAAATTATAGGTTAAGGGTTTATGTATGAAGTAGAGCTAAAACCGGTACTAGATCTGGCATAGCAGATGCTAATTTGAAGCAGTACAAGATATTGGATTTGTATAATCCATTTTGTAAGTCAGTGTGACTTCTTATTTTGTAATTGAGTAGTGAGCTCTAGGCACGGCCTTCCTGCATGTGCAGGCCCCTATTGTAAGAGTAATATTCACTTATTGGCCAGTAAGCGAATATTGTGGGTCACAAATCCCACTGAGGTTTTTCCCACACCGGGTTTCCTCATTAAACTACTGTGTTATGGTGTGCTTTTCATGTGGTTGTTGTTATTCTTGTTTACTGCATTATTCTTGGTTTATCGGTATATAGTATTGACAAGCTTAACATGTTTTAAATCAAGTAAATTCATTAACCGGTTAGATACTGATTCACTCCCCCTCTCAGTATCTTTGGGAATCCTAACAGACAAGAATATTCCTCAGCATGGAGGATTGCAATGGAGGAACAATGACATTCGGAAATGATACCCCATGTGCAATAAGAGGTAAGGGGTCTATAGCCCTGAATAATAAGATAAATTGTGATGATGTCTTTTGGGTAGAAGGATTAAAGTATAGCTTGTTAAGTGTTGCACAAATTAATAATAAAGGATACCAGTTAGATTTCAATGAAGGGATATGTAGATAAATGACAAATCTGGAAGTCTAATTGCCACTAGTAAATAGTCAAAGAGGCAATTTGTTTCATCTAGACACCACCATAGGTAATGGTCTAGTAGCTAAGGTAGAAGACAACTGGTTGTCGCACAAAAGATTGTGTCATGTTAATTTTGATAGAATAGCTAAATTCAGTAAGGAAAAATCTGTCAGAGGTATGTCTGACATAGTAAAACTTGAAAAATGCTATGTGCACAGAGTGTCAACTAGGAAAGTTGACCAAGTCCAATTTCGGTAGTAAAACTTTCTCATCTGAAAGTGTGTTGGACTTAGTTCACACAGACCTATGTGGTCCCATGAGAACCAAGATTTTTTATGGAGACTAGTATTTTATGTTATTTGTGGATGATTTCTCAAGAATGATGTGGGTTGTATTCTTAAAGGAAAAATCAGAAGCTTTTCATATGTTTAAGGTGTTTAACGCACAAGTAGAAAGAGGAACCAGTAAGAATATGAAGTGCCTAAGATCAGATAGAGGAGGATAGTTCACCTCTCAAGATTTCATCAACTATTGCGAGGAACAGGGAATCATGAGACAAATGTCTACACCCAAAACACCTCAGAAGAATGGAGTTGCTGAAACAAGAAACAAAACTCTCATTGATTGTGCTAGAACTCTAATGATACAGAAGGATATCCCACATACCTTCTAGAGAGAAGAAATAAGAACTATTGTATACACTCTAAACCGGATATAGGTAAAGAAGGGGACAAACAAAACTCTTTATGAATTGTAGAGTGGTTACTCACCTAATGTTTGTTATTTTAAAGTATTTGGAAGTAGGTACTATATCAAAAGGGATGAGTACATTGGAAAATTTGATCCCAAGAGTGATGAGGGAACCTTCTTAGGTTACTCAACAAAGAGAAAGGCATACCGGTGTCTAAACAAAAGGATCGGTAAGATTGTGGAAAGTGCAAATGTTAGAGTAGATGAGTACTCTGAGAAAAATGTACAGGATAGTAAAAGTGAACCGGAGGACTACAAAGGATTCAAGGACAATGTACCAATGGAAGATACTGAAGAAGATCCTATTGAAGTGGCTAGTGAAGAAGCATGTGAAATAGAACCTACACAATCAGTGGAAGAAGATCCAAGGAGTGAACCGGTATTGGCTAAATATGTAAGAAATAATCACTTTGCAGGAGATATCATCAGTGACAAGGATGCAAGAGTTCTAACTAGAAGAAGAGCAAGAGAAAATGAGTGTATGCTCTCCATTTTTGAGCCCAAAACAACAAAGGAGGCTCTGAAAGATGATGACTAGGTCAAAGTAATGGAATAAGAACTAGAGAAAATAGAGAAAAATGATACATGTACCCTAGTACCCAGAACGGAAAATAAAAATGTAATAGGCACCAAGTGGGTGTTCAGAAATAAGATGGATGAAACCAATAAGGTAATAAGAAACAAGAAAAGATTGGTCTATAAGGAATATGCTCAAGAAGAAGGTTTGGACTATGGAGAAACCTTTGCACCGGTAGCCAGACTAGAAGGGATCAAAATTCAGTTGGCCTATGCTTTTTATAAAAGGTTTAAAGTATACCAAATGGATGTCAAATCAACATTCTTAAATAGGGTTTAGAGGAAGAAGTATACATGGAGGAACCAAAAGGGTTTGCATCTGAAGATGGGAAGAATATGGTATGCAGGTTGTAGAAGGCTCTGTATGGGTTAAAACAAGCACCAAGATCTTGGTATGAGAGGTTACACTCGTATTTGCTAAGCATTGGGTTCAAAAAAACTAGTGATAATAGTAACCTGTGTCTGAAGAATGGAGTTGAAGGAAAACACCTAATTGCTGAGATCTTTGTAGATGACATCATCTTTGGGGGAGATGATGAGATGAGAAAAAGATTTGCATGACAAATGCAGCAAGAATTTGAGATGTCCATGATTGGTGAGATCAAGTTCTTTATTGGCCTACAAGTCTCTCAATTAAAGAATGACATCTTTATCAATTAGACTAAGTACATAAGAGAAATTCTTAAGACTTTTGGAATGGAAGATTGCAAACCTGTTGGAACTCTAATGGTTACAGGTTGCAAGCTATCTAAACATGATGAGGCTGAAGATGTGAATGATACACTTTATTGGTCCATGATCGATAAATTACAATATGTAGTACATAGAAGACCAGACATAGCACAAGTTGTTGGCTTGGTTGCCATATTTTTTGCAAATCCAAAAGAAACTCACATGATGGTAGTCAAAAAATTATTCAGATACCTAAAGGGGACTGATGAGTATGGTCTCTAGTATCCACACAAAGGAGAATTTAGTTTAAGTGTCTTCATTGATTTAGATTGGGCTGGAAACATCAATGACAAGAAGAGCACTAGTGGAGGAGTATTCTTTCTTGGAGAAAGGATTGTATCTTGGACAAGCAAGAAACAAAACTGCATATCTCAATCTACAGCTGAGGCTGAGTATGTAGCTGCTATAATTAATTGCACACAGATAGTTTGGATCAAACAACTGCTGGAAGGAATTCATGAAAATGTGGTTGGACTGGTAGTCATTCATTGTGACAACACCAGTGCCATTGACATATCTAAGAACCCGGTGATGCACTCCAAAATGAAGCATATAGCCATCAAATATCATTATCTAAGGGAACAAGTTCAAGAAAAGGAAGTGATGTTGAAGTACATACCAAAAAAAGAGAAGGTGGCTGATATATTCACCAAGCCACTACAGAAGGACACCTTTGACTATCTCAGAGGTAAGTTGGGGGTTATGCCCCTCCATTTAGTAAAGTAAGCAAACAGGGTTCTACATCAATCTAGCACGATTTCAAGTTTTTTTTTCAAATAAAAACAACTAGATTGATGAGTGTGGACTACTCCGGTTAGGGGCATAAGTCTTTAAAGTGTTCAGAATGGACTCTTTGGCATTGTTGTCAAAGGGGGTGATATGTTTAGAGTGTTTGACCATTGGCAGATATCAGTGACAGGGGGAGATATTCATCACTTAGGGAAGAATGACTAGACTGTTACAGACATGAAGAAATGTGCATCCAATTAGCCAGAGTTTGAAGTGTTTCCCATCAATGCCAAAGGGGGGATTGTGATTAATACTAAGAGGGGGGGTGAATTAGTATACCAAAAAATATAGTACTTAGACACTTTAACAGTCTAGCAGTAAATCGGTAAAATAGTTTAACAAACAAATCGGTTAACACACATGCAAACCAAATAGAAAATAAGGCATTCACCCACAGAAGCACAATCACCATAACACAAGAGATTTTGATGTGGAAACCCAAATGGGAAAAACCGCGGTGAGATGAAACTCACAAGTAACTATCTAGAATAGTAACTAGACTGGTTAAGGTCAGACCATAATAGATCCTGTTAGGAATCTCAATCTCTATTAGGAGATAAGTCTAATTAAAGACTACCTTGTGAGAGGATTTCAAATCCACAGTTGTGAACCACCTTGTTAAAGGATTTACAAAGGCTCTGCTAAGCCTACCCGGTTAAGGGTTTCAGACTTGTCAAACATGTGAGTAATCAACAAGTGAATGATCTAAAAAACTAGCACAATATGCTTGGTTAGATCCTTGATAGCTCATTTTTAATGCATTTCAGCATTACTTCAGTCTTCAAAAACTCCACACTCTATTACAACATACAGACTCGGTCTTCTCTCCTAAGATCTCTCATACAAAAACTCATGCAATATTAAAACCCTAACAACTCCTAAAACCCCAGACATGATGTCCTTATAAAGGAATCTGATTTCATGTCAGTCCAATAGGATTACATTGCAAGTTCCCAGGTTCATTGCATCTAGACACATTTGGTAACATGACACAAAAGCACTGCCAGAGTGTCAGCACCACCAAAGAAACAGAGGATGGTAACTCATCACAGAGTATTACCGGTTCATACAAAATACCGGTTTACACAAAATACTAGTTGCCGGTTTGACAAAAATGAAGACTGGGAAAAAATGATAACTGCCACTTTCACTTCCTTTGCTCCGCTCCGCTTGAGATCGGTAGGCACTTTTTGCATAACATCAATAGTCTAAAGACCACAACATGATACCAGTTTGGAACAATTATCGACTGAGCATAATTCATACATTCACAAAGTGATCTCATAGAAAGTGTGTGTCCATCAATGACAATCACAACATAATCATCAAAAATGCCAACAATCTCCCCCTTTGGCATTGATGGCAACACTTAGAGAAAATTTTTTTTGACATCTAAGTGTTTAACAAAAAAATTATGCCATAATCAAAATTACTCCCCCGAAGCATATACACTATCCCTTTCGTAGAAAATACAATCTATACTACTTCCTTACAAAGATAAACATCAGAGTATACATAGAATGCATCAAAATTTTGAATACCAGATTACTTCTCCCCCTTTGCCAACAATGACAAAATATAGTTGTTAACCCCTATTTCCATTAAAAAAAAGTTTATGACAATAAAGAGTGAAACTTGTCAAAAACAGATTTAAAGTCTTGAGTAAATGTCTTCATGGATAATGACCATGATTCAAGAAATGAGGTAGCAACCTCATTCTCCATTTACATCAAATAGACCTGCTCTTCCATGGCATCCAAGGTACTCATTTCTTGAGTGACCATTAGGGCATCCAGATTTAGATAGCATTTCTGAAGAATTTGCAGTCTTGGCAGTAGGACCAGTTGAAGTTCCTACAAATTACGTGTCTGGTTGCTTATCTCTGCCTCTATTCTTGCATACTGGAGTTGAAACCGGTGAGTGGTTTGTCCATATGTGGAGAAGGAATCATATGGAGTCTTGAAGGTGCTTATAAATGACTGCATATTAGATTGCAGTTTGGCTTTCTGAGCAAGCACATCATCACAGAATAGATGAGGTTGACATATCTTACTTAGCAACAATTTTCCCTCATCCATTGCATCTCTAATGTCCTTATGTGCCTTCTGTAGATCAGATCGGAGCTCTGTTAACTTTTTCACCAAGGAAGTGTCGAGAGCCTTTTGATGTTCCTTCTTGGCATTTGCTTCTGCAACCTCTTCCAGGCTTTGCACCTAGTCTTCTACAACTGTGCATAGGAGCTTCAATTATGCAAGAGAGGAATCGGTACTGGGGAGGTTGGTACCGGGTATCAAACCGGTAAGAGTGTCCACTACGGCTTGGATCACATCTTGCTTCTTGTTCCTCCTCATTACTTCTAGGCATTCTTGGGTAACCTTAATGCTCTGCAGCAACTCTGATTCATTTGCAGACTAGAGGTCAATGGGACTAGTGTAGACACATAAAAATTTCCATTAATTTGTTTGCATTTAATTTCAAATTTTGAATCAATCTTTAACATGGAATCTTCAAACCTTTGGACTTTATATTTTGATGGTTCCTTCACACATGGTGGCTCTGGCGCTAGAATTCTCTTTGTCACACCACAAGGGGATTGCATACCAAAGGCTTATAAAATACAATTTCCTTGTACCAACAATATTGCAGAATATGAAGCATTACTTTCTGGGCTCTGTATGGCTATACAATGGAAAATCTTAGATTTACGTGTTCTTGGTGATACCCAGTTAGTGATCAGACAAGTTAATGATGATTATACGACAAAGGATGAAAGGCTTATTCCATACAAGAGAATGGTGGATGATTTCAAGGCTTACTTTACCATAATCACATTTAAAAAAATTCCTCGGGACAACAACAGAGCAGCTGATGCAATGGCTACAATCGCCTCCCTTGTAATAATGCCAAGTAATGCCGAACACTGTGAGTTCTTGGTTGAACCGCTCTTGGAGCCTACCTACAATGTACCACAAATTGAAATGATATGCCTCATTGTTGGTCCTAATTCCCAGTGGTATGGAGATATTTATGCCTAGTTACATGATAATACCTTACCTCTTGATCTATCCAACAAAGCCCGAAAAACTTTTATTCGTCGAGCCGCCCATTATGCCATTTTAGCTGACACTGTATATCATCGGGGTCTTGATGGTACCTTACTTAGATGTCTTGAGCGTGACGAAGCGAACACTACCTTGCGAGAGGTGCACGAAGGTAAATGTGGGGCACATTCGAGTGGTCCTACCTTGGCTAAGAAACTCTTGCGTAATGGTTATTACTAGCCTACTATGGAGAACGATGCTTATTAGTTTGTTAAAAAGTGCAAGCAATGCCAAATACATGGAGACTTGATACATGCACCAGCACAAGAATTGAAACCGCTTGTTACATCTTGGCCTTTTTGTCAGTGGGGACTTGACCTCGTGGGTAAAATCCATCCACCCTCATCCAATGGGCACAAATTTATCATCACTGCTACTGAATATTTCACAAAATGGATTGAAGTTGTTCCCCTTACCCATATCACTGGTGTAAAGTGGAAAATCGAACCCTAGGTGTTTCCCCACTCCAAGGAGAGAGAAAGGAGGTCACTAGGATTGATGGTTTTCACTTAGGAGAGACTTTACATTCAAAAGAGGGGTTGAAACTCACAAGATCCAATCCCACACAATGCAAGATTGAATTCTAAATGAGTTTTAAGGGTTGAGACAGCAAGGATACCCTCTTTTGTAAAGAATGTAGATAGAAGGATTGAACTAGGAGTGTATGTAAAGGTAGGAAAGATTCACTTGTAGACAGAGATAGAGACATGAGATAAAGCTATGGACCTGAAATTAGCAGTAAAATGTTGAGACGATGTTGTCCTGCAAGTTTGAACGAAAGTTGACGGGACGATGGCGCCCAGAGTGCACACGGTCCTCCGAAAAATCTGCGAAACGAAGGGGGATCTGTTCGTCTCTGCACAAGGATTCCAGATCTTCAATTACAGCCACATACCTACAACCTACACACAAAAAAGAGAGGATGATTGGGGGGTTAGGGATTAGGGGTTTGCCTTTAGGTCAAACCCCAGTTTTGGAATTAACCAAGAAATGAGAATGCTATAAATGTAAATGTTTGTAATGTAATCAAGTACTGATACCTTGTTGTAAGAATGTTTGTATTCTTACATGTGAAGGTGTAATGATGTTGTATGTTGTATGTTGTGTGTTGTAGGTGATCTCCTCTTCAATGGTTGAATCCTTGTCTTGAATGCAACACCTAGCCTTGAATGGAGACCTAGAATGCTCAATTGCTTGAAGGAATGCTTGAATGTTTGAATGTTTGAATGTTTGCCTATCACTTCTGCCTCTTGCACACATATGTTTTTTCTCCTCTTTTTCTGGGAGGGGAAATGTAGTTTATATACTTGTCAATTAGGGTTAGGAGACTGATTTTTCTGACCTTAGGCCGACCTAGGAACATTATTTTCCAAATTGCAAACTTGAAGACCCGATGCCCAACAAGAGACTGGGCCCAAAATAGGGCCAGGGACCAGGGCGCTGGGTGCCATGGTCCTGAGGGACCAAGGTGCTAGGCGCCATGGTCCCACCTCCCGAGACAACACGGTGCAAGGAGGATCAGGCCAAGGTGCAGAAAGATGCAGTTTTTGATGTTGTAAACAAGTTTCAGGGTCTCCATTCAGGTTCAACATTGCACCGCCATCGTGAAGACCCAAATGCAGTCGAAATTGAAAGTGTCACAATTTTACGACACTACATTTAGCCCCCACTTTAGCAGGAGTATAAGCGTACGCCCATACTTCCGGTAAAGTACAAGGAAACAACATTGAAAGACTTTCACCACATCAAGGAGGCAAGATACACCAAGCCCCCAGTGGACTAAGGATCTTATGACTTCGATTGACAAAGTAAAAGGGAAGATCATGAGGGAGAACCATGACTGATAGTAGTATGGTTCCCTCACTATGAGTCATGCAAGAAAAATACCAAAAATTTTCAAGGCAAAGCTAAGTTTGCCAACAAATTTTTAAGAATCTTGAAGAGATATGGATGGAGTGTATGCCCCCTACGTTAAAGCGATCACACATGCCTCATCGGGGGTGATTTCTTTAAGGTAGTGATACACATAAGAAATGAGAAGGGAAAGGAGCATATTATCACAAAGAGTTAGCCCCCAAGTGTGACATAATCCCAAGGATAATAGACACAAAAAACAAATCACGAGGTGACTTCACTTTCCTTGGGGTCAGTATGCTATATGATAATTCATGTATATCATATGTATGTATGCATAATTGTTCTTCATTCCCCAATCAAGGAAGGTCACCTAGAAGAAGGGAACACATGTGTCTTTTGAGTCAACATGAGAGAGACCAAAAGAGATATCAATGCTTTGCATCGTCCTCAAGTAGACAACACTAAGGACAACAAATAGAAGAATGAGAATAACACATAGAAGAAGTAACAAAAGATATCAAGAGAGGAGGAGAGAGTCTGCTATGCTAATGAACTAGTCTAGCACGTCATCCACCCCCCGATCTTGCTGATCAATATTTCAGGAAGGCAGGAAACATGCTAGAGGAGGAACATCCAACATAGCAGATGGAGCTATCGCAAGATCCAAACAAGGGTTATGTTCATGTTCCAAGCCACGTTGTTCTTGTCTAGGAGCTAGGATAAGTGCTTTAGAAAATTCGTTAGATAAATGGTTATCAATATCAACATATTCATATTCACTATCAGAAGCAAGAGAAGTAACATTTTCATCATGAATAACATTTTCATCTATATCATCATCAAGATTTATAAAAATAGGATCTGTAACTCGCACAGGATCAAAACCATCATGCATCTTATGCTTAGGAGATTTTGGCTCAATTTTCGGCTGAGGAGAAAATGGAATAATACTAGCTGAAGGTGTTTTTGGGGATCGCAAAGTTTGAGAAGCAGCTGCACGAGCTCTAAGATGACGTTTTCATCCGTGTTCACGCGCAGAACGATTTCATCTAGTCTTAGTAGGAAGTTGAGAAGATTGAGGAGGAGGAATGTTCTCATCCTTATCACTTGGGTGTTTAGGTTGTGGTCTCTTAGGTTGGATAATAGGAGAAGAGGAAGGTCTCTTCTCTTTATAAGAGGAAGGAGGAGGAACTGCTCAATATAAAGGAGGAATATTTGGTTTAGGAAGGAGACCAAGTCCATCATGATGAGGAGGTATAGGTCTACTTTTAGAAAGTTTATTAGACATAGACAGTCACATCCATAGGAATGGGTTGGGAATCTTCTTGAGGAAAGACATTATTTTTATCTTTCAAAGGAAGAACTTTCTTCTCAAGAACGATAGGAATATCAAGTTTGGGTGTTCGAGGTTCACTTAGACATAGGATCATATCTTTTTTCCACTTTTGATAAGATTTGAAAAGATGATCACTTCGCGATGGAAGAGATTGGAATTGTTTAGACCAAAAATAATCAATAGGAACACTAGAAGTTCTTTCAGCTGGTTTAAAGAGACTATGATTGACAGTAACAACTTCACCATTATGGGGAAATTTCAAACACTTGTGAATAGGAGAAGCAATAGCTTTCATGGAAGATAGCCAAGGATAGCCTAGCTTCACACAAAATTGTTCGGATGATGGAATAATAGCAAAGCTCACATCAAGGGATTTGTTATGGACCTCAATAGGTAATGTAATAGAACCAATTGCAGGAGAAGAAAATGCATCAAATAATTTCACAACCACATTTGTTTTGTCATAGATCACTTGATTCAATTGCAAAGTAAAAAGAAATTCTTCAGTAATAACATTAACCATGCAAGAAGGATCAATAAGCACTCCACGGCAAGGTGTATTCTTGACTTTTGCAACTATATATAAAGGACCATCAGGTGCCCTAATAGTTTCACTGGAATCAAATGTGATGGAAGGTTCTTTAGGGATTTTCTGCTACTCTACAAAGTTAATCACATTCAGAGTCATAGACACAAGACCATCAGGTGAGAAAGAGGAACCATTAGTCTCAATCACATTAGAGGTATGAGAAGGTAATGGATCAGTAAAAATCTTAAGATTTTGATTAGGAAGAGTTACAGATGTGTTGCCTTTATCATTCACACCTGAAACAGAGATAGTATTATTATCAATCAAATCTTGAATTTTACCCTTTAAAGCAAAACATTTTTCAGTATCATGCCCAGGTTGACGATGAAATTGACAAAAAGATTTGTTATCAAAATAGGGTGAATTAATCTTTGCAGGATCTATTTGCTTTATAGGAGGGAGAGTAAGCACATTTTGTTCCAATAACTTATTCATAATACTATGCAATGATTCATTAAAAGGAGTAAACTCTCTTTCTTTCTTGAAAAACTTAGAAATAGGAGGCACACCTGATGCTGCATTCACATTGTTGTTGATGATGTCTTCATTGAACTTAACGAACCCTCTATTTGGTTTAAACTTCCCAAATGGTTGTTGACTACTATCACCCTTATCACTTGGAGCCATAGGATTTGCTTGTTCCATTTGACTCACAGTCAGTTGATAATTGTGAAGAGTTGCACACAACTGTTGGAAAGAAGTAAACTCAGAAAATAGAAGTTTTTCTCTAATATCCTTTTGTAAATTAGAAATAAAGATTCTTTGAATATCATTGTCAGGTATCGAAAAAGAAATTCGATGCACAAATGCTTATATCTACCAATGAAATCAGTCACTTTTTCTTTAACACCTTGTTTACAATGCATTAAATCAATCAAAGTAACTTTAGGACTTAAATTGTTTTGAAATTGTTGAATAAAAGCATTTGCAAGTTGTTGGAAAGAAGTAATAGAATAGGAAGGCAACGAGCAATACCATTGTAGAGCCTTATCTCTTAATGTTCTAGTAAACAGTTTTGCAAGCAACCTTTGGTCATGAGAAAAATCAGTACATATTGTTTGAAAGGTCTTAACATGTGTTAGAGGATCACCTTTACCATTATAAAGCTCCAACTGTGGGATTTCAACATGCTTAGGGGGGATAGCTCAAACAATGTCAAGAGAAAGTGGGCTCGCAACATCAAATGTGGGCACACTAAACTTAGATTGATTCATAGAGGCAATTTGTTGCTATAAAGAAGAGATAGTTTGTGCAAGATTGTTAATGGTCGCTTCAGTCGAAGAGTTCATATTAGACATGTTAGATTGTGATGGAGGTATTATGTTATTGAAAGAAGGTATTTATTGAGAGTAAGGTGGTGGGACACTGTGATAGTTAGTCATAGGAGATGATTGGAAAGAAGGAACACTACAAGGAGGAATGGAATGGTTGAATGAATTGCCCCCTTGTGTCATGTTCATTTGTGGAGATGTAATAGGGACACTCATTGAAGGAATGAATGAAGAAGTCGGATTGAATGAAGGAAGAGGCTTGATTGAAGAGGAAGGATTGCCCCCATGACTGGTGATCATAGGTGGAATGTTTTGTATTGAAGTAGTCATTATGTTTGATGTAAAAGTAGGTATACTAGCAATAGAAGTTGTCAAAGGAATAGAATGATTGACTTGAGTAGGAGGTTGTGTATAACCTAAAGTTTCGGCACAACTCTTCATAGGCATCACATTTGAATCCACGATGTGTGCAATACTACGCAAAATATCAATTCCATTCTTATCACTTTGAACCATATGTTTTAGACACTCAATTAATGAAAGAGCTTGACTATCGGGGTATTCTTGAGACATCCATTGCTGAAAATCATCAAATTGGTTATCCAATTTCGAAAGTTGTTCTACAGAAACCTCATGGAGAGCTTCTTCATCATTAAGAGGATTAGAGGAATTACCCATGTCCTCGTTAAAAAGGCCATTCAAATTAGGTTCCATCTCCTTGGTACTTAAACCTTGGAAAGACATAATTCTAAGGCTTCGTCTAACGGGAATAGTGTAAGTAGGGTTTATTGTTGTAAAACTCATGCACTAGAGAGAGAGAGAAGATTTTGAATTTTGAAAATAAAGTTGGCAAAATTGAACAATGAGATAATGATTATCCAATTTGAACTTTGTGAAAGAAGAGGGAAACACAACTTCCAAGAAAGGTAGGCACAATTGAAAATTAGGGCCAAGGGGGGTAGCTCTTAATTTTAATTGTTATCTTGAAAATTGAAATCTTGAATTTTGAATTTATTTTTGAATTTAGAGGTAGTAAATTTCAATAAAACCAGCCAATCTCCTAGATTTAAGCTATTAAATGCAATCATGACATTCTCCCGAAATTTCAGAAAAAATGTCAGGGACCGTGGCGAACGGAGTGCACACGGTCCTCGCAACTTTTTTCAAAATTTTCAGGGATGAAAGTTATGATGATTTTAAAGCTAATCTGAAAAAATTGAGTGATTTTACAATCTGTAGATAGGCCAAATTAAAGTTGCAATCTCAGAATTGAATCCTACCAAGATTGTTGAAAAATGCAAAAATTTGAATTTTGAAAAATAGAGGGAAACTGAAATTTTGAATTTTATGATTTTAGAGGGAATACTAAAAGCAATGCAAGCTTTGAAATTTAAAAGTTGACTCAATTTCATGCAAAATTCAATATTGAAAGCGGAAATCAAAGTTGTTGCAATTAAACACTTAATTTCAAAAGTCACAAATTGCAAAAATTTGAATAAAGCACTGAAACTTTGACTGAATGCCAACACACTTTTCAGATTTAGGACAGTAAGAAACACAATTTTGACACAAAATTTCAATTTCAACAATTTTTGAATGATTAGAAGCCTTAATCCAAGCAATCACTAGACCAACTTTGACTTTAATTTTGAAAGTGTTAGAATTGATGAAATCAGCCAAGATTCTGGATTCTAGTAGAAAAATACAGTAAGATCTAGCTCCCGAAATTTTGAAAAAAATGTCGGGGACAATGGCGCTCGGGGTGCACACGGTCCTCGCAACTTTTTTCAAAATTTTTAGGGATGAGAGATATTATGATTTTGTTGCGGAATCCCAAGTTACAGCCGATTTGGAGGTGTTTTGATCAGTGAAATCATCTGTCAAAGGTTGAATCAAGAGGGTTAAAAATTAGGGTTTTGACACTTAACCACTTAATTTTCAAAATTAAGGCACAAATATGAATTGATAATTTGCAATAGAAGGGTAGATCTGAAACAATCATTAACAATTAAACATTTCACAAGCTCAATTACTAAAAAGAAAATTTAGGGTTTTTATGCAATTAACCTCTAAAATTTGCAAAAGATCAAACATGGAAATGTAATTAAGGAAGCAAAAAATTTTAGATCTAACCATGAATAATCAGAATTAGGATGTTCACATTGGGTTCACCAAAATGTAAATTGAAAAATCGAACCCTAGGTGTTCCCCCACTTCAAGGAGAGAGAAAGGAGGTCACTAGGATTGACGGTTTTCACTTAGGAGAGACTTTACATTCAAAAGAGGGGTTGAAACTCACAAGATCCAATCCCACACAATGCAAGATTGAATTCTAAATGAGTTTCAAGGGTTGAGACAACAAGGATACCCTCTTTTGTAAAGAATGTAGATAGAAGGATTGAACTAGGAGTGTATGTAAAGGTAGGAAAGATTCGCTTGTAGATAGAGATAGAGACACGGGATAAAGCTACGGACCTAAAATTAGTAGTAAAATGTCGAGATGATGTTGTCTTGCAAGTTTGAGCGAAAGTTGATGGGACGATGGCGCACGGAGTGCACGCGGTCCACCGAAAAATTCACGAAACGAAGGGGGATCTGTTCGTCTCTGCATAAGGATTCCAGATCTTCAATTACAGCCGCGTACCTACAACCTACACACAGATTAGAGAGGATGATTGGGGGGTTAGGGATTAGGGGTTTGCCTTCAGGTCAAACCCCGGTTTTGGAATTAACCAAGAAATGAGAATGCTGTAAATGTAAATGTTTGTAATGTAATCAAGTACTGATACCTTGTTGTAAGAATGTTTGTATTCTTACATGCGAAGGTGTAATGATGTTGTATGTTGTATGTTTTGTGTTGTAGGTGATCTCCTCTTCATTGGTTGAATCCTTGTCTTGAATGCAACACCTAGCCTTGAATGGAGACCTAGAATGCTCAATTGCTTGAAGGAATGCTTGAACGTTTGAATGTTTGAATGTTTACCTATCGCTTCTGCCTCTTGCACACATATGTTTTTCCTCCTCTTTTTCTGGGAGGGGAAATGTAGTTTATATACTTGTCAATTAGGGTTAGGAGACTGATTTTTCCGACCTTAGGCTGACCTAGGAACATTATTTTCCAAATTGCAAACTTGAAGACCCGATGCCCAACAAGAGACCGGGCCCAAAATAGGGCCAAGGACCAGGGCACTGGGTGCCATGGTCCCACCTCCCGGGACAATAGGGTGCAAGGAGGATCAGGCCAAGGTGCAGAAAGATGCAGTTTTTGATGTCGTAAACAGGTTTCGAGGTCTACATTTAGGTTCAACATTGCGCCGCCATCGTGAAGACCCAAATGCAGTCGAAATTGCAAGTGTCACAATTTTACGACACTACAACTAGAAAACAAATTGCCACCTTTATTTTGAATTACATCATATGTCAATATGGTGTCCCCCTTTCCATCATTACTGATAACGGTCATCCCTTCAAGAACCAAGATGTCCGTGAGCTTTGTGATAAATTTCATATCCAACACCGTTTCTCCACACCGTACTATCCTCAAGGTAATGGCCAGGCTGAGGCCTCTAACAAAAACATCCTTAGAATCCTCAAAAAGATGGTCAATGAAGCTAGTCGTGATTGGCATATCCAATTGAACCCTGCCTTGTGGGCCTACCACATGAGTGTCCACACTCCCATAGGTGCTACTCCATACTCCCTTGTTTATGGTTCTGAAGCTATATTGCCCATTGAGGTCGATATACCTTCCCTATGGGTCTCTTTGCGTAACTTGATCAGTGATGAAGACTATAGAGTCTCCCGCTTGCATGACTTAGAATTGTTGGATGAAAGAAGACAAACTACTTTTGATCACCTCAGAGCATATCAACAACACATGTGTAGAAGTTACAACCATAGAGTCAGATCTCGCACATTTAAGGTTGGTGATCTTGTCCTTAAAGAAAATCCAAAGAACCAACAAGATAGAGAGAAAAGAGGCAAGTTTGAACCTAATTGGCTCGGTCCATATATTATCACAGTTGTGTATGGATCAAGAGCATATCAACTAGCAACTCCCGAGGGTGAACTGCTTGAAGATCCAATCAATAGCATTCACCTTCATAGATTCTATGCTTGAGTATTTCAAAAAAAAAATCTTTAAAAGATCCTAAAAAAATACAAAAAAAATGAGAAAAAGATCCTGAAAAAATACAAAAAAATGAGAAAAAGATCCTGAAAAAAAAGAAAAAAAAAAGAACTTCGTCCATTGGTGAAAACTTGGCAAACAGGCGCCTTGGGCAAGTACCATGGTGGAAACTAGGAAACCGACGCCATGTGTAAAGATTTGGCTCCTCTTTCCTTCAGTACTCTACTTGATCAATGCCTTATCCATATATGCTCTCCCATTCCATGGTAGTCTTCCCCCCCCCGCACCATAGCTTGTGGATTGTTTGCATACCCCACGCAATACTTCTCGTGCATACTACGCTAGTTTTATCGCTCATAGGGGCATCTTCTTAAACTTAGGAATGGGTTGGGATAGTTGATGTCTCATGGTCGGAGGAACTATCTTCTAAAATATCCTGTAAAAAATCTTAAAAATCATAAAATGTCCTTAAAAAATGTTAAAAATTATTAAATCTCCTGAAAAAACCCTAAAAAACAAAAAACATTCATAAAACCCTAAAAATCATAAAACTTCAAAAACATGCAATAAACATTGCGATGACACAAACACTTCGGACAAGCATGGAACTTTGGAACTTCAACGGACTCATGACAAGATGACACTTAATTTGAGCAAATAGGACAACATCTGATCAACTTATACACCCGAACCCATCAACTATGAACAAAAAAAAAAATCATTCGACATGAAACATATTGTTTGCTTATTTTCTCTTGGTTGTTTCTGATTTTCCTTTTTGGTGACATGTCTTTTATCTTTTCCAAGATGTCTTTGACTAGAAAGGTGAGGATGGGGCATTTTCACTTGTTTGCTGCTTGCGGGATGTTCCTTAGGAATATGATGACACATCTTAGGACATGATCACTTAAGATCATTGAGGACATATGGTCTGATACACACTAAGGCATTCCTTTACTGTCTAATATGTTTTCTTTCTCACAATTGGTGTGACTGATTCATTTGGATCTAATTTATATCCAAATGATTTTTTGTCTTTTGCCATAATAAGCTTGATGATGATACAAGCACTTAAAAAGAACAAGAATTCTCATCACCTTTCATAACCTATTTCTCATCATTCTTCATAATCATCACTTTTCTCTTCTCATCCTCCTTTTCATCTATCTTTTTCATCATTTCTTTCATCATCTTCTTCATTCTTCTTATTGCAGTGAGATCGATCAAAAACTTTATCCAACCGATGCATGTCTTTGAATCTTTAATCTCTTTTTCAACCAACATGCTTCGTGCAATCTCAATGCCCTTGGAGTCAATCAAGCAATCAATCAATAATTGGATCACCTTATCTTGCACTAGCATCAATCCCTATTAGCTTAATCAGCTCAATCAGCTTATCAACCTGGCTATACTGTTCATTTCCATCAATTGTTCAGTTACGCCTCATCAACTATGCATTTCCATCAAATGTACATCTCAATCTAATTACTTGCACAATATCAATCATCCAATCTTTCTCTCCCATGATCTATCGAGAGACCAATCTCCATAAATTTGTTCGATCAATCTCTCAAGGGGGCATAACCAATCAATCATCACCCTTACCAAGACACCTCCAGGGAATATATCAGTTGATCAACTAGTAATATCAACCAATTTAGCTTGACTACTGGTTACCATTGGGGTCTCCATCTGAGTGTCCTATGCCGCATCCACTTTATCTTTATCTCTTTTTTGTTCCTCTTCCGCCTTCTTTTTCTCCTCTTCTTTTCGCTTCTCTTCATCTTGTTCTGCTTATTTTGTCTTTTCTTCCTCCTGTTTCTCCTTTCCTTATGTTCCTGTTGGTGCATCCGGAGCAACATTTTCATTGTTCAGGGCATCAACATCAATAGGGTCCATTTGAGTAGTTACCGGTTCCCCTTCACTGTCATATACTTATCCGGTTTATTGGTTTTTGGTTCTTGCTCAGCCTTTTTGTTGGCTTCAGATACATTGTACAATCTCAGAGCAGCCTGGGTATGAGAGTGGGTGTCTTTCACCACTTCAGGAACTTTTCCTTCTAGCAACAGGAGTCTCCTTCTTTGCATAAAGAAAAGGCCCTTGTATCTTTCCATAAGTTCATAAAGTTCTGAATTAGATACATCAGGAAAGTATTGTGCAAACACTTCCTCTCTTATTTCCTGTTCTTTCTCTAATTTCTTATCTAAAGATTTATACAAAGAATCAGGTACCTCAGATCTAATTTTTGAGGGTGACTAGTCATTAATACATAAGTATTGAATGACTTCCTGTTCTACTTCCTCTTTCTCAGTGTCATTGAAATCATCAAAATATTCTTTTAAATCACTAAGCAATTTCCTTCTAAGATTTTTGATAGTCCTTTGACAATGTGACAAAGGTTTATAAGAGGAAACATGAATATTTACCAGTGTAGATGTTACTGGTTCATTGCTGGTTGCCTTTGTCTTCTTCCTCATTTGCCTATTCTTCTTAGGTTGTTCTTTAGACACAGTGTCCTCTGAGTCCAGTGTGCTACTTTTTGTCTTCCACTTCCTCTCAAATACCTTGGCGGGAGAAGCTTTCAGTTTCTTCTTTGCTGATGACCGCTTGGTCACTTTAGGACTTGTTGTAGTAACCGGTGCTGACATAGATGGCACTTCCTTTGTCTTCTTTGCTGGAGGTTCTTTTCCTTTCTGTACTAAAGGTTCTTTAGCCGGTGTGACCCTTTCCAGATAGGTGCCAGTTCTTTTCTCCTTAGGATCAATAGGTGAGACAATAAGGGTAGAGCCATACCCTTCCAGCATATCATTCATTACCTCATAGGCCATAGGCTCCACTTCTTCTTGTCTATGCTCAACAGCCTCCATTATGCATTCATCCACTCTGATGGTGAAGCAGATGTCATCTTCATATTTCTTGACAATACCACCTAATATTCTCACCCTTTGGTTCATTTTGCATCTGAACTCATCAAAGTATTTGTTCAACACTTCTGAATAACTAGTTCCTACCGCTTGTAGGCTTTCCTTGATTTGCTTTGACATCGGTTGGTCAGCAAACCACTGAATATCACCTACTCCTAGAAAATAGCCTTGGAAGTAGAAGAACAACCCAACCAATAGTTGTCCGAACTTAAATCTCAAAGCATTGTCCTGTTTGATCGACTTGAGATTCAACAGAAGTTGTCTTTGTATACAAGTGCACAGATCAAACGATGCATCTTCCTTGATCATCCTGTAGGCAGCATTTACCGCTACAGTAGAGACAGAGTTGATTCTGCTGGCATGGAACGTCTGGTATCCTATCACCATACATGCATATTTGACCAGATCATCCTTGATGGAATTGACAGTCATTCCCCGTGAATCACTCACTGAACTGGTGAGCTTAGTCATTTCTGTCTTGCTAACCTTCCTTACGGCTGACACTTCACCGACATTGTAGAAACCAGTGATGGCATGAATCACTTCCAATGTGATATCATGCATTCACTCTAAGTACAGGTTATCACCATGCACTCTGCTCAAAATGATTCAGATGTGATCATCTAAAAATTCTTCAAGGAAATAGACTGCATTGTGAAGCTTCTTCTTTTCCAAAATGCTAAATTCTGGTTTGATCTTCTTGTCCTTCCCGCAAAACAAAATCAACTAGGAATGGATCATTAGAGACCCTAGGTCTTCAATTTTACACTCAATATAATCAGAAATGCCTTCGTCAACTATGACACCAGTGGGTATTTGAGATAGGGCATTATATTTTGCCTTCCGTTGAATGAAGTCTACTATATCAACAGGTGCACTAGAAATAGCATGTGATGCGGAAGCCATGATAAACAAAGAGTTTTGAAAAATACCTTCATAAGTCAAATTTTAGGGCTCGCAATTTAAACTTCACTACACACTCCTTTGGTTGCTGAAATACCGCTTTGTGTTCTATACTTCACCAACAAATGTTTTTCTTCTGATTTTTCTTCAAGATTTTGATAAGTTCTTTGAATTGCAATTAAATTGCTTTTCTTCGCTCTATGCTTGAAAACTTCTTTCTCGTGAACTGATAAGTGAAAAATGACTTTGAAAAATTCTTTTAAACAAGTTCTTCACCTACCACAATAAATGCTCCACTATTAGGGCGTAAACCCTAATTTTTCTTTTACCATTTTCGGTCTTTTGCCAACTGACAAGTATCACATACTAGTTGAGGTCTTTTACTGGTGAACTGGGGGTTCGAGATATTTCACTGTTTGCTCCCCTTAAGATTTTCTGATGCTTAGTTTTCCGGTTCAACTACTTCCACACTAGGCACAGAAATCGGTTCTACTTGAATCACTTCTTCTGGCTTCTTCTTCTAGGTTTTCTTCATATCTATTTGAACAATTACAACATCAATCTTTCCTTCCAGAGTGACCAGTATATCATTTGATATGTTCTTTCTAGTTCTGTAGAATCTTGTTGTATGCCTTGGTTTGTTGCAATGATAGCAAATCATTCCAGGTGCTCTCCATGGTCCATTATTCATGTTTCCACTCTTTCTTCTACATGTTGCAGCAGTGTGACCATGACCATGACAAATCAAATAGATTGCCCTCCATCTGGTTGCCGCTTATGAGCCACCGCTACCTGTCTAATGATTATAGGTACTAAACCGGTTTGGATTCTGGTTCCTAGAGGGCTCAGGAAAAACTCCTTGACTCCTTTAAGGATACCTTCTAGTGTTGTGCATGACAGACCTGCATTCAAATGCTCTGTGCCCAAACTTTTTGCATGCATAGCAGTTACCATTGAATCTAATGGTTCTTGGCTTATTGTTTAGAAAATAAGGAAAATTATTGTAAGCCTTACTTCTACATACATTGGCAGTGTGTCCTTCCTTGAGACAATTAAAGCAAACAGGTTTGAACTTTTGCTTACCTTTATCCCTTGGTGTTGATTGCTTCTTTGATGCTCCATCTTTTGTTCCAGAGGTCTCACTTTCCTCATAACCGGAAAAACCAAGTCAAGTCTTATTCTTTGCCGGTTGAACAGATTCAAGCTTTTGTTCTAGCCTAACAGAACTCTTATTGTATTTGGCAAGTATTTCCTTTTACTCAGTGAGTTCTTTGGAAACAGAAGCATTGGATTCCTTCAAGGTTGTATTCTCAGAAATAGCCATGTTTAGTTCACCTTGCATTTCCTCTTTTTCCATTTTGCTCTCTTGAAGATGAGCGGTAAGTCTACTGATTTCTTGTTTTAGCTTGGAGATCTCATGATCTTTGTCTTTTGCCAGATCTTTATCTTTCCTCCAGTTCTCAAGCTCTTGACACATTCTGATAGTTAGTCCTTCAAGTTCCCTTCTTAGGTTGGCATTGGACTCATTCAATTTTTCAACTTCTTGAACTAGGGCTTCCATGTCTGCTTCATTAGAAGAACTATTTTCAATCAGCTCCATCAGTTTCTCAGCATGCTCTCTTCTTTTTTCCTGAGAGGCCTTGTACTTGACTTTAAGTTCATCATAGGCCTGCTCAGTCTGAGTGAGCCGATGAGTAAGTTCCCTCATAGTGTAATCCCCCATATCTCCTTTCAAGTGGTTAAACTTATAGAAAGGTTGGCTCTGATACCAATTGATGAATACTAAGAGGGGGGGTGAATTAGTATACCAAAAAATACAGTACTTAGACACTTTAACAGTCTAGCAGTAAACTGGTAAAACAGTTTAACAAACAAACCAATTAACACACATGCAAACCAAATAAAAAATAAGGCATTCACCCACAGAAGCACAATCACCATAACACAAGAGATTTTGACGTGGAAACCCAAATGGGAAAAACCACGGTGAGATGAAACTCACAAGTAACTGTCTGCAGAATAGTAATTGGACTAGTTAAGGTTAGACCAGTTAAGGTCATACAATGTTCTTTACTAGAACAAATCCTGTTAGGAATCTCAATCTCTGTTAGGAGATACTTTTGATTAAAGACTACCTTGTGAGAGGATTTCAGATCCACAGTTGTGAACCACCTTGTTAGAGGATTTACAAAGGCTCTGCTAAGCCTACCTAGTTAAGGGTTTCAGACTTGTCAAAGATGTGAGTAATCAACAAGTGAGTGATCTAAACCTAGCATAGTATGCTTGGTTAGATCCTTGCTAGCTCATTTTTAATGCATTTCAGCATTACTTCAGACTTCATAAACTCCACACTCTATTACAACATATAGAATCGATCTTCTCTCCTAAGATCGCTCATACAAAAACTCATGCAATATTAAAACCCTAACAACTCCTAAAACCCCAGACATGATGTCCTTATAAAGGAATCTGATTGCATGTCGGTCCAATAGGATTACATTGCAAGTTCCTAGGTTCATTGCATCTAGACACATTTGGTAACACGACACAAAAGCACCGCCAGAGTGTCAGTACCGCCAAAGAAACGGTGGATGGTAACTCATCATAGAGTATTACCGGTTCATACAAAATACCGATTTACACAAAATATCAGTTGCCGGTTTGACAAAAATGAAGACTGGGAAAAAATGACAATTGCCACTTTCAGTTCCTTTGCTCCGCTCCGCTCTACTTGAGATTGGTAAGAACTTTCTGCATAACATCAATAGTCTAAAGACCACAACATGATACCGGTTTGGAACAATTACTAGTTGAGCATAGTTCATACATTCACAAAGTGATCTCATAGCAAGTGTGTGTCCATCAATGACAATTACAACATAATCATCAAAAATGCCAATAGATTGTTGGATTGTTAACATTGACAAAACTGGTATATGTGCTAAGGTTTGTCATTAATGTCCAACACTTACCGGTGAAGACACTAACTAGTGAAGTGGTATAGGTAGAGTGGTGTTTCTTTTTAGTAAGCAATAGTGAATGGAAACAACATTGGTATTGAATGATCAAAGGTTACTTCAGCTCAAGGAAAGATAAATTAAGTCAACTGATCTATCATTTAGGAAGATCAGTCACTTTGGTGATGGTGAAGTCACAAAAGGTAACTCAGGCAAGAAATTTTTTTTCTCTAACCAATTGACAACTCATTGGCAAACATGGGAATAGACTTGGTGCTAGCACAACAAATCGGAAATCAAAGGATGAACCGGTAATCTTAGAAGTGCAGTTGCATACCGGTACACCTATATGATAGAAGGAAGACAAATGATAACCATAAATATTAGGGAAGCGATTGGTTATTTAGTTGTGGTGGCAAAGGATGAGTTGGTAAGCTTGTGTCTATGCCAAATCATTTGTTTGTAAGGTTAACTTTACATTATCATGTAGTCAAGCATGATTACATGCAAATTCTCTAGTTCACATTTATTTAGCTGAACATGACTCAAAAGTTTCTATCTTTGGGAGATGCGGTGGCAGAATTGGTTGAACACGATGGAATTGTTGTAAGGTGTGCAAAGAAAGAGTGGGAGACTTTGAAATTAAAATCTTCTGAAATCCATGATTGATGTGATTGAGGATATGCTTGAAGGTGTCAAAAGAAAATGTATAAAGAATTCTTGAGCTCTTTCAGAAAGTTTCGATTGTGAAATTTGAAACAAAGTGGGAGACTTTGAAATTAAAATCTTCCAAAATCCATGATTGATGTGATTGAGGATATGCCTAAAGGTGTCAACAGAAAATGTATAAAGAGTTCTTGAGCTCTTTCAAAAAGTTTCGATTGTGAAATTTGAAACAAGGAAATCTTGTTGAAGGTGATCCAAGGTGAAGAATAGAGTGAGAGGAAGTGTTAAGAGGTGTTAGCATAGTTGAGTGTGTGTGTGAGGCAGACCGACTAAGTGCAAAGTACAGATAGAGAACCGAATGAGTGCAGAGCTAAAGGACAAAGAACCAGCTGAGTGTAGAGATGAAGGACAGAGTCAAAGGTTAGAGGACCAGCAGAGTGCACTCCCGAGGAATAGGTGACCTATTGAATGAATAGCCGAAGGTGTAAGAAGGAAACCATTATTATGAAGAGAAGACACAACTGGTGTGTATTGAGTGGGATGCATATTGAGATCTGATCAAGCTATCAGTATCTAATTCAGTAGATCATCCATTTGTTTCTTTCTAACAACTGCAACATAAATCCCTTAACTAGGTGGACTTTAACAGGTCCCAATGTATAAAATCTCTTAACCGAGTAACATCTTTATTGATATTCTAAGTCCTTTAACTAGGCTACCTTTAACAAGGTAAAGGCACTAACCGACCTTGATCAAAATCCCTTAACCAGGTGGCACCTAACAGTGTTGTTGTAATCTCCTAATAGGGATGGATCTTAACTAGGCGTACTCCAGAAGAGTGCAAATTTTGTGAGTTCCTACTCACATCGTGGTTTTCTCCCTATTGGGTTTCCACAAGATAACTCCTTGGTGTCACTATCAACTTTCCATGCTTGTACATTTTACTTCAATGATTAAGTATATTGTTGGATCTTAGATGAATGAAGTTTTAAGATAAAAGTTAAATTGTGAAAATTTGATTGTGTTGATTCACCCCTCCCCTCTTAGCACCGATTGGGACTAACACTCTACATCATGCTTAATTGACCTCATGAAGGGGTACAACTCCTAGCTGACTTCTAAGATACTCAAAAGTAGTCTTAGGAAGAGGTTCAGTAAAGATATCAGCAAGGTGCTCCATGGTAGAAACCTACTCCAATTTCACATCTTTACTCTACACTTTTTCCATCAAGAAATGATACTTCAATTCAATATGTTTGGGTTTGTGCATGCAAAACATGGTTCTTGGAAATATTTATGGCACCGGTATTGTCAGATAAGATCTTTATAGTTTCTGTAAACTTCATCTTGAAACCTTCTAGAATGTGTCTCATCTAGATAGCCTAGGTACAATTCATATAAGTTGCAACATACTTACCTTCAACCGTAGATTGAAATATACAACTCTACTTCTTGCTACTCCATGAAACAAGTCTTCCTCCAAGAAAGAATGCTCCACCGGTTATTCTTTTTCTATCATCAACATTACCTGCCTAGTCTGCATCTGTATACACCTTCAAATTAAAGTTACCTGCATATGGATACCATAATCCATAGTCAATAGTGCCTTTCAAATATCTGAATATCCTCTTGGTTGCTATCAGATGTGTTTCTTTTGAATTATTTTGAAATCTAGTAGCTAGACCAACTGCATGAGCTATATCTGGTCTGTTGTGAACAACATAGTGTAATTTCCCAATCATTGACATGTACTCCTTTTCATCAACAAATGTTGCTTCATGTTCTTTAGACAATTTACAACCTATAACCATTGGTGTCCCAACTAGTTTACAATCACTCATACCAAATGCCTTCAGTACCTCCTTCACATACTTAGATTGTGTGATGAAAAATACCACTCTTCATTTGTTGTACTTGCAAGCCTGCGAAATTTTTTATCTCTCCCACTAGAGACATTTTAAACTCATTTTTTATTTCATTTGCAAAACCATTTCTCATGTCATCATTTCCTCCAAATATAATATCATCCACAAATATTTCACTAACTAGTATCTTATCTCCTTCAGATTTGAGATATATGTTGATGTCATCACTAGTTGTTTGAAAACCTATCTTCATCGGGTGTGAATGAAGCCTCTCATACCATGTTGTCGATGCTTTCTTTCACCCATATAGTGCCTTGTGCAATTTGCATACCATGTATTTTTCATCACTCAAAGCATAACCATCTGACTGCTCAATGTATTATTCTTCCAGTATTCCATTAAAAAATGTTGACTTCACATCCATCTGATATACTTTGAATCCCTTATATGTTGCAAATGCAAGTAAAGTCCTGACACCTTCCAGTCTAGCAACTGGTGCAAAATTCTTATCATAGTCTTCTCCTTTTTCTTGGGCATAAACTTTGCAAACCAATCTAGCTTTGTTTTAGACTACTACACCATCTTCATTCAGTTTGTTCTTGAATACCCACTTAGTACCTATCACATTTTTATTCACCAGTCTAGGTACTAGGGTCCATCTATTATTCTTCTCAATTTGATCAATCTCCTCCTCCATAGCTTTAATCCAATGATCATCTCCAAATGCTTCTTTAGCAGTTCTAGGCTCAATAGTGGAGATCATGCAAGGATTCTCTCTAATTCTTCTTCTAGTTAACACTACAGCATCCTCATCTCCAATAATCTGGTCAGGATTGTGATTGAGTCTCACATACCTTGGAATAACATGATCGTTATCTTCAGGTTATTCTTCTTCATTATCATCATCTTCCTTCGAGTCTACATGTTTTAGTTGATCTGGTACAACAATATTCCCTTTACCAGTTTTAGGTTTTAGCGGTTCTGGTTCTAAACTCAAAATGCAAGGATCTTCATCCTTTCTCTCCACACTGGTTTCTCCTGAGACTTCAGGATACTCATCCACTCGAACATCAACACTCTCAATGATTCTCTATGTCCAGTTGTTATAACATTTGTATGCCTTACTCTTGGTGGAGTAACCAAGAAATATACCTTCATCACTTTTAGCCTCAAACTTACTGACATAGTCACCTCTCTTAATAAAAAATTTACTACAAAATATCTTAAACTAACTTACATTAGACGTTATCTACCATACCAGTATTCATAAGGAGTCTTATCCTTACCCTTCTTTACCAATATCTGGTTCATAGTGTAGACAACTGTGTTGACAGCTTCTCTCCATAAAGTTTTTGCTACACCTCCTTGTATCAACATTGCTCTATCAACTTCAACAACTAACCGGTTATTCCTCTCTGTAGTACCATTCTGATGTGGTGTCCTTGGCGCAGAAAGTTGTCGTTTGATACCATTTTCTTCAAAATATCTAGTGAATTCACCACCTTGATCAGTCCTCGGACACTTTATCTTCTTACCACTCTCCTTTTCAGCTAAGGCCCTGAATGCCTTGAACTTAATAAATACTTCTATTTTATCCTTCAATAATATGACCCACGTCATTCTTGAGCAATCATCAGTGAAGATTATAAAATATCTATCACCTTAAATACTCTTAGTCCTTATTGTTCCACAAAGATCTGTATGAATCAGATCTAACAGATGTTCTGTTGAAAAAGATTTTCTCTTAAAATTTGAGGATGTCATCTTTCCCAACTGACATTCCTTACATAGAGAATTAACCGGTTTGTCCAACTAAGGCAAACCTCTCACTGCCTTGGACTTACTCACTTTAACAATGTTATCAAAATTTATATGACAAAATCTCCTATGCCAAATCCAACTATCATCTACTTTAGCAATTAAACAGTTGTTGACTTTAGGATTTAGGTGAAATGAGTTACCTTTAGTCTTCTTGCTGGTTGCAATTAGTTCACCTTTGCTCCCATAGATTTTGCACATTCAATTCTTAAACTCTAATGGATATCCTCTATCATTGAGTTGAGCAACACTCAAAAGATTGTTCTTTAATCCTTCAACCCAGTAGACATCATCTGCACTTCTCTTTCCATTAAGAGAAATAGTTCCCTTACCTTTTATCATGCAGGGTGAGTCATTACCAAATCTCACAACTCCACCATCAAATTCCTTCAAAGAAAGAAATTTACTCTGGTCACCGGTCATGTGATGTGAAAAACCACTATCAATGATCCAATCATCAAAATTATCCAGGAGAGAAACTAATGCCTTCTAATCTGATGTCTCCTCTTTAATGGCTACAAGAAAATGTCTTCATTAGCATCACCCTCAGATTCCTCATCAGTGATGCCACCATCAACTGCAATAAGACAATCTCTTTTGGATTTTCCCTTGTATTTATTGAACTTCTCACACTAGTGCTCATTGTCACCATTAGGACAGTTAGCTGCAATGTGTCCAATCTTGTTGCATTCAAAACCTTTCAAAGGTAATTTACCTCTATAGTTACCGGTACCTCTAAGCAACTACTTGGCCAAAAATGCTTCAAGCTCAACCAAACTGTCTTCATCACCAACTTCTCTGTTGGATCTAGATTCATAACTGTGACCGACATCTCTACTTTTCCTCATAGATGGGTTATAAACTGAATCTCTAAATGAAGATTCAGATTTCTAAACACTACCATCATAACCATTTAATTCAAAAGAAGTAAGCTTACCAATGATAGAGTCAAGGGTTACCTTAGTTTTGTCAATAGATTTTAGCTCATGAATGGCTGCAACTCGGATAGCGTAGACTAGTAGCAGGGTTCTCAACACCTTACTGATAACTATGACATCTTTCACTTTACCACCAACACTTTTGATCTCACCAACTATCTCTTTGATCCTCTGACCATACTATTGCATATTCTCTCCTTCATCCATCTACATGTCATCAATTTTTCCTCTTAGACTCTTTTCTTCGGCAATCTTCACATGTTCATCACCACTATAAATCTCTTCAAATTTCTTCCATACCTCATATGCAATCTCCAGGCCATGAATATCTACATACTCTGCATCATGCAAAGAACTGATAATAGCCTCCAGTGCTTGATTATTTTCTTGTTTCTCTTTCTTTTGATCATCAGTCATAATCACATGAGGTGCAACATATTGAGTACCAACTTGTTCCCATATTGACTTTCTAGACTCTTAATATAAATTTTCATTCTATCAATCCATATTTTGTAGTTCTCTCTATTAAAATTTGGACCTTCCTTCTTCATCATTTTCTACAAGATCTTTACCTCAAGCTGTTAGGCTTAAACCTTATAGGACCCGAGAAGATCTGATACCAATTGATGGTATGATGAAAGAATAAGGATCTGGTCAACTACTGAGAGCGAGGGGTGAATCAATATATATAAAACTGATATAAACTTTCACCAATCTCTTAAACCAACCTCTCAAAGCAAACTCTAAACTAACAAGTTACACCAATGAACTTCAAATGCGAAGTCACTGTCAAGTTAAACTGGTTGACTGTTATAACAGATTAATAGTAAAACAACTTGTAACTCACAAACATCCAAATACTTTACTGACATAAGTAAAACCTCATTTCAGATTGTTGTCGGTTAACATAACATATCCAAGTGGATTTAGCAGTTAAGCAATTCAACCATAGCAAACATAATCACAAAAATAAATATTCACCACTTGACACAATATTTTTGACATGGAAACCCAAATGGGAAAACCCATGGTGGGGATGAATACCCACAAGTATTCTGAACTCTTCTGAAGTTCTCCCTATTAGGAGCCAAGCCTGTTAAAGCTTTAGAAAAAGTCTTGTTAAGAACAAATCCTATAGGGACCACCCGGTTAAAGGATTGACTATAATGCCCTATTAAAAGCAATACCCTATGTGGAGTAACCTTGGTAGAGGATTTGAAATCCAAACTAATGGACCACCTAGTTAGAGGATTTGAATAACACTATGCTTGTTAGAGCTTACCCGGTTAGGGGATTTAACTATTGTAATCGTTAGAAAACAACAAGGGTTTGTTGATCTGTTTGAATAGCGCTACACTTGCTTGTTCGGATCCTTTTCATTCTCCTATCTTCCTTTACACAAACTACAGATACATTATCTGATTAGGCAACCACACTCTCACTCTCAACTACAAATTGCCAACCCTCCAGCAAATATAACTCATCAACATTATAAACAAAACAATAGGTCGGTAACACAACACAAACCTAATTCTCTCATATAGATTACAAACAAATCAGTTCAGGTATGACCGTTGGATTACATAACAATCTCTACACATCATTCAAGATAGCCTCGACCGCTCCTTGATCACCGCTTCATTGAACTCTGTAACTCATGACAGGGTTTGCATTACATGCAATATACTTGCTCATTCCCAAGATAAAAATTGTTATCTCTATGTGCAAAAAATCATTTGAAACTCTTCTCATACAACATGCATACATGTCATAATCATTATCGCTCATTATTAGATCATAAACCAATACAACCGACTCACTAAACTTCAATGGTTAGGGTTTATCATATCAATAGGTAGGGTTTACCGGTTCAACTCTCCATTTCATAGTAATACCAGTTTCCTCCACAAACTCACCTACCGGTTGCCTTTCCCTTCACTAGCTCTTCCTACTAGTTACAAAACAACATTATAACAACATCATTACCAGTTATAATTGACATCAATGACAACATAACATTTCATTAATGCAATCTTCATGAAAATGCCAACACTTGCAACATTTTTCAACCACTTGGTTAATTCCAAAACAGGGTTTGAGCTAAAGGAAAACCCCAATCCCAACAACATTTCCCTCTATTTTTTGTGTGTAGGTTGCAAGTACACAATTGTAATTGTAGCTTTAGGCTTCATTTTCAAAGACGAAAAAACATTTTTGAGCGTGCAAATTTTTTGGAGGACCGTGTGCAAATTATACATGGTCCCTGCAAATATTGCTCAAATTTGCAAGGAAGCTTCGTCTCAACATTTTATTGCTAATTCCAGGTGCACAACTTCATCTCCCATCTCTATCTCAAGATATAATCATTTCTTTGTCATTTTTGCACTTAGTCTCAAATTACTTAATTCAACTAGTCTATTTTAAAAGAGGGTTAATTTACTTTCATATAAACCTCCCAAAAATTGCTACAATTCACTAAGTATTCAATCTCTTACTATTAGAGATTGGATCTAGTGAATTTGGCCCCTCTTTTAAATGTAACATGTGTGAAGGATTGAAGGGAATCCTTTGTGAATTTTTTCATCCCTCCTTTGAGGGAAGTAAATATTTCCACTTATTCTCCCCTCATCATTTTCCACCACATTACAGGAACATCCTTTTGAAGGATTGGTCACATTACAAGTACAAATTGGACCAGTTACTATAGATATTAGATTCCAAGTGTTGGACAAAGAATCAAGATACAACATGCTATTAGGACACCCATGGATACATGCCAACGATGTGGTGCCTTCTACTTTTAATCAATGCATTAAATTCCCATTCAGTGGAGTAGAAATAATTGTGCATGGGGATCCTAACCCCTTTCAACATTGCAATACTTTAAAAGAAAGCATAGATAATCAAGTTTCAATTAATGAAACAGTACCTCTTACCACACAAATGGACTCATTAACAAATACACAAGCACAAAAGGATTCACCCGCAACACCTTCTTTACAAATTAAAGATGTCGGGTGTGGGGAATATTCTATCTCCACAACATCAGATATCAAACAATTATCTCATTCTCTTAGATCTTTTGGGAAGCCTTATACTTCTTCGATGAAACAAAATAAAGGAAAGGAGATAGTCAAATATTCAGATTCATGCTCATTCATTAGATGGGGGAACTTATAAGAAGAATCTATAAAGGAATATGTCAATCACTGGTTATATAAAGAAGAAGATTACATGACAATAGCCTGCTTACCCTTAGATCATTATGGAAATAGTTTCAAAATGCTACAAAAACATGGGTATGATGGTACCATGGGCTTAGGACTATAGAACCAAGGAAGAATAGAACATGTTTTACCTCAGGTTACCTCGATGAATCAATGGTTAGGGTATAAACATGTCATGAAGATAACAGTGGCAAGACAACAAACACTAGATATATTGATAAGCCAAGACTAGCATTAGAGTATATAACTTAGAATCAGTTATCAACACAGGTATTTCCTCCTTCATGTGATAGAAGCGAGCAAGAAGAAAAATACCCAAATACAGAATCAGTTGGTGAAGATCTCAGACATCTTTTACAATAAACTAATGTGACATCACCTAACAGTATGTTACCTGAAGCAATTTCACAAGCAAATGTGGTAACAGAGATTGGATTACCACCTATAAATGAGCCTAATCCTTGGATTATGCCAATACTTTTACCAAGGGAAACAAACTTAGCTCTACAAAATGAGTCAGATGAAGAAAGACTACACCATGTTATACTAGGCTTGAGAAGGGTCTCCACCACACAAAGAAGATCCACAAGTCAAGAAAAAATTTTGTTACAAGATCGAGATGCTATAAGTGACACAGTCACATATATAGAAAGTGTGATAGACTCTCATGACTATGAGTTTCTATCTATTCAAGGCAGTAGCCCACGAACAATAAACACGTCATATGACAATCAACCACTCATTAATGATGACACTATCTATGAAGATGTTTAGAACAACCAAATTTCCATGACGTCAGACACTTCTCTGGTAGATGAAATCAAACATTTACCCCTTGTACATTCACATCTAATTGACTAGAAGCAAAAGGACTCACCAAATCTAGACTTGTTCGAGAATGATGAAGCTATTACAGAATTCCTTGGTGTCAGAAAATAGTTTCCCTATAGTGATCATAAGGAAGGATTTGTAATAGACTTTGATAGAGTAGCATACTTTGGAGAGGATAACTCATCTTCAAATCTGGATGAATCAAAAGATATAGAAACAATAACTAAAGAAAAACTAGATGATCTTCACATTGATAGAGAGAAATAAACACTCCTTATGGAGAAAACAAAAGAAGTCCACATTGGAGATTCCAAAAATATACACAAGATTCATCTAGCAAAATATCTAAATCCTATATAGAAAGTGAACTTCATCTAGTTTTTTAAGAAAAGACCTATCAAATTTCTATGGTCTTATATAGATATGCTAGGATTAGACCCCGAGTTGGTATTACATCACTTACCTCTATTACCAGAAATAAAGCCATACAAGTGGAAGTTGAGAAAAATACATCCTCATATAGCCTTACTAGTCCAGATTGAATTACATAAACTATTAGATGTGGGTTTCATCAAAACTATCGATTATGCAGAGTGGATTTCCCATATAGTCCTCGTGACTAAACATTCAGGGGGCATATGGATCTATACAAATTTCTAAGATCTTAACAAGGCTTGTCATAAAGATGATTTACCACTCCCAAATATCAGTATAATTGTAGATCTTACAGTAGGGAATGAAATGCTATCACTTATGGACGGTTTTTCTGATAGACATAAAAATAACTGAGAGGGGGGGTGAATAAATGGCAGCAAAAACAATACTATTGTGAACATTGACTGGTTGAGATACTTAACAAGTTTGCTAAACACTATGCATGCAATCCAAAATGATATTATAGCATCCACAATAAGTAAAACATCCACCATAACACAAATATTTATATGTGGAAAACCCAAATGGGAAAAACCATGGTGAGATGGGACTCACAAGTTAACTATCTGCACAAATAGATAACTGACTGGTTAAGGTCTACACAAGTAGCTCTACTAGGAGAGAATCCTATTAAAGATCACAAATCTATGCTAGGAGCTATACACTGTTAGGAGTAACCTCAGTAGAGGATTTATGAATCCAAACTAATGGATCACCTAGTTAGAGAATTTGTACAATGAAGCTTGTTAGAGCTTACCCAATTAGGGGATTTGACTATTGTAGTGATTAGAAAACAACAGGGGTGTGATGTAATAGTAGCACAACTTTCTTGAATATATCCTCTTCTACTCGCTCAAAACTCCATCACCAATTTCATCACCAACATATCTTACAATGCCTTCAACTTCTATTTTGCATCATATCTCTCCTCTTGTTCTTGTATCATAATGTCATTATATAGATACTATAATTCATGTTGGCTTAGAAATCATATCACAATTACCTAGGTGTGGTGTATCTGGACAATTAAAAACATAACTCATCACAATTTATCACCAAAATATTGGTTGAGGATAACTCATCACAACCAATGATAACTCATCTCACAATCAATGAATACTGGTTGGAACATTGATATTGGTTTGGAGTTAACCATTACTAACATATAAACTGCTTGTCCTCAATTCACATCTTTGATGGTTTCCGTTGAATCTCCAAGTTGTTGTCAGGCCATTTCTGCACATACCAGTTGCCTGCATATACTGGTTAGACAACCTCCAAACCATCTTTAACAATACCACTTACAATATAAGTGTGAGATTTTTCCAAGATCAAGGGCACAATGAAAAGCATAAAGAGAGACAATAGAATGACAAAAAAAAATTGTATTCTCATCAATATACAAATGATCAACTGGATTAACCAATACAATGAATATGATCCTGCTTATATAGGCAAGGCCATATAGATATACGAGCACACAATCATGACATGTGGCTCAATGAGAAACAAGGGTAGGTAAGAAATACTAGGGGTAGGTAGGAGAAATAATATAATATTCCACAAAAGGTGGATGACCCACCGAATGTGGAGTGTAACAACAAAATAAGACCACAAAAGGTAGAATTTCTCCTACAAGCTATATCCCTAAGTGTCTCATATCCAAACCACAAAGAGATGCATTATCCTATGTTAACTTAAGTAAAGTGTAATAATATCCATGATGAATATTTATTTACACCAACAATAAGTAACTCTGAAATTAATACTGGTTATTGTGAACATATTTGTGTGTATACATATTCCATCAATGACAACACTGATAACTCAATGATGAACCACTAGTACCAAACTGGTACTAAGAGGGGGGGGTGAATCAATACAAACACAAATACAATCCAAAACCGGTTTGACAGCAAATACTCCAAATGACTGATAAATGGGGATACCGGTAAAATAGAGTGCAACAGGTAACATCCAGTATAGCTCAATCAGTCATGAACTAGTCACTCAATAAGCTTTTCTCTTAGCTCAATACCACATTATCATTATATTCTCATGCATAAACTAGTAAACTTAACCATCAAATCTTCACAACAGTGAGTTCAATATGTTTTATAGACAGGCATAAAACATAGAACCTTCATGTGCTTAACAGATAAAACAGAGCATCACAAGACAAAAGCATTACACATGACACACATATTTTTCATGTGGAAACCCAACTGGGAAAAACCACGATGGGGATGAATACCCACAAGCTTCTTTTTGAACTCTTTAGAAGTCCACTCTGTTAGGAGCCTTGTCCAGTTAAGGACATTACAATAGGTTCTAGTAGGAACTGATCCTGTTAAGGATCACCCGGTTAAGGGATACCTGATTAAGGATTAAACCCGGTAGGGTCACCTTGTTAGAGGATTTTAAGAACTCAATAGCTGAAAGGATCTCCTAAGCTTCTCTAGCTTCTCAGAACTCATTAGCCTCGAATTACCCGGTTAAGGGATTTGAAACAAGCCGGTTAAGACCACCCGATTTAAGGGATTTCGAGTCAAGCCAGTTAAGGCTACCCTGTTAGGGGATTTTACAACTGTTGAAGTGGTTAGGGATCAACAAGTATTACAATGATCTATTAACAACACTCAATGCTAATGCAGATCCGTTTAGGCTTTTCTTTTCCTTCTGCACATTCACTTTGCAGGTATCTCTCCTCTCCTTTGGTCTAGCAAGAATCACGTATCAGTTTCCTTGGATAGACACTCACAACTTTTGCCAACCTCCTTAGAATGAAACCCAACATCGACCTTATAGGAAACATACAGGTCGGTAGCAAAAACCCTAAACCCTAAACCTGTTAGGTTGAGCAATTCAAATAGTTCGATCCTGACCGTTGAATCATACTGCATTAAATGCACAATCTTGAATTGATCTCAAGACATTCTCCATTGTCCATTATCCACTGTTTTCATGGCGACTGATAACCCATCACACGTTATCATCGTTTGACAGACTTCACACATTCTCGAGGTAGATAGGAATAGTCATCTTCATGCAAGATCCTTCACACACACAGAGCTTACATGGCAACACGATCTATCCTCCATTATACTGCTAACTCATCACACAAAGATCACCGATTGAGTCACACAGACTTGAGGTACTCCAACCGGAAACCCCGAAGTGGAAGTTGCCTACCAACCGGTAGTCATACAGTGCTTCCATGTGCCGGTTCCCATAACTACATGCCGGTTCACTTTGAACAAATATGCCGCTTCACTTTGGCATATAAATCGGTTCACACATATGTCGGTTCCTCTCTCTTCACTTATCACATGTGCCAGTTCACACTATGTCTCATATTGACATCAATGACAACATACAATATCATTATGTCTTCATGCCGGTTCACATAAGGCTCATGTCGGTTCACATAAGGCTCATGTCGGTTCACATAATGCCAACAATCTCCCCCTTTGGCATTGATGGCAATATACAAAAGATATCTTCTCTGCTTCACATCTTCTCCCCATTTGCTGCAGATATCTTTTCGCTTCACTCCTTCTCCCCCTTTGACAACAATGTCAAAGTGGAGGTACAATCATCACTGTTTCATCATGCTGCTCCCCCTGAGGAGTAGCATCCATAAACACACCAATCAACCAAAGATTTGTCTTTTTAGTACCTGACTGATGTGGAGCAATCACTTTTAGTTCACCTCCTGAAGGGGAAATACCCCTAATTCACCTCTCAAATGCACAAATGTTGTCTTTGGGAGAGGCTTGGTGAATATGTCTGCTAACTACTCCTTACTAGACACATGCTCCAATGCAATCTCTTTATTCTAAACCTTTTCCCTCAAGAAATGATACTTAAGCTAAAAATGCTTGGTTCTAGAATGTAAAACTAGATTCTTTGATATATTGATAGCACTTGTGTTATCACAGAATATACTTACCAGTTCAGATACAGGGATCTTGAAGCCTTCTAGTACATGCTTCATCCAGATTGTCTGAGTGTAGTTCATGAAAGTTGCAACATACTCCGCTTCCACTGTAGACTGAGAGATACAACTCTACTTTTTACTCATCCATGAGACCAGTCTACCACCGAGAAAGAATGCACCACTGGTTGTGCTCTTTTGGTCATCCACATTACTGGCCCAATCAGCATCTGTGAATACTTTCAGATTGAATTTATTGTTGTATGGGTACCACAATCCATAGTCAACTATTCCCTTCAGATACCTAAGAATCCGCTTGACTGCACTCAAGTGAGATTCTCTTGGACTCTTCTAGAACCTTGCAGTGAGGCCAACTGCATGTGCAATATCCGGTCTACTATGCACTACATAATGCAACTTACCAATCATTGATCAGTATTCCTTCTCATCAACCAGTGCGGAATCATCCTCCTTTGTCATTTTGCAACCGTTCACCATTGGTGTACCAACTGGTTTGCTATCTTCCATGCCAAAAGTCTTCAACACTTCTTTGACATATTTGGACTGAGTGATGAAGATTCTATCTTTCATCTGTTGGATCTGCAGTCCAATAAAGAACTTAATCTCCCTTATGAGTGACATCTCAAACTCTTTCTTCATCTCATCAGTAAACTCATGACTCATCTTGTCATCTCCACCAAAGATGATGTCATCAACAAAAACATCACAGATCAGAATCGGATCTCCTTCAGACTTCAAGTAGATATTGCTATCTTCACTTGTTCTCTCAAATCCAATCTTCACAAGATGGGAATGTAGGCGCTCATACCATGCCCTAGGTGCTTGCTTTAGACCATATAATGCTTTATGTAGCCTACATACCATGTCACTATCTTCAGATAGGGAAAACCCATCTGGTTGCTCAATATACACCTCCTCTTCAAGTACACCATTTAGGAATGCAGATTTTACATCCATTTGATATACCTTGAACCTCTTAAAAGCTGCATATGCAAGAAGCATACAAACTCCTTCCAATCTAGCTATAGGAGCAAAGGTTTCCCCATAGTCTTCACCTTCTTCTTGAGCATATCCTTTACATACCAGTCTGGCTTTATTCTTAATCACTGTGCCATCCTCATTTAACTTATTTTTGAACACCCATTTGGTGCCAATGACATTTTTATGCTCTGGTCTGGGTACCAAGGACCATGTACCATTTTTCTCTATCTGATCAAGTTCTTCTTCCATTTCCTTGATCTAGTCTTCATCTTTATAAGCCTCTTTGAATGACTTAGGCTCAAATTCAGAGATCATACATGAGTTTTCTCTGATCTTTCTTCTAGTAAGGATTCCTGCATCCTTATCATCTATGGTCTGCTTGGGATCATGATTCAACTTGACATACTGGGGAATGGTCTTAACTGGTTCTTCTTGCTTTTCTTCTTCATCCTCATCTTCATCAGTATTAGCATTCGCTGGTTCAGGAACACTGTTACTGGTAGTAGGTTGACTGACAATCGGTTCCTAGAAGGTTGCAACCAGTTCATTTACAGCTTGCTCACTACCAGTTTCCTCAGTCTTCTCAAAGGATTCATCAACTCTTACATTGATGCTTTCCATAATTCTCTGAGTCCTATTATTGTAGCTCTTGAAAGCTTTACTCTTAGTGGAATATCCTATAAATATTCCTTCATCACATTTAGCTTCAAATTTGCCCTGATGTTCACTCCTCTTGATGTAACATTTTCTACCAAATACCTTAAAGTAGTTAACCACAGGTGTCTTACCAGTCCAATACTCATAAGGAGTTTTGTCCTTACCCTTTTTGATAAGTACCCGGTTCATAGTGTAGACTGCAGTGCTCACCGCTTCTCTCCAAAAGGTGTGAGCAACCTTTCCTTGGATCAACATGGTTCTAGCTGCTTCAACCACAGTCTGGTTATTCTTCTTTGCTAGACCATTCTGTTGTGGAGTCTGAGGGGCAGACAGTTGTCTCTTGATGCCAAATTCTTCATGATACTTGTTGAATTCACTAGAAGTGAATTCCCCTCCTTGATCAGTTCTGAGACATTTGATCCTTTTACCACTTTCCTTCTCCACTAATGCTCTGAAAGCTTTGAATTTCCCAAAGGCTTTAGACTTGTCTTTCAAGAATGTGACCCACATCATTCTTGAGCAGTCATCAGTGAGAATCATGAAGTACCTATCACCCTGCACACTTCTAGTTTTCATAGGACCACATAAATCAATATGCACAAGATCAAGCAAGTTGTCAGTAGTGAAAGATTTACCTTTAATGGTTGAGGAAGACATTTTCCCCAATTGACATTCTCTAGACAAGGTATTATCCGGTTTGCTCAGCAACGGCAACCCTCTAATTGCCTTGATCTTACTAGCCTTCATAATGCTATCAAAGTTCACATGGTAGAACCTCCTATGCCATATGCAGCTATCATCAAGCTTAGCCATAAGACATGTACTTATATTTGCATTCAGATGAAATAGGTTACCTTTAGTCTGCATGTTGGTGGCTACCAATTTACCATCTTTACCTTTGATTCTGCAAACTCCATTCTTGAATTACAGAGTGAGACCACTGTCATTTAGCTGGGCAACACTTAGAAGGTTGTTCTGACACCATCAACCCAGTACACATTGTTAGCACTACTCTTTCCATCCAAAGAGATGGACCCTCTGCCTTTGACCATGCATGGTGCATCTTTGCCGAAGTGAACCACACCACCATCATACTCCTCTAAGGATAGAAACTTGCTCTGGTCACTAGTCATATGGTGAAAACAACCATTGTCAATGATCCACTCATTGGAATCATCAAACTAGGAGACAAGAGCCTTCTTGTCTGCCACATCTTCCTTTATAGCAACAAACACACTGTCTTCATTCTCTTCATCTTCTGATTCCTCATCTGTGACACCTTCATCAACTGCCATCAAACAATTTCTCTGGTTTCCTCCTTTAAATTTCTTGAACCTTTCCGGTTTATCCTTGTTGTCACTATTAGGACAGTTCATAGCAATATGTCCTATCCAGTTATAGGAGAAACATTTCAAAGGAAGCTTGCCTTTGTATTTACCGATCGCTTTTGGAAATCTCCTGGCAAGAAGAGCTTCAAATTCCATCAGAAACTATTCATCCTTCATTTCTCTATTCTGATTAGGTTCCCCACTAGTACTAGCCTCTTTTCCTTTTTTGTATGGTATAGCAGAAACTTTAAAAGCTGATTCTATCTTTTGAATACTACCATCAAAACAATTCAGCTCATAGGCTGTCAACTTGGCAATGATGGAGTCCAAGGATGCCTTAGACTTGTCTATTGATCTCAGCTCCTGAATAGTAGCAACCCTTATTGCATAGACCGGCAATAGGGATCTCAGGACTTTACTTACTAGAGTGGAATCTTCTATTTTGCCACCTGCACTCTTTATTTCTCCAACAACTATTTTGATTCTTATTCCATACTGCTAAATGGTCTCTCCTTCAATCATCCACATGTCTTCAAACTTTCCTCTCAAGCTCTCTTCCTTAGCCTGTTTTACATGCTCATCACCACCATAGATATTTTCAAGAGCATCCCATACCTCTTTGTGATTTGTCTTGTCCTGAACATCAATAAACTCAATGTCAGATAGACTACTGATGAGGGCTTCCATGACTTGCCCATTTTCTTGTATCTCTCTCTTTTGGTCATCGCTGAGAGTACTGATAGGAACAACATATACATTTTCAACATAACTCCAGTGTTGAACACCCATGCTTTTGATGAATATATTCATCCTGTCTTTCCATATACCAAAGTTTTCCCTGTTGAACTTTGGACCTTCCCTCTTCATCATTTGGCTAGGATCTTTTCCTCAAGCAGTTAAGCTTACAACACAGAGGACCTGGAGCGCTTTGATACCAATTGATAACTCAATGATGAACCACTAGTACCAAACCGGTACTGAGAGGGGGGGGTGAATCAGTACAAACACAAATACAGTCCAAAACTAGTTTGACAACAAATACTCCAAATGACTGATAAACAGGGATACCGGTAAAACAGAGTGCAACTAGTAACAGCCAGTATAGCTCAATCAGTCATGAACCAGTCACTCAATAAGCTTTTCTCTTAGCTCAATACCACATTATCATTATATTCTCATGCATAAACTAGTAAACTTAACCATCAAATCTTCACAACAATGAGTTCAATAGGTTTTATAGACAGGCATAAAACATAGAACCTTCATGTGCTTAATAGATAAAACAAAGCATCACAAGACAAAAGCATTACACATGACACACATATTTTTCATGTGGAAACCCAACTGGGAAAAACCACGATGGGGATGAATACCCACAAGCTGCTTTTTAAACTCTTTAGAAGTCCGCTCTATTAGGAGCCTTGTTTGGTTAAGGACATTACAATAGGTTCTGGTAGGAACCGATCTTGTTAAGGATCACCCGGTTAAGGGATACCCAGTTAAGGGTTAAACCTGGTAGGGTCACCTTGTTAGAGGATTTTAAGAACTCAATATCTGAAAGGATCTCCTAAGCTTCTCTAGCTTCTCAGAACTCATTAGCCTCAAATTACCCGGTTAAGGGATTTGAAACAAGACGGTTAAGACCATCCGATTTAAGGGATTTTGAGTCAAGCCAGTTAAGGCTACCCTGTTAGGGGATTTTACAACTATTGAAGTGGTTAGGGATCAACAGGTATTACAATGATCTATTAACAGGACTCAATGCTAATGCAGATCCGTTTAGGCTCCTCTTTTCCTTCTGCACATTCATTTTGTAGGTATCTCTCCTCTCCTTTGGTCTGGCAAGAATCACGTATCACTTTCCTTGGATACACACTCACAAATTTTGCCAACCTCCTCAAACAAAAACCCAACATCGACCTTATAGGAAACATACAGGTCGGTAGCAAAAACCCTAAACCCTAAACCTATTAGGTTGAGCAATTCAAACGGTTCGATCCTGATCATTGAGTCATACTGCATTAAATGCACCAGTCTTGAATCGATCTCAAGACATTCTCCATTGTCCATTATCCACTGTTTTCATGGCGGCTGATAACCCATCAAGCGTTATCACCATTTGACAGACTTCACACATTCCCGAGGTAGATAAGAATAGTCATCTTCATGCAAGATCCTTCATGCACACAGAGCTTACATGGCAACATAATCTATCCTCCATTATACTGCTAACTCATCGCACAAAGATCACCAATTGAGTCACACAGACTTGAGGTACTCCAACCGAAAACCTCGAAGTGGAAGCTACCTACCAACCGGTAGTCATACAGTGCTTCCATGTGCCGGTTCCCATAACTACATGCCGGTTCACTTTGAACAAATATGCCGCTTCACTTTGGCATATAAACCGGTTCACACATATGTCGGTTCCTCTCTCTTCACTTATCACATGAGCCGGTTCACACATTGTCTCATATTGACATCAATGACAACATACAATATCATTATATCTTCATGCCGGTTCACATAAGGCTCATTCTAGTTCACATAATGCCAACAAACACATGAAGTCATATATTACAATAATCATCAAGACAACAATCTCCTACTTGTACCAACAATCTCCCCATTTGGCATTGATGGCAACACTTAGAAAATTTTCAAACTATACACCTAAGTGTGCTTAAAAAAAGGAATATACACCAAACATATCACAATACATACTCCCCCATAATTTTTACTCTAAGCTCTTAATATATACAAAATTCTCACAGCACACATACATATTTTTACTCCCCCTTTGACAACAATGCCAAATTGAAAAGTAAAATATATACATATATAACAAAATTTGCATCAAGAGTTTACATATATAAAAATTTGAAAGTCTGCATCAAGAAGTACTCATGGAAATTCTCAGAGAAATGTCACTAAAAGTACGCTTCAATTGAGAAAAGTCATTTTCCCATGTCCCCAGTAAGGTTTCAGTGATCTTGATTGTAGTCGTGACCTATGCACAGAATTCTTCCATTACATCAACTGTATGCATTTCAAGAGTAGCAAAAATTGCTTCTACATTCTTGTAGGCTCTTTCTAGGATGTCCACTTTTGGTCTTAATAAATTATTCAACTCCTTCAGGGATCAGAGTCTCTTTGCCTATTCAAAATCATACAAATCTAACCGATTTTGAAAATCATCAACCATTTATCCAAAAATTAAGGCAGAATCCTGTAAAGGTATGTAGGTATTACATATCTTTTTCATTTCTTGCTCAGTTTCTATTCGCCTTTGAATTAGATTGGTATAGACATGAATGCAATAATTTTTCCTCTCGTCTCAATAGCTTTTCTTAATAGATATTTGTTCAGGTATAAGGCAATTCTCCATGTATCAATATCTTTCATTATCTGTTCTCCTCTTTTCTTCCTGTAGTTTTTCTCTACAAAATTTTGTGCTGCCTCTTCAAGGGACTTGAGTTGGTCAGAGGCATCAACAATTAACTGGCCAAGCTTGCCAATGGGAGTTGACAAGTTCCCTATAGCAGTTTCTGGTAGAAGGCTTGATAGAATGTCTACTGCATTTTGAATGGTTTCTACTTCCATTCTGTGTTCCTTAAGCCTCTTCTTTGGATCTCTGGATTCCATTATAGTTACCATCTCCATTAATTCCGATGCACTCATATTATCAACATTGATAGGCCTTTTGATGCCTAATGAGTCATCATCATCATCATCATCATCATTATCATTTTGTTGTTTGACTAACGCCTTTTCAACTTTAGCAGATTTCTCCTTCTCATTTTTCTCTTCCTCTTTCTCCTTTTCTTGTTCAAAGGACTTAGCCTGAGAAACTGGTGGAAGTTGAGTTGCCTTTTGCTGATCTTTTACCGGTGGGGGTGTAATATCCACACTCGGTTGTGTAGCTGGTACTTTCATTGCTTTAACCAATGATATAATTGGTGGCTGCTCATCTAGTTCAATGATATTCCCAGATAAATCAATGGTATCTTGTATATCATCAACAAAAAATACTGGTTGGGAAGTAGTTTTATCCTTCTCCTCAGTAGGATAGACAATATCAGGTTGCACTGTTACTTTCTCATCCATCTCGGGTTTCTCCATAGTATCTTTCTTCTTAGCCCATTGGAACTACTTATACATTGTTTGAATATTCCTTGCTATATGATGAGTTTCCACTTCAACATATTGCATCTTTCCACCTATTATTCTTAATCTTCTTGACTTAAAAAGAAATTGAGTTTTATAATGATCAAGCAATGCATTTAATTCGTCTTTGGATAAATGAGGAAAATATTGAATAAATACATCATCAATAATTTATTTTTCTTTCTCCACAGCTTCTTCCCACTTATTCAAAAGAATAGAATATAAAAAATCAGAAATATCGTTCTTAAGATCATGTGGTAATTCATTGTAATGACACAAATGGTTGATTACCTATTGAATGATGTGTTCCTTTTGATCTTCATCAAATGAATCAAAACATTATTTAACATTATCAAACATATTCCTTCCTAGTGTCTTCACCATTCTCTCAAAATTAAACACAAGTTTGTAAGATAATGCTTTAATGGGAATAGTCTGAGAGGTAGCTTCAACTAGTTTGGTCTTCTTTCTAGTTGCCTTCACTTTCTTGGGTTCTTCCTTAGCGTCAATGTCATCAGATTCTGCTAAGAGAATTAGTTATCAACCTCTCTTCCTAGTTGTAGGTTGAATCTTAATGTATACCTTAGGTGTCAGTTCCTTTTTAACTTCGACACTTTGTGTCACTCTTGTACTTGCTGACACCAAAGGCACTTGCTCAACCTTCTTCTTCTTTTTCCCTTTACCACTACTAGTTTCAGCTTCTGCAGTTTTCTCCTCAATAGTATTCAGTCTTTTCTTCTTCTTTTCCACTGGAGATGCCAACAAGTTATTGGCATAACCAATTAGTAATTCATAATTGACTTCATAGCTCATGTCTTCTATTTCTTCCTCTCTGGGTTCAATAGCTTCCAATAGACAAAATTAGTGGTGACTGTGAAAATGATGTCCTTAGCAAAGTTTCTCACCACATCTTTAGGTAGCCTAACCCTCATACTCATTTTCTTCTGAAATTCGTTAAAGTACATGTTCATTGTTGCAGAAAAAGTGTTCTTAACAACCTTAATTCTATTCTTGATCGGAGTAGTTACCGGTAGGTCTTTATACCATTCAATATCACCAATTCTCGGTAGGAAATTCTGAAAGTAAAAGAATAAGCCAATCAATAACTAACCAAATTTGAGCTTCAGACTGTTGTCCTTCTTAATTGACTGTCAATTCAACATCAATTGACTTCTTATGGCCTCACAAAGGTCATAATCTGTGTTTTTAGCAATCATTTTATAGGATGTATGCACTGCTATGGATGGCACACTGTTCATTCTATTGGAATAGAATATCTGGTAGCCTATAACCATAGTAGCCAGATTAACCATTGGGTCCTTAATGTTATTAATAGAAAATGCACGCCCATCAGAGGTAGACGAGGTTAAAGTTGTTATTGTCTCTTTAGAAATTTGCCTCAGCTTGGGAACTTCACTGGTTGACCAAAAACCAGTCACAACATGGATAGCTTCTTTGGTTATAGTGTGTGTCCTTTCCAGATACATGTTTTCACCATGAACATGACTTAGAATGATTCTCATGTGACCCTCTTCAAAATCCTTGAGAAAATAAGTTGCATTATTGAAACCTTTCTCATAAACCCTAATAAACTTGGGTTTGATCTTATCATTCTTATCACATAGGGATTTCAATTGAGAATAGATAGACAATTATCCCAAATCTTCAATTTTGCAATCAATATAACCAAAGAAATCTTCTATTACAATAACACCTTCAGGAACTTGAGATAAAGCATTGTAAGACACAATTTATTTTGATTCCACAACCTCCATAGGTTCTGATGTGATCGTTAATACTTTTACTTGCTTTGGTGATGAATCCATTCAAATAAACTTGTTTCAAAAATTGACACCAGTTCAACCTTCAATGATCTTCGAATTAGCTCCAATTACGCAATTCACAACACAAATTTGTCTAAGACAAGCTAGCAATTCTCTCTTCGCTCTCCAAGTGCTCAAGAATTCTCTTTGAATGTATTTAGGGTAAAAATAACATAGTAAAATTAATTTTATCCTTTTTAACTATTTCATTTAATGCTCAACCAATAGGGTTACAAACCCTAATACATCACTTCCCGTTACAATCAATATTAACAAGTGTAAAACCGGTTAACAGAGATATCAAAATTTCTCACATAATGATTAAAAAATGCAAGCTTTCTTACCATTCATCTTTCAAGGGATCCAGAAGTATATTTACTACTATGCTCCCCTTAGCCCTAATGAAAAATTCTTAATTCACCGGTGCAGGATACTCCACAGTGGGTGAAGGATTGGGTTCTTCTGCAGGCATGCCATCACTCTTCTTTTTCCAAATTCGATTCATCTCTTCTCTAGTTTCCTCAATACTTACCTTCTACTTACCCTTCCATTCTACAGAATGATTGACCAGTTTGTTCATTCAGATTCTATAGAACTTCGCCAAGTGTCTCAGTTTATGGCAATGATAGCAAGCAATTTCTTTTGTTCTCCAAGGTCCTGCATTACCTCTCCCAGTTCTCCTTCTACAATTCATAGCTACATGACCATAATTGTTATAGATGGTGCAAATGACATTGGTTACCTTTTCCATCTCAAATGGACTAAATCGGTTGGCATAGGGTCTCTGCTAGTTCATGTTTCCCTGATTGTCATAGATTCCCATTTTGTTACCATTAGGCCTTGGACTCATGTGAGGTACTGGATTATTTGTTCCATATCTACAGTCAACTGATCTATGTCCATACATGTTGAATGTAAAACAATGACCTTCAAATATCTTAGATACATACCTAGCATTTGCATTGTAGCTTTTATTCCCATTGGGTATGTTTCTACACACATTTGCAGTATGTCCAGGTGTATGACAAACAAAGCAAACAAGTTTAAAAACTTTCTTACCGGTACGCTTGTTAGCTTTAGGAGCAGTTTTATCCTTGTGAATGTTGCTCTTTGTTCCAGAAGACTCTCCTTTCTTAGATGTGTTAAAGCCTAGTCCAGAAGTATCTCCTTTCATCCTTTGAGATTGGATCTACTCATCCAACATAGAAGTGCTCTTATTGAACTTCTCCATCTTTCCATTAGTCTTAGTGTGTTCTCTAGTAATATCTTCATTGTGTTTTGTAAGAGTCTCTCTTAGGGATGATTCCATTTCAAGATCTAGCTACAAAGCTTCTTTTTCTTCTTTTTCAGCATGAAGATGCTCATGCAGAGTTGCATTCTCTTGTCTAATATTAGAAATCTCATAATATATTTCATTGACAAGGTATTCAGCTATCCTCCTAGCTTCTAGCTCTTGACTCATGAGAATAGTTAAGATTTCTAACTCTCTTCTCAGATTTAGCTTTTCACCGTTTATCTTTTCAACTTCTTCAACTAAAGCATCAATATTAGCTTCATCTGAAGAAGTGTTGTCAGATATCTCCAATAGCTCTTCAGCTAGGTCTCTCCTTTTGACTTGTGAAGCCTTAAATCTGACCCTTAGGGTTTCAAGCTCATCCTTGATAGCATCAAGCACTCTATCCATCTCCAAGTAACTCATATCCCCCATGGTGGCTTTTGGGTTTCCTTCCAAGCGATTGAGCCTTAAAGAAGTTTGGCTCTGATACCAATTGATAGACTTAAAAAACACTGAGAGGGGGGGGGTGAATCAGTGACAACAAAAACAATACTATTTTGAACACTGACCAATTAAGATACTTAACAAGTTTGCTAAACACTATGCATGCAATCCAAAATGATATTATAGCATCCACAATAAGTAAAACATCCACCATAACCCAATTATTTCTATGTGGACAACCCAAATGGGAAAAACCACAGTGAGATGGAACTCACAAGTTAACTATCTGCAGAAATAGATAACTGACTGGTTAAGGTCTACAAAAGTTGCTCTGCTAGGACCTAATCCTATTAAAGATCTCGAATCTCTATTAGGAGCTATACCCTGTTAAAAGTAGTACCCTATTAGGAGTAACCTCAATAGAGGATTTCTGAATCCAAACTAATGGATTAGTTGATTAGAGGATTTGTACAATTAAGCTTGTTAGAGCTTACCCAGCTATTGGATTTGACTTTTGTAGTGATTAGAAAACAACAGGGGTGTGATCTAATAGTAGCATAACTTTCTTGAATATGTCCTCTTCTACTCGCTCAAAAATGCATCACCAATTCCATCACCACATATCTTGCAATGCCTTCAACTTCTATTTTGCATCATATCTATCCTCTTATTCTTGTATCATAATATCATTTTATAGACACTATAATTCATGTCGGCTTAGAAATCATATCATAATTACCTATGTGCAGTGTATCTAGACAATAAAAAACATAACGCATCACAATTTACTGCCAAAATGTTGGTTGAGCATAACTCATCATGACTGGTGATAACTCATCATACAATCAATGAATACAAGATAGAACACTACTACCAGTTCGAAGTTAACCACTACTAACAAATAAACTGTTTGTCCTTAATTCAGATATTTGATGGTTTCCATTGAATCTCCAAGTTGTTGTCAAACCATTTCTGCACATATCGGTTGTCTACATATACCGGTTAGACATCTTCCAAACCATCCTTAACAATATCGATTGCAATATAACTAACTCTTAAAGTAATACTAGTTATTGTGAACATATGTGTGTGTATACATGTTCCATCAATGACAACACATGAAGTCATCTATTACAATCATCATCAAGCCAACAATCTCGAACTTGTACCAACATTTTATAATTATAATTAGATCATAATAGCACTAGAAGATCAAGCTAAAACAACATTCACCTATCCTTGGGGTACCTACTGTTGGAATGTGATGCCTTTTGGTCTCAAAAGTGCAGGAGCAACATATCAAAGAGATATGACCACATTGTTTCATGACATTATACATGATATCATGGAAGACTATGTTGACGATATCCTAGCAAAATCGCAAACCCGAGTAAATAATTTAGAGGCCTTGGCAAAAATATTTAACAAATTGGAACAATTCAAGGTAAGGTTAAATCCAAAGAAATGTGTGATTGGTGTAACAACTGGAAAGCTCTTGGGCTTCATAGTATCAAATAGAGGAATAGTTTTAGATCATGCAAAGGTGAAGGCCATCTTAGCAATGCCAACACCAACAACACTAAAACAACTTAGAAGTGTACAAGGTCAGCTTCAATCTATCAGGTGTTTCATAGAACAATTGATAGATAAACGCCACCCATTTCAACATCTTTTAAAGAAAGGTGTTACATTCAAATGGTCAGAACAATGCTAAGAGGCATTTCAAGCTTTGAAATACTATCTATTGACCACCCCAATTTTGATACCACTAGTTCATCGAAGACCATTACTCTTGTATATATAAGCCACCAACTCATCTTTGGGTGCCCTTTTAGCATAGCATGGTGATGAAGGGAAGGAATGAGAAGTCTACTACATTATTAGAACCCTTGTAGGCTATAAATTGAATTATATTACTATTGAGCATGCATACCTAGAAATGGTCTTTGCTTCCAAGAAGTTAAGACACTACATGATCAGTCACAAGATCTAACTCATTGTAAAATTTGATCCACTCAAATACCTTTTAAGAAGATATGCACTAATTGGAAGGTTGGCCAAATGGGTAATGATCCTCACTAAATTCAATATTAAATATGTTGATAGAAAAGCCATCAAAGGTAAAATTATAGCAAAGAAATTGGCAGAAGCACCAATGCTATACCACCATCCTATGTTGATAGAATTTTGAGATGAGTCTATCTTTACAGTCACATCATCCAACAAGTGGAAATTATTTTTTGATGGATCACATACGAACCTTGGAGCAGGAGTGAGAATATTTTTATCACACTTCAAGGTGACTCTATTCCCAAATCATTCACAATAATCTTCTCATGCACAAACAACATAGCCGAGTATGAAGCCTTGGTCATAGGATTTCAGACAATAGTGCAATGGAAAATACAACACCTACAAGTATATGGTGACTCTCAACTCATTATAAATTAGGTAAATTATGATTATGAAACCAAATATGACAAGATGACACCTTACAAATAGTTGGTAGAAGAACTAAAACACAATTTCACCAACATCACATTGGAGCAAATCCCCAAAGTATAGAACCGAGTTGTCGATGCAGTGGAAACTATGGGATCTCTCCTTCACATGCCAAACAATGGAACTTAGTTTGACTTTGTAGTGAAATGGCTTATGGTACCTTCATATGAAATACCAACTTCAGAATATGTTTGTGTAATAGTGGGACATGAATCTGTTGGCCATTTGGAGGAATTGATTATGTGTTGCATTAATGTATTGTCATTGATGTCAACAGTAGATGTTTTGTATGCTTTACCAGCACCCTTGTGGTCCCAATAGGATGTATGGTTTCTGGTTTGTTTGGATCTAGTATGCTCCGCTATGGTTTGGTTATGGAATTGGCTTATTCATGAAACTCATGTTCATATTTAGTAAGTTGGTTTTGGTCTGGTGATCGGATGCTATCCTGTTTGCTTGGAAGCTTGGCTTGTGGTACCGATGTTTTCACCAATAGAGATTTGATGATATGCATATGTGGCATTGGTTTAGGTTCTTGTTGAGATTCAGGATGCTGATGGTAGTCATGTTTGAGACTTGGCGGATGGAGATCATTTTTTTAGCATGTGGACCTATATTGCATCCAGGTTGATCTAGGTTATGGACCAGATTAGTGTAACGTGTGGATTGGATCTCTCAATGTCTTTTCGGGATGCCTTATGTGTTGCATATAGTTTATTTGGTCTAAGGCCAATATGTTTTATAATTATGTAATGGGTTTATTGTTTGATGGTCGACCTGATTGTTTATGGTCGAGGGTTTATATATATATATGATGTAAGATCTCATTGTAGATCATCATAGGGATATGGTCAAGGACTAGATATAGATATGGTCAAGGATTAGATATGGATATGTAATGTGTGAATAATGTAATATCATTTAGGTAGAAGATTTGGTCGATCATTAGAGATAAAATTGGGTTTATGTAAGAGGATTTAGTCCTCTGGTATTGAGCTTAACCGGAACTATACTCAGGCATAGAAGATGCTATCTTTGCACTTCATTTATTATTTTGGATTGTAGTATAGATTTATATGTAGCCAATGAGACTCCTTTTGTGATCAGAAGTGTGCTCTAGGCTATTGGCCTTCCTGCAAGTGTAGGACCCTCAATTGTAATTCACATACTTACTACAAAAGTATTATCTAGATGTGGGTAGGCTTCCCACCGTGGTTTTTCCCTTTACTGGGTTTTCCACGTATAAATCTTGGTGTCATGTGGATAGTATTTATTCTTTGATTATTGTTTATGCTTAATTAGTTTAACTTCTATTTCGGTATTTGGCTTAAGCATTCTGGTATTAAAGTTTTAATTGCTAAATGTTCTGGTAATCTGTGACAATTGATTCATGCCCCCTCTCAATTATCTTTTGGTTATTTGAACTGTCTAACAATTGGTATCAGATCTTTGGTCCTCTCTGTAGAAAGCTTAACCGCTTGAGGAAGATCTTATGGCAACTAACCGTTCAAGTTCATCTAGTTTATTTGGAGCTATCTTTCAGAGAGATATTCCTAGGCTTGATGGAAAAAACTACACATTATGGAAGATTCAGATGGAGACTCATCTGAGATGTCTTGGAAAGGAGATTTGGGAGATCAAACAGAATGGTGTTACACCTTATAATCCAACATCTGATAATCCTCCTATGGAAAACTTGGATAAGGAGCTTGATAATGATTGTAGATATAGAGAAGCCCTCTTGTGGGCACTCTCTGATTACCAAATAATGGGATTGACTGACAAATCATATGGAAAGGCTATATGGGATAAGTTGGAGACTCTTAATGAAGGTGACCCTACTATGAAGATTGCTAAACTTGATGGTTACCGGGTGACATATTAAAACCTGAGCATGGAAGAAGATGAAAGGATTACTGCATTTATGGAAAGAGTAAATGAGATTATAATGGGAATTCAATGTTGTGGTGGAACTCTGAGTGAAGATGAAATTGTTTCTAAAGTCCTTAGAGCCCTACCACTAACTTACAAAATGAAGGCTACTGCTATCAATGAGTTGAGAAAAATGGCTAATACTTCTATCAACAAAGATACCTTGGTTGGGAAATTATCTACTTTTGAGCTTGAATAGTTTGGACCTTCTGGAGTTGTAAAGTCTGAACCGGCTTTTCATGCATCCGCATCATCAACCGGTAAGCAAGATTGGAAAAATTTATATGCTAAGGAATTGGATGATATGAAGAGAGAAGATGATGAGTTTGAGTAACTTGAAACACTATTTTCTAGAAGCGTACCTAAAGGACCAATAAGAAGTAAGTATGAAGGAAAAACACCTTTTAAATGTTTTGCATGTAATAAGATTGGTCATTTTGCATCTAGATGTCCTAAAAGGAATTCAAGATTTGAAGAAAGAGTTAAAAGATCTTTTAAGCTTAACCCTGGATATCAGAACAAATATAAGTACAAGAAAAACAAAGACAAATCATGCTACATAGCGGAGGAGGAAGGTATAACTGACTCTGAAGATGAACTGGAAGAAGACTCTACTAGTGATTCTGACAATGGAAAGGAATGGGTGTTCTTGGCTATCAAGGAAGATGTTCTAGAACTCGAAGAGAATGTACCTGAAGAGAAGGCACTTGTTGCTAAAATTGAAGACAAAGATGAATGGGTAATTGATAATGGATGTTCACATCATATGATTGGAGATAAAAGGAAGTTTCTATCTTTGCAAGAATTTGATGGTGATCTAGTTAGATTTGGAGATAACAAAGCATGCATGATCAAAGGAAAATGAACTATATCATTGGATGGTAAGAAAAATACCAATAATTTTTATTTTGTTGAAGGTTTGAAGCATAATACTTTGAGTGTAGGAAAATTGGTGAATAAGGGATTTCAATTACAGTTCAAGGATGGAAACTAAAAAATCATTAACAGCTCTAGTTTGGAGATTGCAACCGGTACACAGACAAAAGGTAATATATTTCATTTGAATTCTAGTGAGAAGACATGTTTGATTGCACAAATTGATGAGAGATGACTATGGCATAATAGGGCGTGCCAGATGAATTTTGATTGCATTGTAAAGATTAGTTCAACTAAGGCAGTTAGAGGTATACCTAAGATTGTGAAGCCCTATAATCTGGTATGTGAAGAATGTCAAATGGGTAAACAAGTCAGAACCTCTTTTAGGAGTATACAAGATAAATCTAATGATGTTCTTGATCTTATTCATACTGATTTGTGTGGCCCTACTAGAGTTTAAAAGTTTTCAGGGTGATAGATATTTTATGCTAATCATTGATGATTATTCTAGAATGATGTGGGTTACTTTTCTAAGGGGGAAATCTGAGGCTTTTGAAAAAATAAATTTAGCCTAAAGTGGAAACTACTATAGGATTAAATATTAAATGTTTGAGGTCAGATCATGGTGGAGAATTCACATCCGCTGAGTTTAATAACTTTTGTGAGAAGCATGGTATTAGGAGACAATTTTATGCTCCCCAGACACCTCAGCAGAATGCAATTGTGGAAAGGAAGAACATAACTATCTTGGATGATGCTAGAACAATGATGATGGAAGCTAGTCTACCTCATATCTACTAGAGAGAAGTAGTGAGCATAACGGTTTATACATTCAACAGAGTACATATCAAAGGAGAAACCAATAAGACACCTTATGAATTATGGTTTGGCAGTACACCTACAATTAAATATTTTAGAATCTTTGGTAATAAATGTTATATCAGGAGAGATGATATTATTGGCAAATTTGATCCTAGATGTGATGAAGGAATATTTCTTGGGTATTCTAATGAAAGCAAATCATATAGATGTTATAACAACAGATTGCAAAGAATTGTGGATAGTGCTAATGTCAAGGTGGATGCGCTGAATAGAGGTAAAATAAGAGTTTATGAAAAGGAATTGGTGATGGAAATGATTATATCTGAACCAGTAGAACCTTTACCAGAATAAAATCTTGATCCAATTACTCTGGCAATATCAAAAAATTCTACAGTAACAGAAGAACCGGGAAGAAGAGCAAAGAGTCAGAGGACTCCTAGATATGTGAGATTGAATCATTTAGAAGATCAGATCATTGGGGATAAGAACAATGCAGTGATGACAAGAAGAAGGCTGGCAACTAATGAGGTATTTTTAATTTCTCAAGTTGAACCGGTATCAATAATTGAAGCATGTAAAGATGAATGTTGGTTAAATGCTATGGAAGAAGAATTAGATCATATTGAGAAAAATAACACATGGACTTTGGTTCCCCGGCTTAAAAATAAGAATGTTATTGGAACTAAATGGGTTTTTAGGAATCAATTGAATGAGGATGCTCAGGTTGTAAGGAATAAGGCTAGATTTATTTGTAAAGGATATTCTCAGAAGGAAGGAATTTATTATGGATAGACTTTTGCACTTGTATCTAGGATTGAAGCTATAAGATTGTTTCTTCCTCGTGTTGCCCATAAGAACTACAAGGTTTATCAGATGGATGTTAAGTGTGCATTTTTGAATGGGGATCTTGATGAGGAATTTTATATTGAGCAACCTGATCATTTTTCACTTTTATATGATACAAACATGGTTTGTAGGTTAAGGAAAGCTTTATATGGATTGAAACAGGCACCTAGAGCTTGGTATGCAAGGTTGGATAAATATATTTGGAAGCTTGGTTTTACTAAGGGTAATGCTGGCACTAATTTATATTATAAGATCACTGATGATGATATAGTAATTATTGAAGTATTTGTTGATGACATTATTTTTGGAGGTGAAAATAAGTTATGCATGGAATTTTTTAAAAATATGGAGAAATAATTTGAAATGTCTATGATTAGGGAATTAAATTTTTCTTAGGTTTGCAGATAACTTAGACTAACAAAGGTATTTTCATTTTTCAAGCTAAGTATGCTAAGGAATTATTGAAGTAATTTCATATGGGAGATTCTAAACCGGTAAGTACTCCTATGGTTACAAATGAGAAATTGACAAGGAAAGATGTTTCTGCACCATTAAATCCTACAAGATACAAATCTACGATTGGAGGTCTACTTTATTTAACTCAGACTAGGTCTTCCATAATGAATGTTATTTGTATTGCATCTAGATTTCAGAGTGATCCTAGAGAAAATCATGAGAGTGCGGTGAAAAGGATTATTAGATACTTGGAAGATACATCAGAATATGACTTATGGTATCCTAAGGATGATGGCTTTACTTATTGTGCATATACAGATGTTGATTGGGTTTGAGATGTTGATGACCGGAAAAGTACTTTCGGTAGAGCTTTCTTTCTTGGAAAGAAGTCGGTTTTATGGATCAACAAGAAACAATCATGTACTTATTTATCTACTGTTGAAGTTGAGTATGTTGTTGCTGCTACTAACTATAAACATGTTCTATGGATGAAGCAAATGTTGAAGGATATCAAAGTGCATTGCACTGGAGCGATAGTTATTCATTGTGATAACTCTGTTGCTATTGACATATCAAAGAATCCGGTATTTCATTCTAAGACAAAGCACATACATATCAAGTATAAATTTTTGAAAGATAAGGTGGATGAGAATGAATTTGGATTGGTTTATGTGAACACTAAAGAGAAGATTGGAAATATTTTTACTAAACCTTTGCCTAAAGAACCATTTGAGTACTTGAGAGACAAGTTAGGGGTTTCTACCCCTCCGACAGAGAACTGATTGATGCTTTTTGGCATCAGTCTGGTATGCATTACCAGAGATATCATTCATTCTGACACTAATGTGAGGATGCTACTATTCAGGGGGAGTAGTTAGTTTTGTGGTTTATGTTTTTGCCTTGATAATTTTGTCAGATTTCTGGTATTGATGTGAAAAAGAAAAAAAGGGAGTTGTATACATTAGGGAGAGAGATATATGTGTAATTCGGAGCTTTAAAAGATATATCATTCACAGGGGAAGTTTGGTCTTTGTTTTAGAATTTCATTGCTTTATCTTTATGTGGGGGGTTGTTGGTTGTCTTCCATTGGGGGAGACTTGTTTGGAATTTCTTGGTACTTAGATGTTTTTCACATCTAATGTTGCCATCAATGCCAAAGGGGGACATTGTTGGCCATTTGGAGGAATTGATTATGTGTTGCATTGATGTTTTGTCATTGATGTCAACACTAGCTATTTTAGATGCTTTACTGACACCCTTTTGGTCCTGGTAGGATGTATGGTTTCTGGTTTGTTTGGATCTGGCATGATTTGGTGTGCTCTGGTATGGTTTGGTTATGAAATTGTATTATTCATGATACTCATGTTCATATTTAGTAAGTATGTTTTGGTTTGGTGATTGGATGTTATCTTGTTTGCTTGGAAACTTGGCTTGTGGTACCGACGAGGTTTCACCGACAGAGCTTTGATGAAGATCTTTGATGATATGCATAAGTGGTGCTAGTTTAGGTTCTGGTAAAGATTCAGGATGCTGATGGCAATCATGTTCGAGACTTGGCAGATGGAGATCATTGCTTTAGCATGTGGACCTATATTGGGTCTCGATTGATCTAGGTTATGGATCGACATAGTGTAACATGTGGATTGGATCTCTTGATGTATTTCTGGGATGTCTTGTGTGTTGGATATTATTTTGTTAGTCTAATACTGACATGTTTTGTAATTATGTAATTGGTCAAGGGTTTGTATATATATGATGTAAGATCTCATTATAGATCATTAGAGGGATATGGTAAAGGAATAGATATGGATATGTAATGTGCGAATAGTGTAATATCATTCAGGAAAAAGATTTGGTCGATCATTGGAGATTGAATTAGGTTTATGTAAGAGGATTTAGTCCTCCGGTATTGAGCTTAACCAGAACAGATGTTGTCTTTGCAGTTCATTTATTCTTCTAGATTGTATTATGGATTTCTATGTAGTGAGTGAGACTCCTTTTGTGATGAGCAGTACGATCTAGGCTGTTGGCCTTCTTGCAAGTGTAGGCCCCTCAATTGTAATTCACATACTTATTGCAAAAGTATTATCTAACCATGGGTAGGCTTCCCACCATGTTTTTTCCCTTTATCGAGTTTTCCACATATAAATCTTGGTGTCATGTGGATAGTATTTATTCTCTGATTATTGTTTATGCTTAATTAGTATAACTGTTATTCTAGTATTTGGCTTAAGCATTCTGGTATTAATGTGTTGGGTTCTAGTATTTAAGAATTAATTGCTAAATGTTCCAGTAATCTGTGACAACTGATTCACCAGCCCCTCTCAGTTGTCTTCTGGTTATTTGAATTGTCTAATAGAATCCCCTTGGTATCAAGAGATATATGCATATCTACATGATCAATATATTCCACCCGACCTTTCATCTAATCAAAGAAATACTTTCATAAGGCAGGCATCTAGATACACCCTCATTGCAAACACACTATATAGAAGAAGCTTGGATACAACTTTACTTAGATGTATTAATACCAATGAAGCACAACTAGCTCTACAAGAAGTTAACGATGGAATTTGTGGTGCCCATGTCAGTGGCCCAACTCTAGCTAAAACAGTATTGAGAACAGTCTATTACTAGCCTACAATGGAGAAAGATGCATACAAATATGTGCAAAGATATAGACAATGTCAGATTCGTGGAGACCTAATCCATACACCAGCACAAGATCTTCAACCAATAACATCATCATAGCCATTCTCACAATGGGGACTTGATTTGGTAGGGAAAATCAACCCTACTTCATCCAATGGACACAAGTTCATGCTCACTATCACATAATATTTCACTAAATGGGTTGAGATAATCCCTATGACCTATATTACAGGCAAGCAAATAGCTAACTTTATTTTGAGCTACATTATCTACTGATATGGAATACCAATGCGAACAGTTCCATATTCAACAACTCTTTACAACTCCATACTATCCTCGTAGAAATGGTTCGACAGAGGCAACAAACAAAAAAATCCTTAAAATTTTGAAAAAGGTTGTCAATGAAGCAAGCTGAGATTGGCAAATATAGCTCAATCCTGCTCTATGCGCTTATACAATAGGTGCATGCACAACAATAGGTGTCATACCTTACTTTTTGGTGTATGGTACAAAATCCATTTTTCCTATTGAAGTAGAATTACCATCACTGAGGATCTCTTTAAAGAATATCATATCTGATGAAGATCAAATATTTGCAAGGTTGCGCGAGTTGGAACTCTTGGATGAAAAGAGACAGACCGCCTGAACCACTTACAAGGTTATCATAAAAGAATACGTGGGAGCTACTATAAAAGAGTAAGACTATGTCACTTTGATGTAGAAGACCTTTTATTAAAGGAAAACCAGAGGAACTTGGTAGAGCGAGAGAAGCCAAGAAAATTTTAACCAAATTAGCAAGGCCCTTTTGTCATCACATGAGTAGTTGGAAATGACACTTATCATTTAACAACAATGGAGGGAGATCCACTCCTTGATCCCATGAACAACTTGCACCGAAAAAGATATTACATCTAAGGGTTGGGTTAATTTATAATTTACTTTCTACATTTGCATATAATTTTCCTTAATGCATTTCATCTCATATATTTTCATTCCTAAAATGCATCGCATTCACAATCTTCATAGCATATAATATTTGCTTGCACATATAGCTGCATCAATAAAACAAGGCGATTGTCTAAGTCGTTCACCTATTTGAACTAAAAGGAGTGAAGGTTGTCTCATTTCCTAGATACTTGTTCATGAAGTCTTTAGGAGGTCTTTAGTCATTCATCTTCAATGCCACCTTGTGATTAAGCTTTATCCATGGTTGTGTAGAGGTTTCACTATTGAGCCTTGTTACCCAAAGTCTATCAATTGCTATATCCCACACATTAATAAATAGTTCTAAGTCATTACAGATACCTAGTTGGTCATCTACCTAGTGAAAAATCTAAAATTCTACTTCAGCACCACTGTAATTGTCATACCCAAGTAGATTTCATTACTTACAAGTCAAGACAAGAAAATAAAAGAAAAAAGTGCTATTCCAATATCCATCTCAAGGTAAAATAGCATAGATATATAACTGAAATATCATGCAAAAATGTGTAATAAAAGATTGACTAAGGGAACATGCGAATAAATCCATCAAGGCTATGGACGTCTACTAGAAATGGAACAATATCGAGAGATTATGGTGTATAACCTCATCAAAGCCCTAAAATCTTGTTGGAAGTGAAACTCTATCTAGGTTGATTTTGAAGTTAGAATAATTCATGTAGCTAGCCACATAAGATTCCAAGTGTCTGTAATGGTTATAAGGGTAGGAATAAACTCAAGTGCACAGACATGGGTAAAATGAGATCAAAGTTCAAGAATTGATGGTGAAGTTTTTCATGCCTCCATTCATAAATCTTGGTTACATAGTGTGTTAGGTTGGATGATATAAATCCTTGTGAGAACGGATTGAATTCCTATCTCTGAAACATTTCAAACCTTTAATTCAATTAGTACATTTCAGAATGAAAGACGCACACAATCGTCTTTTTTGAATAGGAATTGTATCTTCATCATACATCTTGCATTAGCATAACTCATATTAAAAATTTCTTGTTTCCATACACATCACCTAGATCATCATGTCATCATAGGTCTACACACTCGAGGCATAACTAAAAAAATCTTGAAAAATTAGATAAAGTCCTGAAAAAACCATAAAACATCGAAAAACCAAAATTCAAACAAATCAAAAATAACAAAAAGTACAAAAAAATTTACAAAACATAAAAATTATAAAAATATCTCGATCTAATACAAAAACCAATAAAAAATCCAGCAAAATCAGCTAAAAACATTCAAAATGATCCACAAAACCCTAAAAATCGAAAACAATCAAAAACTTGCAATAAAATGTCTCATGAGAAACAAATACCCTAGCAGATATCCAACAAACACTTCGCACGAAGTTAAAGAAAGGATATAACTATCTGATAAAAAATCTATAGCCAAACTAATCAAGTCTGATCAATCACTAATATCCACATCAACATGATAATGATCATGTCTTAGACAGAATCAGATACACTCGAAACTAGACAAATCAATCTTAAATGGGGTCCAAAACTTTTGAAACCATACATTATCAACAATAATATCAAACAAATTAAGGCAAAGGCACAGTCAGTCTAGCTGCTGAGTTTTATCTAATTTGGTTTTTATCTTTTATCAATTGGCGAAGATCATGTTTCTATGTTACTCAAGGATGTCCAAAAATGACTAGAGGAGCCATGATGTTCATGATCCTTTATTTTTTTTGTTGTTTTATCGTGTGAGCCAATGAAGTTTTGGGGCAATTTCTCTAGTGGGTGTGTGTGATAGGAGCATTCAACTTGTGAATGCCACACATACCTCGACCCCTAGCATAATTCCCAGGATAGAGGGCTCATTCCTTTCTTGCTACGTGTTTGTTTCTTGCAGTGAGATATCTATACATCCTGGTTCCTTATACCTTGGTGTACTAAGCTTCATTGTTATATAATAAGGCTCAATGTTGATAATGTATTGCACTATGAATAAAGGAAAAGAACAGTACTCATTACTATCATATCATATCAACTTTTCTATCAAGTTAACACAGTCAATTCTTTATTATGAACCTATCTCTTCATCATCTTTTCCAAATCTATCTTTATTACTAACACTTCTTCTAATTCAAGAGGTACAATCACTAATGTATCCTAGCAGTACAAAACATTCATATCAGTTGCATTCATTTTAAGTGCATTTGCTATAAGTTAGATTGCATTATCACTTAAATATGTGTTACTTAGATTCTGTTCCATTATTACTTAGCTTAAGTGCATCTTCATGTAGATTTAATTGCATTAGATTCATTTAGATAAATATCATGTCATGTAAAATTCAATTCAGATTCATTATCACATTAATCAATATCAAAAGAATTAGATGCACCATCATATCATCACATCACATAAAATAGAATGCACATGGAATCATAGAATGCATCACATAAAACATCAAATAGACACGTCACATAGAATCATACATCATAGAAATAACACAAGACATGTAAGACGCCGCCAAAATGCATCATATTTATCTCAAAAAAAAGTGTAAGAATACATCAAATCAAGTACAACATAGAGTGTCTCAACTGACACTGCCTTTATCTCTAGAACGATCCCATCATCTCTCCCTAGGAAGACCCATTACGTCTCCATTTCTCGTCCATCGAATCATGTCTCTACTAGATCCACTCTGAGATCTATAGGCTTGATAGCTAGGCTCCCTCTGATCCTCAGGAACACCTGTCTTGTATGCCTATCTATAGTATATAGACTCCTAAGAAGCACTAAAAAATCTATCTAACTACCTCCATGCACCAGTCCCTAGGCCAAATAAATCATCATAAGCATCCATGACCACATGTTCCCTCTGCACCACATTATCTCACTCTCACTAGAGATGATCTCTCTTACAAGTATCCCTATCCATCTCTCCCATAAGCAAATCTCTCTCTGCCTCCAAGGTACCATATGCTCTGTAGAAATGCTCCATATCATCCATCCATTGTTGTCTCAATATGACAACTAGATCCTCCAAGCTCCTAATTCGAGCTCTCAACACCTACTTATCCTCACCCTCCTCATTGCCACCTCCCTCTGTGGCTGAAACATCTCTAACCTAGGGTATCTCAATGTCTTACCCGTCACCATCCCCACCATCACTCCCTCCATTTCTAGATGATTATGTCTCAGAATCCTCACTCTCACTCTCATCTCGCCCAGAGTTGCTCATAGACTTGGTGTCTCCATTGATGTCTACATCCTCCTCACTATCCTCTCACTCTTCCTCCATTTCCGCTACTGTTGCAATCAACCCAGTCTAACTGCCACCTCATCCTTCCCCCTATCTCAGCCTCCACCATCCTGCCCTTTGCCATCACTCCCTCTCCCTCTCCCTCTCCCTCTCTAAGCCCTCCTATGTCGAATCTACTGAGGGGAAATAGGAATTGTAGGATGAGTCAATGGTACTGGCATATGATGCACCCACCAAGCATCATACTGAGGTGTAGCATAGGGATCTGCAAACCCAACGAACGAACCCCACTATACTAGTCGAAGAGAATCAAATTTTGCAATAGCAACATGAGGTTGCACACAAGCTCCCCAATCTTCGATCTCTCAATAGATACAAGAAAAATAAGTAGTAACATCGAGAACCCCCTATACCTCCCTGAAATGAAAGGGTACATAGCCAAGAAGATGAATCTCAATAACTCTATGGGTACCCACATCCTGACCAATCAAATGTCTCTGGTAATGATAATATGGAAAATGTTGCACATCATCAGTCCAACTGGGGCAATCAAGATAGGACCTCCATGAAAAGTACTGTAAAATATCAATCTGATGTCTCCAGTAAAGGGTGTTTCTTGACACCCTATGCCTAATGCCAATCGTGTATCTATATGCATATGGCTTCTCAACACCAAGATCAACATGGACAATCGATCGAAAGATGGCTATGTGCTCCCAAGCCCATACCTAGAGCAATGTGATCCCGTAACCAATGGACTTTTGTCCAAGATAAACAACCCAATGCATTAGATGATATAAAGTGGCTAATACACAAGGACCCCAAGTATAAACGTGTTTGCGTATGATCGTATCATGGACAACTCTACGCCAACTAACTGGAAATCCATGTGTCCTCCTATCAGGAATCAGAGGACCAACTATAATGTTTCATAATACGACAATCAAATCATCATAATCCAAAGCATTCCATGCGATATCATATCCACCCCGTATTTGCAGATCCTTCTCAGTGCACTCAAATAGATCGCATAAACCCCGAATACCATCTCTACAACCGAATGTAACTTTGACACCATATATATGAACATGAAGAATATGCCACACATCCTCCAAGGTAACTGATGCCTCTCCTATGGGAAAATGAAAGGAACAAGTCTCCAAGTGCCACCACTCAACCAAAGCACTAATCATGGCCCTGTTGGTTGTAAACTTTAGAAGATGGAGAATATGGTATAATCCCAAATTCCTAATTAGAGCAACCTCCTCCTGTGACAACTCATCTCACTAATCAAGACCATTAGGCCTTGTCTATTTGCCTATCAACACACAAAAGTTCTCCTGCAAGCGAAACATGAGAAAAAAATCAGATAATTTATTTGCACTCGACAAAAAAAAATCAAATCAAGTATTTTGGAAAAAAATCACAATCAACAAATGCAAACTGATAAGTTCAATTGCGCATTAGAAAAAGACAAATGTGAACCATTTAAAGAAAATACACATCAAAATTAACAAATGCAAATCAAAATTAATAAATGTGCATCAAAATTTACAATTACGAATTTTTAGAGACAATTGCGCATAAATATTAACAATTGCGAACAAATCAAGATACAATTGTACATAAGTTAAAAAAAATTCTCTGACATCAAAATGGTAAAACAAGAAAAAAAGAGAATTTTTTTTCGAAATACGTACCATGCCTCAAGTGTTGGGCATTCTTGCTCTGTGGCCTACCATCACACTCCAAAGTCGTAGGAAAGCACTAAAATCAAGAAGAGGTCCACAAAATCAAATAAATTTAAATGACTAAATGAAAGGGCTAATTCACTATTTATAGCTCAAAATTAAGGTTTTTACCACTGTGACGATCACGGTCCCCCTGAACTTCAACACGCTTGTAGCATAGTCAAATAGATTCAAAATCACATGAAACTTCACATGGTTGCTCTCTACTACGGTATCGAAAAATGGTTTCAAATCATAATTCATAATATTTTTTACCACTTTTTCCGAGTGGGCATATTTACACTATAAGTTTTACGGGGGCATACTGGGACAAACATTTTACATTTTCTTTGACAATTAGTTTTACTGGTATTTGTGTGTTTTGCATTGGATAAAGACACAAATTCTATGTGGATATTTTTGACATCAAATGGTTGATTTTGAATATTAAATTGTAGATTTCGGTTAATAAATAATACAAATGGTTGATTTTGAATATTAAATTGTGGATTTCGGTTAATAAATAATACAATGATCTGCCTGGCTAGATGTACTATTTCTGAAAGTTTGATATTGAACAGTTTTGATATAAGTAGAATACCCACACTGTTCATCTTAATCTGTTTAAGATCATCCCAACCAACAAAGGAAAGAAAGCTATAATCGATAATAACTAAACTGACGGTGTCAATTATAACTGGGAGTTATAATCGATAATAATCTGTTTGGCCATATATTCTTGGATTCTTCTTTCAACCGAATGGTAATCAAACAGAAGGCGCGATAATTACGAAGGCTGGCTCCATTTATGTAAGGCCATGGTAATCAAACAAACTCTGTATTGTTTTCAGTCAATCTTTCTGTCACAAAAATGGCAAGAGAAGGCTATATTTGTGAGAAACTTTTTAGTAATATTGATTGTGATGATAATATTTCGTGCGATTTCAACTCAATATGACTGCAAAGCTTGCAAAAGTGATACATGGATTGTGACTTTCTCAATGGTTGTACATCCGATTGAGAAGATAATCTGTGAAAGTTTCCCATTAAAAAGATATCAATGTCTCTTGACACTATTTGTAATGTGCTGATTATTATTGTTCCTATGATTTTCTCTCTGTCTGAGTTAGAATAGATAATATGTATAATGGTTTTAATATTCTTTTTACTATGGATATTAGGTGGCGATACTCTGTATTCCAGAAATACGTCATACTTAACCAAGTACTTATAACTAAAGTATGGTTTAGAAGGAATGCAACAACAGCTAAAAATAGTCGTTGTGGCCTAAGAACAAAACCAAATTACTGACAAGATGAACCAGTTACATAAGTAAGCGCCAATTAAGCATTTCTGTAAAACTTGCAAACAGCGGGCGTTATCCATGTGACCATGACTGCAAACAATTTTTTTAAAGAAATAGCACTTAAAGCGCAAATGTCCTATGTGCCAACACACATAATTTTTGGAAACCTATAATTAATAGGAAGTTGTTAACTGTGTGTTCTATGACTATCCCATCATCTCGGGATTATCATTTGTGCAGAGGCTGCAGCCTGCAGGTCAAGAATGATCGAAAGAAACAGTTAGCAATTAGGGGTTTAGTTTTTTTCATGCAGCTGACAGGTAGATGGTGTAGCTGGCTTTGTGCATGGTTGTCAATGATAGGAGGTACAAAAAGAAGCTGAATCCCAGTAGAGCATATGCCACCACTGCAGATTTGCGTCTAAATAAATGCAATTACTATGCAAATTACAGTAAATCAAAATAAATGAAGCTTGGATTCGTGGCCTCTAAAGCCTAATCTTATTTCTCTACAATTGCAGTTCCTACAAAGCCCTAGCCTATAATTCAGAGGATCTGATAAAAAGCAAGGTTATAAGGGGCCGTCTTTACAGGCAAGACGGCAAGAGGACACCGTAGTGAGATTTGGACCTGAGTCACTATAGAGGCAAGTATACTTCTTTGCTGCTCATTCACACCTACTTGACCTGCTTGCAATTGTTTGAAAATAGTTTTTATACCCTTTTATCCTTAGAATCTTAGATATTGTACTTAATTTTCCTGTAATCTGCTCATTAAACTAAAGGAAATTGTTTTCTCCATATTTTTTTTGGATAAAAAACTTAATTGTGGGTAAGCATGATTTCAGGTATTGTAGTTTTCACGCCTTCACTGGCAATCTCGCGCTGCACCAAATCAACAATTTTGTGATTCCTCAGACTGTGGACAACATTATATCTCAATTGAAGGTAATTTTGTCTGTTTGCTACTATTTTTCCTTCTTGCACATTTTGAAACTAGGATTTCGAGCAGATTTTTTGCTCCGAAGAGGTAAAATAATTACATGACTTAAGGAAGCTTATATCTGAATATTCTAATTCAATTGATGCTAGTATGCGTCATTAACTCAGAAAGTTCGCAGTAAAATTTGGGATTATTTGTTTCAATTTTGTTGAATACGTGCGATGAAATTGAGACTGTTGTTGTAGATCTGATTTTTGAAAAAAGAAAGGTGTACTGACTGATCGTATAAATTCAGGTTTACAAATAAAAAGTTAAAAATTGAATAAACTGAACAGAATCCCTGTAGGGGAAAGGACCGAGTAGTTGTGCACCCTAACTTCGCGCTTCTCAAAATCCTACTTGGAAATTTCAAATCACTCCAATTTTTTTACAGCAGCTTACTTGCCAAGTCCCCTGCTTATAACTAAGGTTTCAGGGCCACATCAGCATGCTTTTTGCCAAGGTGTCCAAAAGAGCCCCCAAAAAAGTGAGACCAATAGGCATGCAAAAGAGACCCCAATAGTTGTGCAGTTGATATGGCATCCCCTGATTGGTTATTTTTTACAATATTAGTACATTTCTTAACAATTATTGGTACATTTCCTAACAACTTTTGGTACATTTGCTAACAAAAATTGATATTTTTTGTTTCAAACAATAGGTTTTATTTGTTCAATTTTTTAAACAAAAAGTATCAACAACCCTCACAACAATTGGTACATGCTCAACTACTGGGTCCTTTCCCCTATATGTGGCTCCTGGCAGTGTGGGCAATGGGGGAAGCCTTATTCAGATTTGTACTATGCTTAGTGTACCTTCCAGAACTTTCACGGCAATCAGATTTGGCTATACTTAAAGTACCTTCCACGGCAATGGGGGAAGCATTATTCAGATTTGGCTATACTTAAATTACCTTCCATAACTTTCAGTTTAAAACATAACGGCATCATCCCATCATAATTGAAGAAAATGATTTATTGTTAATTGCAATCCTTTTGGGGATTTGAGATTGGAAATCTTCCATGTACTTACTTTGAGATTTCTTTCTTTGTTAAACAAGATAAGATCGGTTTTTGAGATAAGATTATTTTAGTCATTTCTAAAAGAATTCTCTCATGGAATCATAGATGGTCAATTTTGGCGGGTAAAATTGTTCTCATCAAATCTGTTTTGAATGTTGTTCACATATATCTCATTTTTTTGGAACAATAATAAAGATGGCAAGAAGAAACTCCCTTTAATTGCATGGATAAGGTATGTTTGCCTAAGGAACTTGGGGGAATAGGAATTCGGAGTCAAGGAGAATCAAAATTTAACCTTAGATGCTAAGTTGGTTTGGAAATTATATGACAAGCCTAGCTCCTTATGGGCATAGATTATGTTTGCCAAATATTTAAATAATGGACCGAGAGTATACATTTTCAAAGTCTCAAATTTGCCTTCGGGTTCTGCTATTTGGAATTTCCTTTGTAAATGTAGATCAATTATTTTGCCTCATCTCTCATGGATTGTTCTTAATGGTAGAAAGGTCAGATTATGGGATGAAGTATGGAATGGACACACACCTCTGGTGAATATTAGGGATTGGTCTCCTCTGATCAATATTATTTCCTCCCTTTGGGGTGTTTTTGTAGTAGATTATTTTGAAATTGTGACTAGTGGACCCCTTAAGTTAGCTAGATGGAAGTCGATTGATTTCTTAGATGTTGATCAAAGTATGAAATTAGATTTTGAGAAGATTTTGGGGGATAGAATTGTATTTCTTTCTGATTCTGAGGATGAACTTATTTGAACAAAGAATATTTCTGGTAAGTACACTGTTAAAGATTTATCATCTTGGCCTTATAAGTTGTTTTGGCATTCGGCTTGTCTTACTAAAGGAGGAGCCTTTGCTTGGTTGGCAGTTCAGGATAGAGTCCTTATAGGTATGAGATTGGTCAGGCTTGATATTACTATTGTCTTCCCTTGTGTCCTTTGTAACAAAAATTTGGAATCTTCTTCACACCTGTTCCTACATTGTGATTATGCTTATGAATGTTAGCAGTGGTTGTTTGAGAAGTTAAATATATCCTTTGTTATTGGTAAGGATCTCATTTCCCATTTTAGATCTTGGCCCTTTATGTTTGCCTCATCTTTTTATGTATGTCTTTGGATCATATCTCCATCTATTGTGATTTAGAATGTTTGGCTAGAGCGAAACAACATGATATTTAAAAAAACAAGTTCTCATGTGTCTAAGGTTCTATTAAAAATTGAGTCTTAGAATCTCTGAGGTTGCTTTGTCGTTTATTTATAAGAATTTGGAAAATCTTACTTCTTTTTCACATTGGGATAATAGAGTTACTAGTGTTTGGAAGATGCTATCGGTTTTACCCTCTCATGGTTCAATTTTAAAAAAGAATAATGCAATAGGTAAGAGATGCTCTGCTAGCACTTTAAACTAAATTTTGATGGGGCCTCTCGTGGTAACCCTGGGCCGGTTGGGGTAGGCATGGTAATTTATGATCACAATGCAAATTTTATTTGAGCTGAGTGTCATGCTATTGGTTTTAAACTAACAATTATGCGGAATTTCATGCTTTGTCTTTTGGATTGGATATGGCAATCTCTTTGGGCATTAAAGACTTAACAATTGAAGGTGATTCTATGGTGATTATTCAATGTGTTATGAAAAAAAAATTGAATTGTTGGAATTTGCAATATATACTTGATCTCATTTTACAAAAATTAGAATTGTTTGAATCTTTCTTGTTATCCCATTATTATAGAGAAGTTAATAAGTTTGTGGATTATTTGGCAAATTTAGCCATTGATAGCAATGTTAATCAGCGAGAGGTGGGTTTTGAGGAAATTCTTTCTAGGGTATGGGAACGTTTGCAGCAATAGTTATGTGATTTTCTTGAGTAATGTTGATGTAAAATTTTATGATGATAATTATTCCTGCTTTCCCATTTCATTTCAAGTATTCATGTTCGTTGTCTGGAGGAGAGTTCGAGCTCATGGTATTTGACACAATAATGTTTTTCCAAAGGTTTTTTGATACTTTCTTTTTTGGCAGGAAGGTTTTTGGCTCATGGGATTTGGCACAAGGCTTTGGAAAATTTTGTCTTATTCCATTGATAGCAACTGTGGAAATTGGTTTTGGGCAGGGTGTATAAACTGATTTGTTAGATACTATAGGTTTATTTTATGAGTTGTGACCGGAACTTTTCTTCCGAGGGTTGGATCCTACGTAAAAAAAATAAAAAAATTTAATGGAATAATCCACTTTTATTGAAAATAAAAATATATTTTTAATATTGAAACATTAGAAAAAAATAAAAAACTAAAAATACGAATAGCTAAAAATCCAACCTTCAGCAAGAACTAATAATACAACCATTTACTACTAAAACTTTAAATATTTTTGACTAATGACAATGTTAAATAGAGAGGCAATGTTAAGCTTTTACTACGTAGTTTAGCAATTTGCCGCTAAAACAGAATCCCAAAATTCATTAATCTAGCTAGTCGCACCTAAATTCCTCAGACTTGCCATTTAATAGAAATTTTTGTGTTTAAATATCCTATTTAATAGAAAAGTTCTTGCCAGCTTCGTTGAACGTTCCACAAATATTATTCAAATATGGCAGTGACACGGGAGTGTCTAGAAGTACGCTGATTAAATATTTTATCGAGTATAATAAAACTGACCAGTGCCCTAGATCTGTGCATAGAACTAGTTCCCGAGTTGCCATAATTGTCTGTCGTAGACTGTGTTGACTGTGTTTGTCAGCTAATATGGGTACCTTCCTGATCAAGGATATTTATTGTTGGATATGTGGCCTCAAACCTAATTTGAGTGATTGGATTGGTGCCAGCATTCCGCGACTTGAGTTATTGGAGCTTAGCTCAGGAAACAAGATTGCCCTCTATGCTGATCTCATTGGAAAACAGCTCTCTCTCTTTTTGTGGCTCGAATCTGTGGGCATTGGGAGAACTGAGCGCCTTGGCGAATTAGGCACATGTCTTATTGTAGAAAACAGTGAAGAGCAGATGCGACAGAATTTGCTTCCCTTATCCTCAAGGCTCTGCATTCATGCATTCCTCGGAGTTACCCACAAAGATATTGAGAACTTAAAAAATCGAGAATTGAAGGAGGAGATCAGAAAAGAAGATGTCGAGTTGCTGCGATTACAGATCGAGCTAGGTACAATAGAAGCTCAGGTATACAAGCAAGCATTTAACTTTCTTTTCTATGCTGTATGTTATTCTTGCCTCATCCATTGCATCAAGCAAGATGATGAAATTGAATCTGATGTCATGGAAATGGGGACAAGGCAACAACAAAGTTCAATGTTAATAAGTTAGTTTCAACCATAAAAACAAAACAAAGAACTAAAAACCATTCCAAACATATCAAAAGAGATTTCAAAAAGCATGAAAGAAGTTTAACAAAATAAAAGAAAGGAGAAGAGCCTCCCTAAGATGCTTCCATGATGCCTTTTGATGCTTCTCCCTTGTTTCTCTCCTCTCCAAGTCCCAAATGAATGTAGCTCTCAGCTTTTAGCACTAGCCATGGATGCCATATGGAGATTCGAGATGGTTGAATATGATAAGCAAATACTATGCAAGAGTAGATAGTGATGCTATGAAAAAGCTCTATGCTAATGCCAGTATAACAACAATACTCTAAAATGCTTCTCCTTTTGCTTGAGGAGAAGGGTTCTATTTATAGAAGAAATAGGGAAATGAAGGGTTAAGATTGAGCAATCTTAACAAGGGTTAGGATTGAAAGTTGGGGATCCATGTGCACAATTGGCACCAATAAAATGGTGACAAGTTTCAACATAGGATTGGGTTGAGAGAAGAGGTTGGAGGCATTAAAGGCCTGAGAAGACCTCATGGTTATCTAGAAGGTAAGGGTCAAGTCTAAATTAAGATTACCCATTGGATTAAGAGTTAATCCAAGGATAAACCTTTGTGCAAATGTTTAAGAGATAATCATGGTCAAAGCATTAATGGCCTGATGAGACCTTTGGGTTGGGTAGAGGTTGAGTCAAAACAAATGTTTTAACCATGTGGGAGGGTTGAATTAACCATTAATGGTTATTGGAGACTTTGGGGATTAAGTGGTTGAAGGTTGAAAGCTTTCAAAGGTTATCCAAGACTTTGAGGGTTAATTTGTTGAACACACAAAGCATTAATTGCTTTTCAAAGACTTTGGAGTCTTTGAGAAGTGACTCCAATTTGCTTAGGAATGTGACAAAATATAGGGGATGGATTAGGCTAATTAGGAAGGGTTTAGAAGAATCTAGAAGGGGTTTAGGCATACAAGTGGATTTTGTAGGAAAATGGAAGTGGGAGAAATTTTGGTATTTTCAATTAAAATAAAATCATTTATTTTAATTAAATGGTGTAAGTTGAATTTGGATAAATATTTAAATAAATATTAATTTATTTAAATGAGAAAAAGAAGTTAAAGCATTTAAAATGCTTGAAGACTTTGAGGGAAACCATTAAAGGCTTGAAGACTTTAAGGAAAACCATTAAAGTCTTTAAAAAGATTATAGAAGGAAGCCATCAAGTTTGAAGACTTTAAAGCCATCAAGTTTGAATACTTTAAGGGAAACCATTAAACGTTTCAAGTGGGTGAGGATAAATAGGATTTTAAATAAATAATTTATTTAAAATAGTTGTGCAACTTGCTTTTGTAGGAAAATACAAGTGGGTGGAGGATAAAGGTGATTTAAATAAATGATTTATTTATTTAAATGTGAGAGGTGGGATTTTGGGGGTTTTAAATAAATATTAATTTATTTAAATGTGAGAGAAGATTTAATTAAATAAATATGATTTATTTATTTAATTAATGGTCTGAATTTGGTTAAGTGAATTAAATCAAATAAATTGAATAATTTATTTAATTAATAGGAGAATAGGGTTAAGATGAATTAATTAAATATTAATTTAATTAATTATTAATTGATGGTTAAATAATCAAATAAATACTAAGTATTCATTTAATTAAGTGGATAGATTTATGTGACTACATTTGCCCCTCTTTGAGATGGTGCAGTTTATCGCATCGTTTCAAAGAAAGAAAAATAGATGTGAAGAAATGCCCCATAAAATGTAAATTTAATGGGTGGTATGCCCCCTCGAGGGATGGGCCGAATTTTTTAAAAAAATCGGGCGATCTCTCGAAAAAGAATGAAAAGCGGAGGGGAGGTAGAATAGAAGAAATTAGAACTAATGATGAAAGAATGGGGGAAAATGGAGTGAATATGAAGAAACAACAAGCCGACGAGTACCCTGAGGTCATGCAAGAGATACATAGCAGATGTAGTGTGGGGTTTGGATTGATGCTATACAATTGATCAAAATTGTTTGGACAATCTGGTGCAATCGGTTTAATTGCCCCGGTCAAGTCAAAGCGTGACAGTTGATGTCAGTTGGTCGCTTGGACGTGATAAAGTCTGAGTAAGTGAATCAAAGTGACCTGATGTGACTTAGACAATTGATGTAATTGCCCGATGAAGTCAAGGTATCTGAAGCAAAATACTCATTCAGACGTAGACAATTGATGTAATTGTCCGTTGGATTGTGTTTGATTGGTTGATCAATTGATAGTGTGTGCATGTGATGGATGGTTGTGGGGAATCATGGCAGCTCCGTTGAGACTAGGTCATTATGATAAATGCCTGATGTAGTCTAGGATTACCATAATCGATTACCTGTTGAGACCCGAAGATACTTGATCAGAGTATCTGTTGATAGTCTAGGTGTGTGGGAGTCGATGTATTTGTGTAGACAAAGCAACTTGCTTGATTGTGTGGATGAATGAGGATGGGAAACACAATCCCTCCTATTAGAGATGGATGGTGATGAACGTGGCTTGATTGGGTTGATGGGAAACGATGAAGGATATGTGATGCTGATTATCGAGATGGGGAGGGTGGGGGGGGGTTCAATGTTAAATAGAAGAAATGGAGGACTAGGACCGAGTCCTATGGAAGAAGATGAGTAAAATAGAGTATGCATTATTATGACTACGTATGCATGATATGTAGCTATTATGAATGTATGGATGGATGGAATGCAACGAAATGCAATATATACAGATGAGATGGAATGACGATCCATGGTGCTTTATTTTTCATCATTGAGCTTTAAAATGTTGGAAAAAAATACAAGCAACTTGACATAAAGATTCAAGATGACCAGAGTATTTCTTACATGGATTTTGATATAGCAAGTTAATACAAGCAACTTGATATAATGGATCAAGTTGACCTGAGTATTGCTTGCGGAATAGACAAGGATTATCTCCGTTCATGCATGACTTGGATCGTCCTCCTTGATCTTAGGCTGATCATATCCTGAGACAAGTGCATACCGTACTAAGAAATAAAAACCTTTATCCAAATTGGATGAGGAGGAACCAAAGAATGAGCATTGTACCTGTAAACAAATAGTATATACATAAAGAATAAAAGAATATGGATCCTTGGTAATAGTTCATGCTCATATGGTCGAGGTATATACTATAGTCAGCAAGCCGTAGTGATCTATGACTGTGTTTTTGCCTATGATCACATAGCTTAGTGAACTTCCCACGTAGACACCATTAGTACATGCCCCAGAACTTCATCGGAAATAATGCGCAAACGATACAAAACAATGCTGAAAGATCCTGATACAGATAAACAAATGAATTACTCACAAATCAACCAAGTATTTGACAGCCTAACAGAATTTTCTTGTCAAAGAAAACGTCATCTTGTCTTTGTTTTGGTAAGGAAGGATGCATCCTTGTTTTAAAGACAGTTTTGGATTGTTAATGTGGATTGTGTGGTTGTTTGGTAAATGGTCATTGTGTGAGTAGTTTGTCGCAATGTTTGTTTTGGTATCTACATGGATGAGTATGTACAAGGTGTTGCCATGTTTTTGTGTGATTTTTCAATGGTTTTGTCGATGTTTTTGGATTTTGAATTGTTTTGAATGTTTTTGGTATTTTTGTGAGATATTTTTGAATGTTTTTGGATTTTTGATGATTGTTTGAATGAAGAACTTAATGAATCATAAGACAATGTAGAATCCACTTCCATCAATAGGTTAAAGGCATTGCCCCCAGTTTTAGACATGACTATGAAAAAGCGGGATGCAAGATGTATGGAGTACTATCATAATTGCAGAGGAATAACAAGCCATGGTTGATGGATGGATGGATGTATGTATGAAGTAGATGTGATCGCCATAAGTCTGAAAGATAATGGAGCCATAGCCTTTACGAGTGGCGCCTGTTTGCCAGGTTTTCACCATCGTTCTTACCCAAGGTGCCACCGGAGTGGTTGTTCACCGTTTGGATGCATGATTTTTCTTTACTTTTTTGAATGTTTTTATATTTTCTTCAGGACATTTTTCTGAATGTTTTTTGGTATTTTCTGATAGGCAGGGGAGCCTGATGCTCTGTACAGCTTATGTGTAAAACCGTTTGAGGTGCATGTTGTTGATTGGATCTGCGAGCGGTTCTCCTTCTGATGTAGCCAACTGATATGCCCCGGACCCGAATACAGCAGTGACAACATATGGGCCCAACCAGTTTGATTCAAACTTGCCTTGATGTTCTCTGTTTGGTTGGTTGCGAGGATTTTCTCGAAGAACAAGATCACCTACCTCAAATGTACGAGATCTAACTCGGTGATTGTAGCTTCTACTCATGCGCTACTGATAGGCTTTGAGGTGATTGTATGCAGCTTGTCGCTTCTCATCTAGTAACTCTAAGTCCTGAAGACGAGATACTCTGTATGCTTCATCATCGATGAGATTGTGCAATGAAACTCGTAAGGATGGTATCTCGACCTCAATAGGTAAGATAGCTTCAGCACCATAGACCAATGAATAAGGAGTTGCACCTGTAGGGGTCCGAATGCTAGTTCGATATGCCCATAGCGCTGGATTCAATTGAACATGCCAATCACGGCCGGCATCATTGACTGTCTTCTTTAGGATCCTCAATATGTTTTTATTGGATGCTTCGGCCTGACCATTGCCTTGTGGGTAATAGGGAGTGGAAAAGCGGTGTTGGATATGAAATTTCTCACAAAGCTCACGAACATCCTGATTTTTGAAAGGAAGACCGTTATCTGTGACAATGGACATGGGCACACCATACCGGCAGATGATGTAATTGAGGATGAATGAGGCGATCTGCTTGCCGGTGACTTGGGTAAGTGGAACAACTTCGATCCACTTGGTGAAATATTCGGTGGCGGTAATAATGAATTTATGGCCATTGGATGAAGATGGATGGATTTTACCCACAAGATCAAGACCCCATTGACAAAAAGGCCATGGTGTTGTGATTGGTTGCAGTTCTTGAGCTGGTGCATGTATTAGGTCGCCATGAACTTGACATTTTTTGCACTTCCTGACAAAGTAGTAGGAATCCTTTTCCATAGATGGCCAATAGTATCCAGCTCGCATGATCTTCTTGGCTAGTGATGGACCACTTGAGTGAGTCCCGCAAATTCCTTCATGTACCTCTTCCAAAGCCTTTGTTATCTCACCTTGTTCTAGACATCGAAGGAGAGTACCATCAAGACCGCGTCGGTATAGGGTTTCGGCAATAATGGTATATCGAGCAGTTTGGCGAATGAAGGTTTTACGTTGGTTATTTGATTGGTTGGGAGGAAGGGTGTGATCGCGGAGATAGGTGTAGAACTCACCGTACCATGGGGATTCAGAACCAACAAGGCAACATATCATTTCAGATTTGGGGATATCATAAGCGGGGATCCAAAGTTGTTCTACCAAGAACTCGTAGCGTGTTGAATTCTATGGAAGATCTAGTAGAGATGCGATGGTGGCCATAGCGTCAGCAGCTCGATTCTGATCTCTTGGTATCTGCTCAAAAGTGATAGTAGTAAATGATGTCTTTAGAGTGTCCACCATTTTCTTATATGGCATGAGTTTATCATCTTTGGTCTGATACTCATCAGTTGCTTGTCGAATGACCAGTTGTGAGTCACCATATACTTGTAGTTCTTTTAATTTCCATTGTATGGCTAGCCTGAGTCCTGTGATCAAAGCCTCATACTCTGCTATGTTGTTTGTGCATGGAAATGTGAGCCTGTAAGACTTCGGGATGCTATCACCTTGAGGTGTGATAAACAGAATGCCTGCCCCCGAGCCATGCCTAGTGTATGAACCATCAAAATATAGTTTCCATGGCTGTGCTTCTGTGATCATGAATATCTCTTCATCTGGAAAATTGGAAATGAGAGGATGATCGCCTATGAGTGGTGCATCGGCCAACTGATCTGCAATGACTTGACCTTTGATAGCTTTACGGTCCACATACTCAATGTCAAATTCACTTAGAATCATCACCCATTTGGCTAAGCGACCTGTCAATGTTGCTTTGCTAAGTAAATACTTGAGTGGATCAATCTTCGCAATGAGTTGCACCTTGTGTGTTAACAGATAGTGCCTCAGTTTAGTGGCTGCCAAGATTACTGCTAGGCAAGCTCGCTCAATAGGTGTGTAATTGAGTTCATAGCCCACCAGTGTGCGAGAGATGTAGTAAATAGCACACTCTTTTCCTTCTGCATTATGTTGTGCCAGTAGTACACCCAATGCTGTACTTGTCGCTGAGATATAAAGTAACAACGGTCTACTTGGATCTGGTGGCATCAGCAATGGTGGATTTATGAGATAGTCTTTAAGCGCCTGAAATGCTTGCTGGCATCTGTCATCCCACTGAAAGCGGATGTTCTTGTGTAGCAGGTGTGTGAATGGGTGACACTTATCAGCCAATTGTGCAATGAATCTGCGGATAGATTGAAGCCGCCCTTGTAATGTCCTTAGTTGACTGATATTCTTTGGAGGTGGCATGTCCATTATTGCCTTAACCTTTGTTGGATCGACCTCAATACCTTTGCTTGAGACAATGTATCCTAGAAGCTTCCCGGAGGTCACTCCGAAGACACATTTCTTTGGGTTGAGTCGAACATGGTACTGTTCCAGTCTATCAAAGATTTTATCTAAGATGTGAAGATGTCCTTCTCTAGTAAGTGATTTTGCTAGTAAATCATCCACATAATCTTCCATTATAGTATGCATCATGTCATGGAAGATGGTGGTCATTGCTCTTTGATAGGTCGCTCCTGCATTCTTTAGACCAAAAGGCATTACATTCCAGCAGTATGTGCCCCATGGACATGTGAAGGCTGTCTTATGTTGGTCCTCTGGTGCGATCTTTATTTGATTGTATCCCGAAAAGCCATCCATGAGTGAAAGCATGCATGTCCTGCTGTCAAATCTACTATGATGTCGATATTTGGTAGAGGGAAGTCATCCTTAGGACATGCCTTATTCAGATCTCTGAAGTCTGTACAAATGCGGATGCCCCCTTTTGGTTTGCCAACTGGTACAATGTTGGAGATCCATTCTGCATAATCAATTGGTCTAATGAAACCAACATCCAGGAGTTTCTTGAGTTCTGTTTTGACTAGCACGGCAATTTGAGGATGCATCTTACGAAGCTTCTGCTTGACAGGTTTGGCTCCTTTTGCTACTGTGAGATGATGCATGACTAAATCAGGATCAAGCCCAGGCATGTCTGCATATGACCATGCAAAGTTGATCTGACGCTGTTGGAAGAACTCTATAAATTGAGGTTGTTCCTCTGGAGTGAGAAGAGATGCCAGATGTATGATATGAGGGTTTTCAGGAGTCCCCACATTGTATTCTTTAGTCTCCTCAATGAGAATCGTCGATCGTTCCTGTTGTGTACTAGCAGGGAGAATGTCAAACCCTTCATCCTCAAGTGCCTCAGAGAGGTTTTCACCGTTGGATACGCTCTTTCTTTTTACTTTTGTTGGATCAAACAGTGCCACAGTGTGGTTTTCACTGGAAGATCCATGTTTTAATGTTATATTTTTGTAGCTGAAGGGTTTGGCATCCGCCCCGAAGTATGCTGCGCTATTAAGTTCAATGGCGAATCCAGCTTTGTGATCCCCGCTTGGTAGATTATCCCTTAATTCCAAAAAGTCAATGATAGCCTCATCGTTTTGGAAGAGGTCAAGACATGGGGGATTTGGTTGGTTCCATTCGATGAGTTCAGGGTGGATAATGGGCATTACTTCATCGATTAAGTTAAGTGCGGGAGATGTATCAGTGAGGGTTAAGACAGTGTGGTGAAGGTCGTTGATGGTACTCTCCATGTCAGAATCTGGCGTAGGATGAGACGTAGGGTCTGTGGAAGATGTTTCCAGCTCAGGTACCCAAGTGGTCTTTATCTGTGCTTCTCCGTAAACAGGAATGTCTTTGCGTGGCGGAGGTGGTGACGTGTCTTCCTCATCTGAAGTGTTAAGCTATACAGAATCAAATTCCCACTCATGTGAGTCGGTCTCTGAATCACTTTCCAGCATCCGATTGCTATACCATACTGGGATGTCGCTGGAGTTGAATACTGCAGGTGTGATTGGTTTATGTACCTTTGAGGTGATCGGTGTTGCAGGAACTGTGATGGGGTTTAAAGGTTTTGTCACTGGAAGTATCGACAGTGTTGATTTAGTGGCTTCTATTGGAACGGCTGGTGCCATAGATGCTACTACGGGTTCCAATATAGTTGTGGCTGCGAATGATTTTATTGATGTGATGACTGCTGTGGATGGGATTACTAGTTCAATTGGTGGGATTTTTGGTATTGTAGATGGTTGTGGTGGGTTTGTGAGCCTCGATGGGGCAGTGGGGATAGTGTTTGATGGTGCTTTGATTATGAAAGGTGTCCTCTTTGCAGTAGGTGGGCAAAATGGTGTGCTGGGTTTTCCTTTGAATCTGAGTTTAGGAAGGACTTCTTTTTCAAAGCCTAGGCCTGTATTACCTTTGGGCTTGAATTCTGGTAGCAGAGGTTCATGTCGTCCTTGTTTGCAGTATCCCAAAGCACTCTGACCATCATATCCCATTCTTTGCATAATGAGGAGGCCTTTGCCATACTGTTCTGTAGGAAGTGTAACTCGCGGTTGATCAGTGGTGATGGGATCTTTATAGATCCATTCCGCTAGGTCCTCATCTTGCGTCTCTTCCTCTTGACTCTTTCCAAGGATGAAAGGCGTTAAGGCACATGCAGGCATGTTTAGTGGTTGTTGGAGTAACTGCTGTGGTTTACCATGTGTTCTAGGAGAAGTGGGCATTTGTCCCACACAAAAGAGCTGACTCAAGTTATATTCTCCAGGACCTTCCTCTGCTACTTTCATCTTTAGCTTTTCTTGCTTGGGCATAGGGGTGTTTGAACTGGCAAGAGAGGCGGGATTTATATATGATGTGGAGGAAATGGCTTCTCTATTATTAGAAACGGTAATCTCTGGTTGATGGCTGATATTATGGCAAAATGCAAAGGGATTTGCATCGCCCAGGATTGTGATCTCGACCCCGTTATGTGGGAACTTGATACATTGATGGTAGGTAGATGGAACAGCTTGCATGGCATGTATCCAAGGTCTCCCTAATAATAGATTATATGGCAGAGGAAGGTCCAGAACCTGACAAATGATATGCTTTACCACAGGGCCCACTCGGATTGGTAGTACCACAGCTCCTTTGGATGAATGCTCTGCATCATCATAGGCTTTGATGGTGATCTTCTTACGAGGATCCACTGATTCTATTGCATATCCCAATGCTGTGACCAACTGAAGTGTGCAAATCTTTAGGCCTGCTCCATTATCGATCAAGACTCGCTTGATCCTGTGTTGGTTGACAAAGCCTTCAATGTGGAGTGAGGCGTTATGAGGTTGTTGGAAAGAAGAGTTGTCGCTTTCAGAAAAAGTGAGACAAGGTGATGACTTTAGATTTCCAACCATGGCTTGAAATTGGTCTGTATTCAAGTTTGCAGGGACTGACGCCTCTTGGAGTGCTTGATCCAAGATAGTTTTATGAGATGGTGACAGGCGTAATAGCTCTAAAATGGATATAAGCGCAAGCGTTTTGTCTAATTGTTCGACAAGATTGTACTGCTTTGGGATGGAGGTGGTGCCTTGTGGAGCTGCCTTGATGGTAACTTTGCCGCGACGCGTAACAACATTGCAATTTGAGGTGGGATTTTTGAAGGTAATAGTTGCAATTTGTTCACTGGCATCATACAGGTGATTGACAGTGTAATTATACGCAGCCTGCGTATAATCAGTGGTATCAGGACCTCGTCTGGAAGTGGAAGGACCCCTTTGATCTTGTGATGGAAGTGGATCCTTGAACATGAGATGATCATTATTGGTCGTTTTTGGGTCATGTCCTTCAATTTCAATTTCTCCTCGATCAATAAGATCCTGAATGAGATCCTTCAATCGGTGACAATTACTTGTCTTGTGTCCTCGTCCTTGATGGAACTCACAGTGTTCAGTATCTCTCCACCATGTTGGTTTGACCTGAGGCTCATAGTTGGATAGTTTAGGTAGAGTGACCAAATTCTGAGAAAGGAGTTGTCGCAACACTGTTTCAATGGGTTCCCCTAAGGGAGTGTATGTGCATTTTTGTTTTTGTGGACGAGGTCTTGGTTCATCATGAGATGTGATGCGACCTTGATTAGGAGGAACATTTGTGTTATTCTGAGGTGGAGGATTTTGTCCTGCAAACCGAACCACAGGTTGTGCATTTTGGATAGTTCGAGCATCCACAACCCCATCGTTGACGATATTTTTATTCTTGTTCCAGAAGTTTGGTTTATCACTATTGAAGCGCGGGCGAGGACCATCTTTTGGTTCATTAAAGATTTTTATGAGTCCTTTCTTGATGAGTGCCCTTTCACATTTTATACCCTTGGTGATCATATCGTTAAAGGAGTCTGTGTCTTTGACATCCAGGTGAAATTCCATTTCTTCGCTTAAGTTGGAAATGAAAATTTCCACTAGTTCTTGTTTAGGTAACTGAAGAGAACGTCTGCTAGACATTTGGCGCCATCGTTGCAGGAATACTGAGAATAATTCACCTAGTTTTTGTTTGGTGTTGCATAGATCAGCCATGGTGATGTCGCGTTCAATGTTATGAGAGTAATGAGATAGGAACTTCTGGATGAGTTCCTCAAATGTTCTAATGCCACCTGGTAGTTGGGAAAACCATGATGTGGTGGTTCCTCCCAAGCTTTGGGGAAAAAGGCGCATTAGGTATGTGTCCTCATAAGCCACTTCAAGACAAGCGGAATGAAATTCTCGGACATGATCACGGGGATCCCCCTTTCCTCTATATTTTTCAAATTTGGGTGTTTCGAACCCGCGTGGAAAGGGTGGCATATAAAGATTCCTATCAAAAGGATAGGGACAGATGTCGTTAAGTGAGAATTGATTGGTCTTAACACCACTATGAAGTTGTTGGGCGAGATTCTCGACTTGTTGCCGCAACATCTCTATTTCATTTGGAGGAGGAGGTGGTGGGTTACCTCGAGGAATGTTATATCTGATGTGATTTCTACCCCTTTCCTCCTCATGGCGAATTTGTCTTTCTGATGCTTGTCTTAATTGGGCAAGATCAAAGTCCAAGGGGAGTTTGGCTCCTTCTTGAGCGAGTTTTAAGAAGTGAGCATCCGCATTGCTCCTTAATATTTCATCAAATAATCTGTTGAAGTGAGGGTTATGCTAAGCCCTTTCAATTGTTGAAGGAGTGGGAGTACTTGGGTTTTCATCAGTTACAGTTCCTCCAAGTGCTTCTTGAAATTCATTGAGGTTGTCTTCTTCTTCCTCAATTTCTATTTCTCGTTGCCTTGATCGCGATCGGGTTTGAGCCATTTTGTTTGTAAGTTTGTGTTGAAGTTGATTGAAGATGATGATGAGTTATTGATGAAAGATTGATGATTGGTGATTTGTATTGTATGGGGATCTCTAGCACTTTAAGGTAGATGTAACCGAAATTCCTTCTTTGAATTGCTTGTTTGTTTTGAGGAGTTTGGATGTGATAAGGTGTAGAGAAATCTGAGATGTGTTACAGATTTTGACTACCTAGCAATGAGAGGATTCACTCATGAACTAGTTTTAACCTGCGTAGATGTGTCTCTTAGGATGAGCTTATCCTAGATGTAGAAACAATCTAAAAGTGATGTGATGTGTTTGATTTCAAGCAATATCTAAAAGAGAACTTGGGACAAGAACCTCTTAATGTTTTGAGAGTTTTGGGATGAATTGATGATGGAATAATGATGTATGAATGAGATGATGGATGTTTTGTTTTCAACTTCAATAAAAACTTTGTGTTACAAATGGAACAAACTCTACTTCTTCCCTTTCAGGTGTTGGTGGCACTTCTCGAGCTGTGTTGTAGGTGATACAGATGTTTGGGAAGAAGTTGGGATTAATCTTTCCTCCTTGATTTTTGTGATAACTCAGAGCTCTATATTGCATAAAAGCTCTGCAGTTCAATGATTCTGAATCAAACTCATTTGTTTTACCTTGAAGGTATAGACGCATGCGATGTAGAAAGACTCTATGTGAGACAAAAATTTGTCTATTGAGATAGAAGAATTTCCTCCTTTTGATCAAAGCCTTTGAGCTTAATGGTCTCCTTTTCAAGTTGGTATTCTGATGACACTTCTTCTTTCGCAAGATGTGAAGAATGGTCATAAATTTTGTCTCTTTGTTGTTTGTACTTTGTTCTTGGTATTTTTGTTTGTTTTTGAGAAATGTTGGATGAATACTTTGTTTTTGGGATTGATTTTTTTTTATTTTTCCTTGACAAGAAAACAAAGCAAGCACACAAACACAAGAATGTTGCCTCAAAGGCACAAATGAGTATGGGTCTAGATCAACCCAATTCTTGGACTTGTTTTTGACCCTTCCTTTAGATTTATTTTAAGGTGTAGTTCCAAAGCCTGAAGTCGGCTCAATTTGCACTAGGTCTGTAAAATGAACACACTTCAAACATTTTTATCCCTAAGGTCAAATGACCAGTTGTGATAAATTTAGCCCACATCTTGATATTTCTTCGACTTTGGTACTACATACCTTATGAATCCCACCGTGGCAGGTAAGGATGTGATATACTAAGTCTTGCACGAGCATAACAAATAGATGATCCCTATGATGGGGGAGTCACCACTTTTATCAAGCCACAAGTGACTTTTCAAAAAGCTATGTTTCTACTCAAGGAAATATGTATGGTGAGTATCTTGGGAGCAAAACCATCTATGCTCTTGCACTAAATTATATCTCAAATATCCTTAATCAATAGAATGGGTGGGCTACTACTTAAAGGTGTTTACTCATGTTCGATATTTTTGGACATAAGTTCATTCTGCAGTGACTCACTTAAGAGCCTTGTAACTGGTGGTGGGGCCCATTTGTCCTTTCGGCCAGTTACACTGTAGGAACAGCTATACCCAAGGCTACAGCTTTCGCTCTCACCTGATTTCTATAGTGGCTCGAAGGATTTACCGTTCGAGGTCGTTCCCAAGAGTATCGATCCCTTGGCAGGCCTCTCTTAAAAAGATAAAATTTGAGCGTTACTAAGACTTTTCTCTTGCACCTAGGACCACGAAAGCCAAGGGAGAGGATAGTGTGTGTTAGAAGTAGGACCACTCGACCAACTCTTTGCACAAGTGTGCCAAGCACGAAAAACACTTGTTCTTTTTAATCTATCATTGCAATGTGATCTAACTATTTGGAGATGTTGCTCCAACAATCATGGTGTTCTTTTTAATTTTCAAAGGCAATTGTTTGAGTAAACTAGAATTTGAAAATCCTGGTCAACTTAATGAAAAACACGTTTGCATGAAGTAAGATTGCTTTAAAAATGAGACAAGTTGATTGTGAATTTTATTTGCACAAAAAATGGAAGTGTGGATTGTGAGTTTTATCTTGATGCAAGAAATAAATTTTGCCTTGTTTATTTTAAGCACCAAAACGAAGTTTGTTTCCTAACTTACAAAAAAAAAAAAAAAAAGTTGTTTTTGTGTAAGTTTGTGGTTCTTTTTACCTTGAAACAATGAAATTCTTTTTAAGAGCCCCAAACAAATGTGTGATTCTTTTTTTAAAAGCCCAAATTTGAAATGTGAAGTTAATTTTAAACCAAAATAAAAAGTGAATTCATTTTTAAAACCAACTTCAAAAAACAAGTTAGTAAAAAATATAAATCTACTTTTTAATCTAATTTAAATTTTCACAAAAGAGAAAAATCGTTAGTAAAATCCGCCTATTTGGTGGGCTTCTACAAGCCTAATTTTTTTTTTTTTTTGGTTACAAGGTGATTTGTACAACGTTTTGTTACAATAGCGCTAGTCTGCGTTTGAACAGAGGCACTATTTAACACAAACGCACTAAAAGAAAGGGAAAGACAGAGAAGGAAAAAGCACTGAAACAGGGTGAATAGCGCCAAAATAATGTCAAATGCACCAAAACAGTGTCAAAAGCGCAACCTGTGTGACATTTTCAACATTCAAACATGTTATTGGTTAAAAAAAAAAAAAAAAAAAGTTGATCTTTTTGGTGTTTGGATTCACGTCGGGTTCACCAAATGATGTCATGGAAATGGGGACAAGGCAACAACAAAGTTCAATGTTAATAAGTTAGTTTCAACCATAAAAACAAAACAAAGAACTAAAAACCATTCCAAACATATCAAGAGAGATTTCAAAAAGCATGAAAGAAGTTTAACAAAATAAAAGAAAGGAGAAGAGCCTCCCTAAGATGCTTCCATGATTCCTTTTGATGCTTCTCCCTTGTTTCTCTCCTCTCCAAGTCCCAAATGAGTGTAGCTCTCAGCTTTTAGCACTAGCCATGGATGCCATATGGAGATTCAAGATGGTTGAATATGATAAGCAAATACTATGCAAGAGTAGATAGTGATGCTATGAAAAAGCTCTATGCTAATGCCAGTATAACAACAATACTCTAAAATGCTTCTCCTTTTGCTTGAGGAGAAGGGTTCTATTTATAGAAGAAATAGGGAAATGAAGGGTTAAGATTGAGCAATCTTAACAAGGGTTAGGATTGAAAGTTGGGGATCCATGTGCACAATTGGCACCAATAAAATGGTGACAAGTTTCAACATAGGATTGGGTTGAGAGAAGAGGTTGGAGGCATTAAAGGCCTGAGAAGACCTCATGGTTATCTAGAAGGTAAGGGTCAAGTCTAAATTAAGATTACCCATTGGATTAAGAGTTAATCCAAGGATAAACCTTTGTGCAAATGTTTAAGAGATAATCATGGTCAAAGCATTAATGGCCTGATGAGACCTTTGGGTTGGGTAGAGGTTGAGTCAAAACAAATGTTTTAACCATGTGGGAGGGTTGAATTAACCATTAATGGTTATTGGAGACTTTGGGGATTAAGTGGTTGAAGGTTGAAAGCTTTCAAAGGTTATCCAAGACTTTGAGGGTTAATTTGTTGAACACACAAAACATTAATTGCTTTTCAAAGACTTTGGAGTCTTTGAGAAGTGACTCCAATTTGCTTAGGAATGTGACAATATTTAGGGGATGGATTAGGCTAATTAGGAAGGGTTTAGAAGAATCTAGAAGGGGTTTAGGCATACAAGTGGATTTTGTAGGAAAATGGAAGTGGGAGAAATTTTGGTATTTTCAATTAAAATAAAATCATTTATTTCAATTAAATGGTGTAAGTTGAATTTGGATAAATATTTAAATAAATATTAATTTATTTAAATGAGAAAAAGAAGATAAAGCATTTAAAATGCTTGAAGACTTTGAGGGAAACCATTAAAGGCTTGAAGACTTTAAGGAAAACCATTAAAGTCTTTAAGAAGATTATAGAAGGAAGCCATCAAGTTTGAAGACTTTAAAGCCATCAAGTTTGAATACTTTAAGGGAAACCATTAAAGGTTTCAAGTGGGTGAGGATAAATAGGAGTTTAAATAAATAATTTATTTAAAATAGTTGTGCAACTTGCTTTTGTAGGAAAATACAAGTGGGTGGAGGATAAAGGTGATTTAAATAAATGATTTATTTATTTAAATGTGAGAGGTGGGATTTTGGGGGTTTTAAATAAATATTAATTTATTTAAATGTGAGAGAAGATTTAATTAAATAAATATGATTTATTTATTTAATTAATGGTCTGAATTTGGTTAAGTGAATTAAATCAAATAAATTGAATAATTTATTTAATTAATAGGAGAATAGGGTTAAGATGAATTAATTAAATATTAATTTAATTAATTATTAATTGATGGTTAAATAATCAAATAAATACTAAGTATTCATTTAATTAAGTGGACAGATTTATGTGACTACAGAATCCTACAAAGCTAAATTGAAGAAGTTAACTGCTGAGACACTCCAAATAATTGGGCCATACGCTACAGAACGTCTGATGAAATCTCTGGCTTCGAAGCAGAGTCGAATTTTCTCGGAATTCGAAGGTGCAAGTGTTGATGAGTTGAAAATTCCATACAGCTTAACCCTTGGTAAGTCTTGGATAATGCACTGCTACTGCCCACTGCTGGAAATGGAGAGGAAGATTTATTACGGTACCGCGGATTATTATCTCAAATACGCTTTGAGTCATCATCTGCTGCAATGCATGTTTAGCTTAGACAAATCTGTGAACATTCAGGGGGATTGCATAAAAGTTGAGCTCAAACTGCGTCATCTGCGCTGCAAAGCATTAAAACTGGATTCTTCCAGGATACTTCTTAATAAAGTGGAAAGGGAATGGTATTTTCCAGCAAATATCAGATTAACAATGGGGCTGGAGTGTAGATCTGGGGTCCAGTGCCTTTACCTGGGCACTTCTTCGGCAAACCCTTCTGCAAGTGTATCCGAAGCCAAAACTAAAAAGTGTTCCTTGCAAGTGGAAGTGGTTTCAGGGATGCCCTCATTGCGTTTTTGGAATAAGTGTGACCATACAAACACCTCTACCCATGTGAGGAAAAATTGGCTCTGTAATAGAGATGGTGACATGACACGAGGGAAGCTGGAGTGGACTCTGTGTGACAATTCTCACGGACAGTCTGTGTTTAATTATAAGCCTGCAAGCAGCGGACACAAGTACTACAAAGCTTTTAAAGCTCTTGCAAAAGAAGTGGGGTCTGATAGACCCTTCACACAAGATGGAGGAATTAGTTTTGAAGGAGATATGTGCGGGCCGCCCATAACGTGGTGGCTCAACAAAGATTTAGAGGGGAAAACTTTGAAGTGGTTTGTGGAGGTTGAGATCTGGCTGGCGTATTATCCCAATGCATATCGTACTGATTATATGGAGGTCAGGTATACACAATTCAGTGAAGTGTTTGAACTTTCCATGGTGCAATCCATTCAGCAGTCTTGTTCAACAGACAGATCCACATCCAGCCGAATTGCAGGTGCTGCTAAACTGATTATTCGTTATTTTCATTTTAGTTTACTTTTATAATTGTTACTTTAAATGAGATTTCCTAGAGTAGGAAGAATAATTCAAATGGCAAATTTTTGTACAATTTTCTATTTGCCACTTTTCTATTTGCCACTTTTCAGTCTTACAGCTTGCTCAACGAATCTAGCAGGTGCAAAGTTTGATCAACAAACTCGAGACGACCTTATGCTGTAAGAGCTGTTGAATGGTATTTACTTTGACCTTAAATTACTATTTTAATATTTAGACTATTAAACTTCTACTAGTGTAATTCAAATATAGGAAATTAAACTTTTTATTATTATAATGTTCAATGATAGTTTATTAGAATAGTTATCCGAATGGTATGTAATGCAGGTGACAATTGATTATGTTTTGATATTATTATATAATGTCGGTTTTGTTGAAGTTGAAATTATTAATATTTATAAAGTTAGAAATATGAAATTTTCACAGTCTATACTGTAAGTATTTTTTGGATTTGACAGTTTATATTTTTTTGTTATCAATGTTTCCAATCAAAGTCTATGATCTATCATCAAGGTAAGATAGCAAGAGAAGAGAAAAAAATGTCTTTAAAATAAAAATCTCTAGACAACTTAATTTAATTAATCAATTATTCCCTTGCAATATTTCAAATAGACAATGGGAAAGGAAATAGGCTAATGGTCTTCGCAAAATTAATTACTCTAAGAGGGAACATTACTAAGCATGCTTATCACATTTTGCAACTCCTTGTTTTTGACAATTTATGTTTGCAACTATTAGATGCATGTGTTAAGCCACTTAAAAAAGTTGGTTGGAATGGAGGAGGAGGTTATAGTTCTAATGCTAGCAAAATTATCCTTTGTTTGAACAACTCACTTAAGTGGCAATGTATAAACATGCCAGCTCTTCTAGTGTATAATTCTAAACATTTATCATCTTGATACCAAAAGAAAGCTTATAAAGACTACCAAGAGTTCCTACATAGACACAAAAATATTCTATGCATCTCATAAAAATAAGTGTATCTAAAAAAAAAATGATCCTCAATGTCTAACTCTAGAAAGTAAATTGTAAACAAGTTCATCTTTTGGAATGTGGAAATTTATCTCAATTTTTTAGTTGACGTGAGTCAATCTACACCTAGCTAAGGGGGAATTCAAATTCCATGAGACCAATGTTTTTGAAGATAGTTTGAAAGGATAATTTCTTCATCACAATTTAGAGTTTTATACAGTCATAATGAATCAATTTTGGACTAAATGACCTAGGAGGATAAATTCAAGTATGTGGGATGGAGGTCCTGTAAATGTCCTCCCTAATGTATTTGTGTTCATGTCTCTAACCCACTCAAATATTGGGAACCCTACAAGAAAACCTAAATGGTGTAAAATTGTCAGCAAAAATACCAATCTTGTATAGAAGAGAGCTCATACTAGTCAACCAACATTTTTGGTTATTTGTAGAGCTCAAAAGAGGATAAGTATGCATACAAGGATATCTCAAATTACCTTTCAGGTCGTTTGCAAAATCTCATAGTTTATGCAAATAATGAAGAAACCCAAAAATATTTCCCAATTTGAGTGGTTGAGCAACAGATTCGGCTTGTGTAATACATTTAAGAGTTGTGTTTTTACATTGAATAATTCTTTGAAGAAATAAAGTTTTTAATTGTTCCAAGCAATCCTACTCAATCCTGTTGAGAGAAGGTCTTCAAACTTGAAATCCTAAAGAGTTGTTTGAACAAGAGGGTCGGAAAGATCTATCTTGGTACATGCATCTTGGAACTAATGATTAAAATAATCTTTTCTTAATTGATTTCGAATAGCATAGCCTTTAAAAATCAAATCTAGAATCAAACTTACCCGAATGTTCTACATATCTCTTTGTGTCGCACTTGCGTCCAAATATTTTAAGATTCATAATTGAAGAAGGTCTTCCATTTCATATCTTATATGGTGTCTTTTTAGTCCTTGATTTGATTCGACATTTGTTCAAAATACACACTTTTGTCTAAACTGCTTCTCTCCAATGCATGTCTAGTAGCTTTAATTGAGTCAACATTGTTCTAACCATCTCCCGAATAGTGCTATTCTTTCTTCCAGCAACTACATTTTGCTAAGGACTCCTAAGAGTAGAAAATTGTCTCTAAATTTCTTGATTCTCATAAAATTCTTTATACTTGTTGAGGATAAACTCTCCACCTCTGTCTCATCTCAAAATTCCCGTCATCTAGAATTCTCTATGTTCTCAAAGGACCATAATTCACTGTATTTGTTTTAGAGTATTCCTTAGAAGGAAATCTAGTCTTCATATGCTTTCCCTCGTTGTATGGTTTGCAAATAGTAGATGGAGGAACCTTCTTGATCTTATGCATGTTTCATACCACTCCTTTTGAGCTAATTCTCACATGATCATCAAAGTTGATATGTCTCAACCTTTTGTGTCAAGACCAACTCTCTTTCCTTTATATGGTAAAATAATTTTACCCATTAATGTCACTTAGACGATATACATCAGTGTTAGTCCTACTTTATTTTGTAACTAACCTATTGATAATAGTATTCTTGATTTCACAACCATTAGTCTTCTGTAAATAATGGAGCAAAAAAATTTCTCCTAACAAATTTATTTCTTGTTATAGAACCCTTTCTACAATCCACAACATTGTGACAAAAATGATTGCAATTCAAATAACAACCAAAAAAGAATGATTTAACTTGGTATTGTAGCATTTTCCTCTTGATGCTTGTCTCAGATGTCCTTTATTTGTGCACATGAATGCATACATGCTGAATTCGAACCATCGATTGCAAATCGTAGTTCCAACCATAAAACCCTAGATCTACAATGAGATTCAACAACACATCAATGAAGAATCATCAAACATGTAAACTTACAAAATAAACCAAATGTTACCTTTACACATTTAAATGGGTTTGATCTTCATTGTTCTCCTATCTCCATTGATCTTGTTTTGATATGTTTCTCTCAAAATTTGTATTCTTGAACAAGAGCTCAATGGGGAATAGAAGTGGTTGTGATGATGTAGCTTGATTGTAATAATGTAGGATAGAGTCAATTCCACAGAATGCAAGTATGCTCTGAGGTTGATTGATTGAAAAAGAGAGAGGATGAAGCCTCTTTTATAAAGACCATTCTAAAAGTGGAGGGATAAGATTAAGAGGTGGGAAAAAAGATGACCAGCTAAGATTGAACGGTACACAAAGAAAATTTGAAAATAAATTTTGGAGTGGTTAAGATAAATGAGGAGGAAAAAGCTAAACATGAATAAATCTGAAATAAATTAAAGAAATTAATAAATTAATAAAAGGAGGGCCACATGAATTAAATAAATAAAATATTTATTTAATTTGAGAAAAATAAAATCTGAATAAATAAAAATATTTATTTAAATTATGATAGAAAAGGGGCTTAGAAGAGGTTTAGTGAATTAATTAATTAAATAAATATTCATTTAATTAATAGAAGAATACGGAAAGATTAAATGAATAAAAATATTTATTTAATTATGCTAAGACAATTTTAGTTGTCTACAAAATGAAACCATCTTCTACCTTCTTGCTCTTTGTAGTTGTCACTACTTGTTCAAATTTGGAACATCCAGATCCATTGTACTTTGAACTCCCACCAACTGACTTCATTGGCTATTTAATTACCTTTCCCTTCTAAATGTCTATAAAACCAATAGAGTTTTGTTATGTGGTGATCTTTGATTTTTAATTATCTAATCTAAGATTTTTGTGCTTCTCCCAAACTTTAACTTCAATTGACTATTTACTTTTCCCAGATCTCTTCTCAATGACACAATCTCTACGTTTAGTTTTTCACATTCTTTATCTCTTGTTAGAAATCTTTCTATCATAACTTCTTCAATTCTCTTTTCTTCTTCCACTTGAATCCTCAAATAAATGATCATCTTCTCCACCTTCTCAAGATTCTAAGCTAATCTGTCTTTAATTCTCAATTCTTCAACAATCCTCTTCTCCAACCTTTGGGTGTTTTTAGCAGCACGAAGTAATTCTTCCACAAGATTAACCTCATCATCATTAATACTTCTTGATTTTTATTCCATCATTACCTATGGTAGTCTCTATAGCCATGAACATAGCCCTTTCACCTTCATTCTCAAAAGTTATTTCATCTTCCTCTTTATCAGACAAACACTTTCCTCATTCATAGAGAAACTTTTCTAATTCTTCTAGAATTTCTTCTTTTTTAGAAAAAAGACTTTTCATACTTTCAACCTTAATTTTTTGAGTCTTTATATGGACACGTAGCCATAAAATGTCACACTTCATTGCAATTAAAGCATTTGAATGGCAACTTACCTTAATTTATGAAACCTCTCTACATCTTTTTAACAAAGTTTGCCTCCTTGGAATTTGACTCATCATTTGAATCTAAATCTTATTAATTCTTGAACACTTTAAATACAATGTCTTTCCTTGATAATTTATCAGTATCAATCCTCATCACATTAGCAATAAAAAATGCATACAACCCATCCATAGTTAATTTAACCAAACCTTTAGCTTCTTTAATACTAGATGTCTTTGCATCGAATCTCAAGGTAAGGGATCTGAGACCCTTTTTCATAGCCATGACCTCCTTCATTTCTTCAACAAATCCTCTAGTAGAGTTAAAACTTCATCAAACTAGAGCAGGAATGTAGAAATGTTCTCCTTGTCTTTCATTTTTACTCTCAAATTTACTTTGGTAGCTTTGAAGTTTTGGTTGGTTGGCCTTCTCAACTCCTTCATAGATATTGTGCAACTCAAACTCTACTTTCTTAACTATCCCACAATGCATGATCTTCACAAACTCGAAGTTAGATAAAACAGATAAAATATCACTCCTTGGCTTGGCATTATTTTCACAAGCCTTCTTTTTTATTTGAACTCTTGGAGGACTATTAGGTATTTCATATCCATCCACAACTAACTACCAAACATCAAACCCTGGGGCCATCAAATATGCTTTCATTCTGACAATCCAAATGCATAATGGGATCCATTCTATAACTCTATTTTAGTGCAACCATTATCCTTTGAATCAACTGTTTCTTCTCCATGCACTTTGTCTAGTTGTTTCTACATCATATATTTCAATAAGCATAAACTGAACTGCACTAGAAAATAGAACCTTCGTTCCAAGAATCCCAATGCTAAACAAAGACATCTAGGATATACAAATGGTTACTACAAGAGAGCAATTTACTTTTAATAAGATAAAAATAGTATGTATATACAAAAATCATATTAAATAGCATGAAGAGTAAGTTTATATGATTACAATACCACATAATGAAATAATTAAAATGAGAAGATCATAATGTCAAGTACTTGGAGGTGAACAAGAACTCAAGTCTAGTCATGACTAGCATCCTAGTTGCCTAACAATCCTCTTAGGTGCTAAAAAACCCAGCCAACTGAACAATTGCCCTTAACACCCCAACCAAATGGACCTCACAAGCTATGTCAGGAATAATCCTATGAAGAGCTCAGATTATTGACTCAAGTGATGATTGAGATTTTTGAGGGAGTAACTATGAAGAGGACATGGCGTATCGCACACTATACTAGGGATCATCCTCAACTTAGCAAAGTGAAATACACAATCAGTAAACTGTGAAGAGGATTCGATGTCACCCATATTAAAATAGGGATCCACTTCAATCCCACACAGGGTCAAGTATACATTGGGACACTCAAAAGAGGATTCAGTGTATCTCATACTACATTAGGGGTCCACCTCAATCCAAAAAAGGTCACATGGGCATAAGAGATATTTTCCATGTAGTGAACCTATCTAGCCTATCTAGCTGATGGGTTCCAAATTTAATTGCCCTCAAGACATTGATGAAATAAATGTCCACCTAGGAAGAAGTAGCTTCCAACATATACCACCTTGTAACCTTAGTCATATTGCCAAATAACTTCACAATATGGGTAGCAGCTTGCATCGATCAACCTTGTGCTATAAGTGATTGTTTGTTGACCCTCCCAATATGACAAGTAACTTTGATTACCATTACCCACACGGTAGGATTGTTGATATGTGGTGACTGATCATGCAAGCACTGTACACTTATAATGTATTCTTGCCCTCATATTTTTTTTTTCCCGTTTTTTGTTGAAAAAATGACATTGAGAAAAAAACCTAAAAATAGCCGACTTTGTATGTTGCCCTAAAAACTGCATGTTATAAGTGGCTAGAATGTAAAAGGAATTGTAATCGAGTTGTACTAATTTATTGGATAATAATAAAAGATTGGATGGTTGTGTTATGTGGATGCAACCCATCTTGGGTAAACCACGTTATATCTCTGTGTTATCTGTGTTATACATTTTTCTTCATCTTTGTTTTTGTATTTGCATATAATTGTTAATGTGTATTTTCTCTGAATCTACCTTAACCCTTACAAGGATAATTGCTAGCTCAATAGCTTTTGTATCATAAGTAGAGTAGCCCTTGGCAATCCTTCACCTCTGTGAACTAGGTGAGTATTTGCTAATCCCTTGCAATAGCCTAATCATTGATCATTGGTATTTTCCAATGACTACCTTGTAGAATAAAATGCTCGATATGTATTAAATTTGATATTGCAAAAGCATTTGTAAAGGATACATGGGGTAGTTCTATAACGATAGTAACTACACCATAACTAGTGGGCAATTCATGATCAAACAATGTAATATACACCTATTATGCTAACATTCCCCCTTGAATAAATTGTTCTTGCAAAAGTACCACCAATGGAACACAAAATTCATCTTGCAAGGGACACCCCCACCCTTGCCAAGGCTTGGAAAATATATTTGTTGAAATCGAAAGAAAATATCTTTCTTTGAAGAAATAAGTCTTGAATAAGGTGGAACTCCATCAAGCTGCTTTGTGACCCTCATAAGGGTGTAGCTTTGAGTTGAATTCTCAAGTTCTCTTTTCTTTGAACTCTCAAATTACAGATTTTTAAATTATTGCACAACAATCCATACTAAGTTTTGCAATCATAAAGCTCCATCAAGTTGTATCTTGACCCTCGAGAGGGCATAATTCTAGGTCAGGGTCTTGTGCATTCATTGGGAAACAATCCATATTGAGTTCAACACCAATTCCGTTGTCTTTAAAAATCAAACTTCACAATATATACATCCTTCAAATCTGTCAGTACCAAAAAAATGAAAGAAAAAAGAATGAAAAAATTCTTCTCATGCAAAGCACCATATAAGTGAGAAGCTAACTTGGGATGATGGAAGTTCCTCCATCCTTCAGTGCCATCAACCTATAGTTTGATATTCATTAGTCCTTAACCTCCAAAAGTAGCACTTTAGGAAGTACCATAACCCCAATAGAAGGGTGACACGGACAGTAGACTCTAGAGGATACCTCAATTGCCTTGAACCCCACACTATGCATTTCACTTCTGACAAAGAAAAGATCCCCTTTCTCATTGGGTGATAATCTTCTAACAAATAAGGGGCTTTAAATAGTCATCAAATAAATTCTTAATGACATGCTTGATGGTATCATCAATGAGAAGAACATGAATACACTTGCCAGACTTAACATCAGGATATTGGTGAGCAAACCACGACTCTCAGAAAAAAATATCATATGTGAATGTACAACCTTGTTCATTCTAATCTCACCTGCTACTATAACATTCAAAACATCGAAGGCCTATCTAACACAGAATGTTAAAGCTCAACCTCAAATGGTGTTTCTTCACGGATGCATATTAGAATTCTCAAAAGCCACATGTTCTTTTTCATTCAATTTCTTGTTAATTGAATCTTCAAATGTATGACATATATGAGAAACATTAACGTCTACCTTATAATATGAAAAACTTTGAATCAATTAAACTCGTAAACACAAACGAGTAACTCCTGCCAAATTACAATGTTGCACTGTTAGCATGCTTGTTATCAATATGCGCCCAAGCTTTTCATACACTGTTATGAATTCTTCAGATAAAACACTCAATCGCTCCGAGTGAGGGTGCTTTAGGTCGTTGTTGTCTCTTATTGAATTATAAATGCCTAGCCTGACCAATATCTCCCTCTTCGAGTGCAACATAGGGTTTATATTTATCAGCCCTGATGTCATTCAAATTTCCTTTTTGATAAATTGCATGCAATCTTTCAACAGATTATTTGCACCAAATTTTCCTCGACAAATTGCACGCGGTTAACTACCATCCATTCAAGCAAGCCCATTTCCAGTCGCAGTCACAGGAAAGGGCTAGTGAGGATTAAGTAATTTATTCTTTTTTTTAATCAGCAAACGGCAAAGCCAGAATTTTATATTATTAGAAAATTTAAAAATTACAGAGATTAACAGTCTACATATCCTACATAATCTGCCATAGAAGGAAAAAGTCCAATTTAAACCTTAAACAGCCCTCAAAATATGGGAATTCAGCAAAGGTACCAAAATAATGTAGAGTTTATCAGTGCATCTTTGCACTTAAAGCCAGAGAGTTTTTAATAAGACATTAGAAGGCCAAAAAAAAGGAACAAAAACATATCTCTGTGTTTGAAAGTGCAGCTAGGCTGGAGGCTCAGGAAGAGAGCTTGGGGAGGACACAGTGCAGCTGCCACCACCACGACTCCCACGATCCCCAACACTGCCAGAGCCCCATCCGCGGCCACGACCACCCAATTGGACTTAGGCCACCAAGAGCACTGTTTAACGTTCAAATTTCAAATTCAACTTAAACTGGAGAGGAAGCAGGATCAGATGTCACCTTATCGATCAGCAGGATGACAACCTTAAAGGCGACAGTTGGTACTTTTGATCTGGTTCAATTCAATTAAGCAATTTATTCTATTCGCCTACTTTTATGAAATTATTCTGCAAAATAACATATGCATACGTTTTCTTTCATACGTTGCACTAGTCATTCTTCAAGTGATTTACACACACTTTCAGATTATGAGACTCATTCCAAACGAGTCTGTGATACAATTTGCTTTCTCCTCACTTTCCCTGCAAATACCATTGTATGCTTCCTCCTGCAAGCACTGCCATGTGCTTATTTATAGCAGCATTTAAAAAACTAACCAATCATTGCACATCCTATCTCACCTCAAATGGCTTGATGCCTCAAAGAATATGAGGCAAGGTTACTCGCCTTTTTCATTCCTTGCATAGAATAATGCTCCTGGAAGTTGTCTACAAATCTTCACACGCCATCATAGGTCTAGACTCTATGCCACGGCTTCAAACACCCTGCTTCGCTCTCACACTAGCATTGGCATTTAACACGCTACAAGATCACGTATTGGCTCTGATACCCGAATGTAGAATAAAAAGCATGATATGTATCATTTGATATTGCAAGGATACAAGGAGGCAGTTCTATAACCGTAGTAACTACACCATAACTAGCAGATAACTCATGATCAAACAATGTAATATGCCTGTTACGCTAACATACCTGTCACCGCTTAGATATCCTAGAGATTCACACTTGGGCATCTATAGCCTGAATTTTTTGGATCTCTAGCGTCAATAATCTTTAAAGGAAAGGTAAACCAAGATAATCGGAAAGTTGATTTGAGATAGCTACAGTCACATCAATCTCAAGGTCATTGATTGCCAACCTACCTAAGATAGAGGGAATGTTATATGGTATTTCACACTTATCAAAATAGCAAGGTCACACTTCTCCACCGGTTGCTAGAAGGCTAACAAATATCAATTTTAATTTACAAGCTTCTTCAAGCTGCCTGATTTACATTAACTGGATACACCTATTTGCGGTTCGTGTGTCATCTCACTACAGCTTAGAAGATGAGCTGATATAATAGCAACCATATGGCCAAGGAGAAGAATTTTGAAGGGTGTTAAATCTTCTTCTAGGAAGTCAGTTTTAAGTCCAACCAATGTTCTTTTGCTGTAGTTGCGAACTCATCACATTAGCAAGCAATGCTGGTTAGTCCAACAAGATGAACAAAGGTTGAGGAGGAGATGTGTCCTTGAAAATAAAAATACATAAAAGAAAGGAATGACACCGCTGGTGGTCATAAACTGCAAGGTCCTCTCTTGTAGTTTGTGAACTAAAAAAAGGAGGTCGTCACAACCATAACATGCTTTGTATTCCTCACCCGCCCCCACTTTTTCAATGAATTTAATTTTATAGCTTAATTATCTTATCCCTAAATCATGAATTTGCTAGCAAAAGAGATAGTTGACAAATTTATTTCAATCATAGCAGATAAAAAGCCTTCACGGGCTGCTCTGCAGTCAAGTTTCGACTACTCACGAAAGAATATCTTAACCTAGGTTACTAAGATTTCAATATTTAAAGTAGAGATTTTGCTTATACGACTTTAGTAATAAGCTATCTAACAACAAAGGTACCTATGACAGCACTCCCTAATGGCAGAGAGTGGAATCTCAAACTACCATTAAATCACAAGAATTAAGCCAATTCTATTATTTATTCTCATTACTGGTAGAGGCTTCAAACTTTGCTAAAGTTTGACATGTTTTAAAATAACGTCGTCTTAGCGGCTGAGGTTAATAGTGTTAAAAATTTTGTTTAGCAGAATACAGATCTAGCTAGGAAACAAAAACAAAACTTGCAGAAATAACATAGAAGAAAAACAGAACTGAAAGAATGAAATTATATTAATTTCTTATATTTTTACATTATGCAAAAGCATGATTTATAGAAACAAGCCACCACACAGAAATATGAAATTAGCGGTGAAAGATGCTTAGTTAAACTTATTGATCTGCAGTTTGCATGAAAACAAATCCACTATTCTTGGAGATAATGGAGAGGATCATGCAAGCGGTCCATCATTCACGGAGAGTGAGAGAGGATCATGCAAACTGGATGCAAAACTCATGCTAACACCTCCCCTTAAGTCTAACTAAGGAGATATATGAAAAGAGGAAAGATATGGGTCCTGGCAACAAAGCCTGATCAGGAACCCAATTACAAATAAGAAAGGAGAAAACCCAATTGAGAGAAACTCTTGACCATTATTCGAACTATAGAAGAAAGCTGCAATCGATGAAGAAGAACTGCAAATGAATCCACACTGCAACAGGATTGTATCAAAATCATAGAAACCACTGCATGAGTACCTCTGGGATACTTTGAAAATGCAGTTGTACATATTTTGTATTGCTCAAATGGATGAACAGACACGTACACGGCCTCTAAATACATAAACTGACCATCTGAAGACAGGAAGATATGAATTTGCAGAAATGTGCTTCAAGCTGAAGAACAGGAAAGATGACCTTTAGTTGGGATGATACCATTGTATATCCATTGCTCAATAATGTCCCACTAGAAAGAAACTCTGGAAGCACTCAAGGATGCGACTCTAGAATCTCATGTAGTTAGGAAGCCTACTAGAAAGAATCTCTAGGAGCAAACAAAGTTGCAACATTGGAATCTCATGTAGACAAGAATTTAGAATAAAAGAATACTTTTGAGTGTCAATTGGAGGAAAAGAGCATAGCAACTTTAATCTTCTATTTATTCAGGAAACTTATTGAAAGAAACCTATACTAAATGCATTAAGCAAAACCTCATATAAACTTTCTAAAAGTTTAATTTTTACAAAGCCCCAAATTTTCCAGATCTTCATCATGCAGTGCTTGCAAAGCACGTACAATTTTAAAGAATCAATATAGAAAAAAAATCAAGGAGCATGCAAAAATGAGGGGAAGAATATGCATGCATTTAGAAATAGAGATCTACGTCAGCTTCCATGATGATGCTAATCTTCAGAAATCTGCCTGCAAATAATCGTTAATGCTTCTTCTTCCTAGCAAACTCGCTCCGATACCATGTTAAAATTTCTGCAGAGCAAAACTACAGATCTAGCTAGGGAAGAAAACAAAACTTGCAGGAGAAAAAATGAAACTCTATTAATTCATTATATTAGAAAAAAAAACAAAGCATAAAAACAGAACTATTGATATTAACTATTACAATACTGTCTGAATAACAATATACAATATGATGCAAAAGGTCATTGTAGAAGAATCCAATTACGGAGAAGACTGAAATCAGCAGCCTTAATTTAGGCAGAAAATAGTGGATCTGAGCAAAACAGAGATCAGTGATCCATAGTCTGGGGTAATGAACTGAAAGTGATGAAGTTGTGGTGATCCATAGTCAGCGGTAATGAATTGAAATGATGAAGTTGCGGTTGGAATCAACGACCAACACCCCCCTTAATTCTAACAAAGGAGAACATAAAAGTCTAATAAAAGAAATGAGGAAAGAAGGAAAATCCAGTGGGAATAAAACCCCCCGTCGAAAAGAGACTAACACAATGAGAAAACTATCGTGGTACAGTTTCTTTCACCCCAAGAAGATCTCGGAGAAAGTATGTACAACTGCCCTGAGGTACTCATGCAGTGGTTTCTATGATTCTGTACATTCCTGTTGCAGTTTGGATTTATTTGCAGCTCGTCTTCCAGTTCTTCTTCATCGGCAATTGCAGCTTTCTTCTATATTGCAAATAATCGTTAATGCTTCTTCTTCCTAGCAAACTCGCTCTGATACCATGTTAAAATTTCTGTATAGCAGAATACAGATCTAGCTAGGAAACAAAAACAAAACTTGCAGAAATAACATAGAAGAAAAACAGAACTGAAAGAATGAAATTATATTAATTCCTTATATTTTTACATTATGCAAAAGCATGATTTATAAAAACAAGCCACCGCACAGAAATATGAAATTAGCGGTGAAAGATGCTTAGTTAAACTTATTGATTTGTAGTTTGCATGAAAACAGATCCACTATTCTTGAAGATAATGGAGAGGATCATGCAAGCGGTCCATCATTCATGGAGAGTGAGAGAGGATCATGCAAACTGGATGCAAAACTCACGCTAACAAATAGTAGGAAGAGATATGTAGCAGCCTTCAAATACTCTTATACCATAGAAATATGACTATGGATATAGTTAAAATAGTGATTCATAATATGTTAACCTTAAAGACACCCACTTACACTCGTCTCAACATTATTCTAATGTTGAAAGAAATTCCCATAAGTAAATGGTTTGTGAGCCCTACACAGAGTGCTAGGAATGTTTTAACATTGGTTTATCTCATTGAATATGAGCAAATAACAACCAAATACTACAGATGGCACTAGAAGAGTAAAATATAGATAACTAATTGGAAAGCAAGAAGAGTGAAATATAAATATAGATAACTAATAGGAAAGGGAATTATCCAAGAGCTCGCTGACCTTTTCAAACAAGGAATTTTCTTTCATACGTTCTTACAGTCGCACCAATCTCCCAAAACTAGCTTTCAACTATCATGTCCCTCATTTTTTGAAATGGATTATAATTTTTACGTCTAAAGACATTTTGCACTCACATAATGGATGCACAAATATATATTAATAAAAACTACAATCATTAAATTTGATTGTTTGTGACACTTAATGCATGAAAAGCCATATATATAAATATATATATATTCTATGCACAAATATGTTTATAAAAATTGAATGAAAAATGAAACAAAATAGTTTATTTATTTTCTCTTCTCAACTACCACTCGCTCAGATCTTAAAAATATAAAAATATAATAATATCTTAATAATAATTTAATATTGATTACAGTATCCTAATATAATAATTTAATATTATTTATAATATAATAATATAATATTTTTTAAATCTTTATGCTTTAGCTATATTTTTCTAACTAAATAAACTAGTTCTAGAGCCGAGTGAGACTCCAATGTTTTAGGTGCCAATTTTGGAATCAGTGTTAAAACAAACAGGTATAAGTATAAATTTAGATATGCTACCAAGGCGAAATTATCTGGAAATTCTGATTGGAAAATTTAGAGAAGTTTCCTAAGTTTGGTTGCTGACACGAACACTCAGCTGGCCTAACAAGTTGGGATTAAATCCCTGGCGTGTTCTGACCAAATTTCATATTTAATTACTTTCTTCATTACCCTAGCAACGATAACATAAGCAAGTCTGATTTGCAGATTGCGCCATTTCGGAGGATTGTATGGAGTTTAAAGGCCTGCATATTGAAATGCTAAGAATACCATTCACGAGAATCGTTGTACGCTAAGAGGGATGGCATGAGAGAAACCACATAGAAGACTCGAAAGTAGCAGTGAATAGATATAGGGGGTATCCAATCAGAAATGGATACTATAGCAAATGTCGAAGGGCACATTGCATACATTATGGGGTTTATCAGCAGGTTTTGGAAGAAGGATTCAGCCACCTCCAGTCCCAACCAATTCCTAAGCACCTACAGTGACCTAGAGACCAGTGAATTATATGGCGGACTACTCAGATCTGACCCAACTCAACAAGCGTGAAAATTTTTATAGGTCAATAACTGTACAAGCGTTGTTATTACGTTGAAGATCCCAGTGTTATGAGGAGTAATTATCAAATAGGATATGCAAACTGCTTTGCTCTAATCATGCTTGTTTCAAATCTGTATTAGATTTTGTCTTGAGGCAAAGGCCACGTCTATGCTCTAAATTGTTGAAATTTGTTCATTAAGTGAATGTGATTGCTGTGTGTTGATCTGGAAATTTTGAGTAAAGTGAACTAATTTTCTGTTGTTGAATTAATTATGTGTTGGACGATTAGCTTACATAAGTTACATCAGTTTTTTGTTTCTTCCTTGAAAGAATTTCAGGGTTACTACAGTGGTGTCAAAGCTATCGTTTTCCTGCTAGTCTCTGGGTGTGCGATGCAGATTTATGTAGAACAGTGATTGTGAATTAGTTAGCAGCAAAGAGAAAGGAGAAAGAAAAGGCCATCCATGAAAGTGATGAGGAAATTAACCTCCAGGAGGTCATTAGGACATAAAATAGAGAGCTGGCCAAAGAATTACAGTTCTCTTTAAGGTAGTCTATGGCAGAGATGGTGAGGTTTTTTAGCGGAATGAACTAGCAATGTAGTGCTTGAAGGTCCAACTCCAATGGTGTTGTAAGAAGTCACCCAGCCAATGATGGAGTTTCAGTCAACCTTCCAGCCAAGACATTCAGGGCCAAATGTTAACAAAAACGACAAGAGCAACAACTATCACCTAATTCCAATAAGGAGTTGGCAAGGTTTAATGCTAATTATAGTGCTCTGTATCGAGCCATCCAGCGTGACATGACATTCATGGAGTATTATGACATGAAGGCAAGGAATACATAGGAGGAGAAGGTATGAAGAGCACCCCTGTAGAGACATATGATGATGTTTGGGAAAGACTACAATACCTATTAACTTTTGATGGATCGATAAGTTGCTTAGCTAGCGCATGGTTGAAGAAGTTCTTCAAGTAAAGATGATAGAGAGATTTGATAGAAAGATCCAAAGATTCACTTTAGAGAGCACATTGGAGCACTGTGGCAGAATTCAAAGGTTATTGATCAGTAATGGTTCCAGATGTGACAGAAAGGAGGTTCATTGTTCTTTTTGTATTGGGCCTATCCGAACCATTCAAGGGTTTGGTAAGAGTATATGATTTGAATTCCTTGCAGCTGGGTAACTAGTGTCTGGGAAAGGGACAAATGCAATACACAAAAGTGGTTTCTGATGACATTTTGGAGGTAGACGGTCTTGAGCCTAAGGTTGTTTTAGATGAGGTTGAGCATGAGGACCAAGGAGGAGAGCATCTAGGTATTATCGATACCTTTTTAAGCATGAGGGTCTGTTCCACCGTCAAAAGGGGACCGCGTTCTTTTCCTAGGTATTATCTTCTACCGGTCTTTTAATTTTTCCCAAAGACTATGTTTTTTTGTATTATGGTTAGGTCCCTCTTTTATTATTTTTGTGGGTTTTCTTTTCCCTAAGTCCGATTTTGATTTTTCGGCTTATATCTCCATGACTAAATACCGAGCAACTAAAGGTCTCGTGAATCTACATGTGTTTAAAATGGATGGAGATGTTATGACCCAAGCAGAAACATGCTCAAAGGATAACGACAAGTTTTGGGTGGACTTTGTGGGCTGCACATAATGAACGAGCAGATCGGATGACCCTCATAGCTCCACAATGAAAGATGCGGGAGGTTAAGGACTGCGGCATCACGAGATGATGCCACGTGTCCCAGGAAGGTTGAACAAGACCGATAGCAGGGGAACTGACAAAGCAGAGACTCAAGGATGATTTGGCAATGCTTCGTCAAGTTTTAACGGGCCCACTTTCTATGTTGGAAGGTCAATATCGGTATTAACTGATGGTGATCGCGCAATGTGTCGTGATGGACAAATTAACGGTAGAAACATAAAAACTTACAAAAGGAGTGATTCAGACTATTTCATTGTTGTTCATGCGGGAAAGTAAAGGTAGAAGGAAATAGGCCTGATAACATGGAATGAACAGAGACAAGTGAAGACACGTGGATGTTGACTAACTCTCAAAATATTGATTTGAGAGGTGTTTTGTTGGGTCTAGTCATATTAGTAGGACAAAGCTAGCAGTACCTGAGGTGGAAACATTTGCAAGTTTTTATTGCCACCATAGAAAGCAATTGAAATTTTTAGAAGGATGAAAGGGATATAAAGATATTTATGCTTTGGAAGTGAGATGATCAAGGATCTGTCAACAAAATCATAGTATGCATACTGTCAGAGATTCTCACAGTGAGACAGAAAATAAGGAAATTATTACTGAGAAACTTTCAAAAGATAAAGACTCTGTATCCAAGATAAGGATTGTCAAGGAGAGAATTTGCAGTCAAGAAATCCAGAAATCAAGAACAAAATCGTTCACGTAAGGTGAACTTGGTCAGAAGGCAGTGAAATGACAGTTTGAGTTTGGTGATGTTCTTGATTCGATGGATATGATTTTCTGAATCCATTTGCTGGCACGATGAGTAGAAAATTATTGGAATGATAATTTTTCCCATGCATGAACACTGCCAAGAGCAATATTTTCATTATAAATATGACTGTGTGGTGTCTTTAATTGATAGAGAGAACACAAAATTCACTATCTTCTCAAAAGGTTTTGAACAAGATGATTATCTTTAAGCAGTATTGTGCCAAGAGTTACACTAAGCTTTGTGATACTGAATTGATTTCCTCAAGGAATGTGTATGCTTATAGTCGATGGAGTCTTGAAAATGGGGAGGATAGTCAACGGAGGATTTAAATACATTTCTAATCAAAACAAGCCCTACATGACTCATCCTTTGTCTCTCCTCTGTCACTCGTTAGAAGAGGGCTAAAGGAGGAGTCTTACAGAGGAAAAGGAGAAAAACAAGGTTAGGATTGGGGCAGCATCCGATCATCTTGGCGTTGGCATGGAAGCTGCAATGCCTTCCCATCACTTTATTTTCCTCTATGAGCTCCTCTTTCCATTTTATCTTATCCTCGACATGAAGATTGGAGGTCCTCCTCTAGTTTAGGGGTGACTTTAATTCTTGTTAGGATCTGATTTCCCTTCCTGAAGGGAAATGCTTTGTAGAACAAAGATAATGCATCTCATGGTCCATTCGGAAGCATCTGTAGAGATAGTGGCACATCTCAAAGGTTTTTGTTTCTACCAAAATATAATTGGGAATTTTGGTTCTACTTCATCATGAACGCCAGCATGGACAGTCTTTTGGGAGAGTGTGAGGAATATTTTTTTAACAAAGTAACAAGTGATCTTATAAGCTTATGTCAGTTGTCTCCGCTGGCCTGAAGCTTGTTTCTCCCTTGTTTCTATATAAGGGAAATCGGGACCATGAGACAAGAAGAGGTCGAGAAATTTGGTCCAAAAGTTTGGATCCAAATCCTTGGTCATGTATAGTAGGTCTAGGTAAAATGAGTAGGTTGTAATAGGAATTTGTAGAGCAAACAAAATGAGTTTTGTGTCTTAGTTTGTAGTAGGTTCTTGAAGGAGTTATATGTAATATAATTTGTAACAAAAAATAGCTTATGAACTGAATGAAAGTACTGTCTGAATTCATTTTCTCCAATGTATGACTCTATTATGTTTTTAAATGAGTAAGATCAAGGTTTTTTCTTGTTCATTGCATTGTTGTGATGCATGTTTCTTCTATTTTACGCTCTGACCTAAGGGGTCATTTAAACTGCTTAGATAGGATTTGCAGACTAATGGGGCTTATATAGGGATTCTAATAAGTATTTTAGGTTGGGATAGATAGATGAGATATATTGTAAGGCAATGTTATCTTGAGATCTTTAGCTATTAGATTAAGGTTTTTATTGCATTTTTTATCTTGCATTTTGAAATTTCAATTGCCCAATGGATAAGACACTGATCGCCACTTACAGTCATTTTTCTATCACATTTCTTTTTTCATAACTATCGACAACTTGCTATAACATTGATAATATCAGAATATCTTGTCATTTTCTGTGTATGTTGTTGTTTTTTGAAAAGTTATCTCACACTCTAAAGCAAGTCGAGGATCCCTGAGAGTTAGCCACTTTGTAGCATTCTCCCTCTTTGTTGAGATCCCCTTTTAGGAGTGATACTATCTGCTTCATTTTAATTTCACTTTCAAGTGTTGTGCAGAGATTGCAGAAGCATTAAGGGAACACCCTCCCAGGTTTTGTAGAGGTCGAAGTGGAGAAGGATAATCATAAAATCCTTCTTAAATTATTGGTCAAAGTCCCTAAGTATTGTAAACGGTTTGGAGGTTGGCCTCTCCATGCATGATTCAAGGGCCCGACTTGGTTTCTTTCCACGGCAGTGCAAAAACCCTGCCAAGTGCGTTTTGGGAAGCCAACGAATGATATCTTGATTTTTGGTAAGGACATGGGAGGATAACCCGAGGCATAGAGATGAAGTTCTTGGCATACCCGAGGAAAATTTATTCTATGCCCAAGGTATCCAAATGTGAGTTTGGTTTGAATAAAATATTATATTTGAAATATATGATTAGTGTCCATGTGGTTAGCATGGGTGAGGAAAACATCAAAGCAATACAAGATTTATCTACACCAAAAAAATTGTTGCATTTGAGTGGATTTGTGATCTTGGTAGCTACTATAAAAGGTTTGTGAAGAGGTATTCATAGATTGCAGCCCCAATGATGGATTTGACAAAGAAAGGGGCCTTATCTTGGTGTATTTTGGCACAAAGATTTTATGGCAACCTCAAGGAGGTAATGAGTTCATGTTGTGTGTTAGAATGTGATGCTTGAAGAGAATGAGCTCAATACTAGATTTGTCCCTTCCTTTTGTTTTAGAATGTGATGTTTGAAGAGAATAGATTGAAGAAATTTTGATATAGAATAAACACCTCATAGAATTTAGGAGTTGGAAGCTCAAGAAAACATAGAAGAGATTCTCTATTTATAACAAGGAAATATTAGCCATCATGATTGCATTGGCCAAATGCAAGTGATACTTATGTTTGTGTGATGGTTTTGGTGAAAATGGATCATAACAACCTGGAATTCTTCCTTGGTCTATGATTTTTACACTGAGTATATCAAGGGAAATAATATTGTGGTGGCTGATGCGCTCTCTAGGAAACCTAATTTCAGCTCTCAGACTGATATATCTATTGATTGGAAGGTTTCTATAGTTGTAGAATATGCCAAGGACATCTTTCCTATTCACATTTTGGATGAGAAGTTATAAGATGACAAGTACAAAGTGGTTGAGGAGCTCATTCTATACAAGGTGTTGGCTAACAAATACGTCTCTTTGAAAAATAGTGAAATATCTCTTGCCTAAGACAAGACTAAATATGTCAATCAACAGTTGGGTGAACTATTGACTAGTTTCCCTCTAAAGTTTTCGAAGGTATAACTTCTTTCGTTTGATCACAATTTGAATTTTTAAAATAATTAAACTTGGTTATACTTTTAACCAGAAAGTAGTATAGATATCTAACATTTGTTCATCACTATATAACAAATGTGGAGGCAAAATCACCAAAAAGAAATATTAACTTCAAAGAAATTTGACTTCAAACACACATATCTCTGATTTAAAGAAACATTTCACTATTAGTGACAATGCATAGATTTACAACTAGCGCTTGCACCTGAATGAGATGCAATAGCCAAGATGATAGTAATTTATATTATTTAATTATCTTTATAATTTTAATATAAATTTTTTATTAATATTATTAAATGAAAATAAAAAATATAATATAAGAATGATTTAAGAATTAGAAAAATATATGATTCTCATAATAGGTCATAGAATATGTCCAAAATTTTATCATTAAATTTATCGCATGGTCAAAATCTTAAAATCATTTCAAACACACTATCCATCAACCTTCCCCCATCCAATGATTGGATTATTGATATTGGTTGTTCTCACCATATGACTGGTGATTGGAGCAAGTTTATATCTCTGGAAGAGTATGATGGTGGCATGGTTCATTTTGGTAATGATGCACCATGTATGGTCAAAGGCAGAGGGTCCATTTCTCTGAATGGAAAGACCAGTGCTGACAATGTGTATTGGGTGGAAGGTCTCAGACACAACCTATTGAGTGTTGCCCAACTGAATGATAGTGGACTCACTCTAGAATTCAAAAATGGAGTGTGCAAAATTAAAGGAAAGAATGGTGAACTGATGGCCACCGCTATGCAGACCAAAGGTAACTTATTTTAGCTGAATGCAAATATAAGTACATGTCTTATGGCTAAGTTTCATGATAGCTGGATATGGCATTGGAGACTGCCATGTAAACTTTGATAACATAGTAAAGGCCAGTAAGTTCAAGGCAGTTAGAGGATTGCCGATGCTGGGTAAACTGGAAAATCCTTTGTGCAGAGAGTGTCAACTGGGGAAAATGTCTTCCTCAACCTTCAAAGGTAAATCTTTCACCGTAGACAATTTACTTGATCTTGTGCATATTGATTTGTGTCATCCTATGAAAACTAGGAGTGTGCAGGGAGATAGGTATTTTATGATTCTTACAAATGATTGCTCGAGAATGATGTGGGTCACATTCTTGAAGGACAAGTCTAAAGCCTTTGGAAAGTTCAAAGCTTTTAGAGCATTGGTAGAAAAGGAAAGCAATAGGAGAATCAAATGCCTTAGAATTGATCAAGGAGGAAAATTCACTTCCAGTGAATTTTACAAATATTGTTAAGAGAATGGCATCAAGAGGCAACTGTCTGCCCCCCGAACTCCACAACATAATGACTTAGCAGAGAGAAACAATCGGCTTGTGGTTGAAGCGGCTAGAACTATGTTAATACAAGGAAAGGTTGCTCACACCTTTTGGAGAGAAGTGGTGAGCACAACAGTCTACACAATGAACTGGGTACTCATCAAGAAAGGAAAGGATAAGACTCCTTATGATTACTGGACCGATAAGACACCAGTGGTAAGATACTTTAGAATATTTGGTAGCAAATGTTATATCAAGAGAAGTGAACATCAGAGCAAGCCTGATGCAAAATCTGGTGATGGAATATTCCTAGGATATTCAACAAAAGGTAAAGCTCTCAAATGTTTCAATAATAAGACTCAGAGAATCGTTGAAAGCATCAATGTTAGGGTTGATGAAAACTCTTAGAAACCAGAGGAAACCGGCAGTGAGCAAGTAGGAGATGAATCGGTAGTAACCTTCTGGGAACCAGTTGCAAATCGGCTCAGTACCAGTAGTTGTGCTCATACATTGATAGATGTTGATGCTGATGAAGATGAGGATGATGAAGAAAAGAAAGAGGAAGCTGTTAAGAACATACCTAGGTATGTCAAACTCAATCATGATCTAGAGCAGATCATAGGAAAAAAAGATGCAGGAATTCTTACAAGAAGAAAGGTCAGAGAAAACTCATTTATGATCTCTAAATTTGAGCATAAATAATTCAAAGAGGCACATAAAGATGAAGACTGGATCAAGCCTATGGAGGAGGAACTTGATCAAATAGAAAAGAATGGTACATGGTCTTTGGTACCCAAACCGGAGCATAAAAGTGTCATTGGAACCAAATGGGTTTTTAGAAATAAGCTGAATGACGATGGTACAGTGGTAAGGAATAAAGCCAGACTAGTATGTAAAGGATATGCCCAAGAAGAAGGAGAAGACTATGGAGAAACCTTTTCTCTAGTAGAAAGATTGGAAGGAGTTCGTAAGCTTCTTGCAAATGCAAATTTTAAAGGATTCAAGGTATACCAAATGGATGTAAAATCTGCATTTCTAAATGGAATACTTGAAGAGGAGGTGTATATAGAGCAACCAGATGGGTTTTCCCTATCAGAAGACAATGACATGGTGTGTAGGCTACATAAAGCCTTGTATGGACTGAAGCAGGCACCACGAGCATGGTTTGAACGCCTGCACTCCCATCTTGTGAAGATTGGATTTGAAAGAACAAGTGAAGATAGCAATATCTACTTGAAAGCTGAAGGAGATCAGATTCTGATCTGTGAAGTATTTGTTGATGACATAATCTTTGATGGAGATGATAGGATGAGTCATGACTTTGCACATGAGATGAAGAAAGAATTTTAAATGTCACTCATAGGGGAGATTAAGTTCTTCATTGGACCGTAGATTCAGCAAATGAAAGATGGAATCTTTATTACTCAGTCCAAGTATGTCAAAGAGGTGTTGAAGACCTTTGGCATGCAAGACAACAAACCAGTTGGTACACCAATGGTGATCGGTTGTAAACTATCAAAAGAAGATGACTCAGCATTGGTAAATGAGAAGGAATATCGATCAATGATTGGTAAGTTGCATTATATAGTCCATAGAAAACCGAACATTGCACATGCAGTGGGTATTACCACTCGGTTTGAGAAAAGCCCAAGAGAATCTCACCTGGTAGCAGTCAAGCGGATTCTTAGATATCTGAAGGGAACCATTGGCTATGGATTATGGTATCCATACAATGATGATTTCAACCTAAAAGTGTTCACATATGTTGATTGCACTGGTAATGTGGATGACCAGAAGAGCACAACCGGTGGTACATTCTTTCTCGGTGGTAGACTGGTCTCATGGATGAGTAAAAGCGAAGTTGTATCTCTCAGTCTACAGTATAAGCAGGGAGCAACATAGTGGAACAGGGCAGCTTGTGCCTCCACTTTGACATTGTTGTCAAAGGGGGAGAAGATGTGAAGCGGAGAAGATATCTGCAACAATAGGGAGAAGATGTGATGCAGAAAGAGAGATAACTTTGTATATTGCCATCAATGCCAAAGGGGGAGATTGTTGGCATATGTGCAGAGTATGATGACATGTTGATACTGAATGTTGTCATTTATGTCAATATGCTGAGTGAACTAGTATATTGAAGTTAAGCAACTGACAGAGTGAGCCTATATGATGTTGTGAACCGGCATATGTGAAGCGGTAGTTGTGAAGCAGTATGCTTGTCGAAGTGAACCGGTATGTCGAAGAGTGAATCGGAACCGGTATGTTGGAACGAGAATCAGTATATGGAATATTTTGTATCAAGGGTTCATATGGCATGACTACCGGTTCGTAGTCTCAGTCTCAGGGTTTTTCGGTTGAAGTGAGCATAGTAATAGAGGTCAGATCGTGTCGCCACATCAGCCTTGTGTGCGTGAAGGATCTTGCATGAAGGAGATTGATCTTATATACCTCGGGAATGTACGAAGTCTCTATAAACGGTGGAGAACATGTGCTGAGTTATCGCCTCCATGAAGCGGTGAATAACGAACGATGGAGAATATCTTGAGATCTGTTCAAGACTGTTGTATTCAAACGCAAAGTGTTCAGTGGTCAGGATTGAGCCGACTGAATTTCTCAACCTAAGTGTTTAGGGTTTATGCTACCAACCTATCTGTTTCCTATAAGGTCGATGTGGTGTTTCATGTTGAGGTTGTTGGCAAATGTTGTGTGTGTATCTAAGTGCACAGATATGTGATTCTTGCTATGCCAGTTGAGAGGATTGATATCTGCATAGTGTGTGTGCAGAAGGAAGGAGCTAAAGCGGATCTGCATTGGTATTGAGTGCTATTACCAGATCATTGTGATACGTGTTGATCTCTAACCACTGCAACAGTTGGAAAATCCCTTAACAAGGTAGCTTTAACCAGGTTGCTGTAAATACTTTAACAGGGTGACTCAAAGCCATTGAGTTCATAAAATCCTCTAACAAGGTAACCTCTAACAGGGTTTAACCCTTAACCGTGTATTCTAGCCATCCCTTAACTGGGTGATCCCTAACAGGATCGGTTCCTAACAGAACTTGTTGTAATAGTCTTTAATCGGACCTCGTTCCTAACAGAACGGACTTCTAAAGAGTTCAAAAACAGCTTGTGGGTATTCATTCCCATCGTGGTTTTTCCTAGTTGGGTTTCCACGTGAATAATATGTGTGTCATGTGTGATGCCTCTTTCATGTGATGTTTCGTTATTTCCTGTTTAGTGGTAAATCATGGTGATCTAGTAAATCATTGTATGTCTGATGATAGATTATCTGTTTATGCATAAGGAGAAAGTGGAAATGAGGGAGTAGGTTGTATGGAAAGCTAACAAGATTGACCGGTTCATGTCTTTCACAGTTGCATTGTGTTTAACCAGTAGTAATCTGGTTCAGACTGGTGTTAGTGATTGCCAGTAGTTCAAAGTTTGCTATGAAACCGGTTCAGGAAAAGTGTTTGTGCCTGTACTGATTCACCCCCCCCTCTCAGTACCGGTTTGGTACTCACTGTTCATCATTGAGTTATCAATTGGTATCAGAGCACCCTCCAGGTCCTCTGCGTTGTAAGCTTAACCGCTTGAGAGAAAGATCGTATTGTAATGATGAAGAGGGAAGGTCCAAAGTTCAACAAAGATAATTTCAAAATATGGAAATATAGAATGAAGATATACATCAGAAGCATGAGTGCTCAACATTGGAGCTATGTTGAAAATGCCTATGTTATTCCTACCAGTCCTCTCATCGATGATCAAAAGAGAGAGACCCAGGAGAATGGGCAAGTCATGGAAGCCCTAATCAACAGCTTATTTGACATTGAGTTTATCAATGTCCAGGATAAATAAAATCCCAAAGAAGTATGGGATACTCTTGAGAATACCTATGGTGGTGATGAGCATGTAAAACAAGCTAAGGAAGAAAGCCTTAAGGGAAAGTTTGAAGACATGCAGATGGTTGAAGGAGAGACCATTCAAAATATGGAATAAGAATCAAAACTTTTGTTGGAGATATCAAGAGTGTAGGTGGTAAAATGGAAGATTCTACTGTTATTAGTAAAGTCTTGAGGTCCTTATTACCGGTCTATGCAATAAGGGTTGCTGCTATTTAGGAGTTGAGGTTAATAGACAAGACTAAGGTATCCCTAGACTCCATCATTGCAAAATTGACAGCCTATGAGCTAAATAGTTTTGATGGCAGTGTTCAGAAGACTGAATCAACTTTTAGAGCATCTACTGCATCATCCAGAAAAGGAAAAGAAGGTAGCACTAGTGGTGAACCAAGATAGAGTAGAGAAATGGATGATGAGGAGATTCTGATGGAATTTGAAGCTCTTCTTGCTAAGAGACTTCCTAAGGGAACCGACAAATATAGAGATAAGCTCCATTTGAAATGCTTTTCTTGTAACTAGATAGGACACATTGCTATAAACTGTCCTAATGGTAACAACAAGGACAAACCGGAAAGGTTCAAGAAATTCAAAGGAGGAAACTGGAGAAACTATTTTGTACCAGTTGATGAAGGTGTCATGGATGAGGAATCGGAAGATGAAGAAAATGAAGATATTGTGTTTGTTGCAGTCAAGGAAGATGTGTCAAACAAGAAGGCTCTTGTCTCCCGCTTTGATAATTCCAATCAGTGGATTATTGACAGTGATTGTTCTCACCATATGATTGGTGACCGGAGCAAGTTTATATCTCTGGAAGAGTATGATGGTGGCGTGGTTTGTTTTGGTAATGATACACCATGTATGGTCAAAGGTAGAGGGTCCATCTCTCTGAATGGAAAGAGCAGTGATGACAATGTGTATTAGGTGGAAGGTCTCAGACACAACCTATTGAGTGTTGCCCAGCTGAATGACAGTGGACTCACTCTGGAATTCAAAAATGGAGTGTGCAAAATTAAATGAAAGAATGGTGAAGTGATGGCCACCGGTTTGCAGACCAAAGGTAACTTATTTCAGCTGAATGCAAATATAAGTACATGTCTTATGGCTAAGTTTCATGATAGCTAGATATGGCATAGGAGACTGTGCCATGTAAACTTTGATAACATAGTAAAGGCTAGTAAGATCAAGACAGTTAGAGGACTGCGATGCTGGGCAAACCAAAAAATCCTTTGTGCAGAGAGTGTCAACTGGGGAAAATGTCTTCCTCAACCTTCAAGGGTAAATCTTTCACCGTAGACAATTTACTTGATCTTGTGCATAATGATTTGTGTGGTCCTATGAAAACTAGAAGTGTGCAGGGAGATAGGTATTTTATGATTCTTATAGATGATTTCTCAAGAATGATGTGGGTCACATTCTTGAAAGACAAGTCTGAAGCCTTTGGAAAGTTCAAAGCTTTCAGAGCACTAGTAGAAAAAGAAAGTGATAGGAGAATCAAATGCCTTAGAACTGATCAAGGAGGGGAATTCACTTCCAGTGAATTCAACAAATATTGTGAAGAGAATGGCATCAAGAGGCAACTGTCTGGCCCCTAGACTCTACAACAGAATGGCTTAGCAGAGAGAAACAACCGGACTGTGGTTGAAGCAGCTAGAACTATGTTAATCCAATGAACCGAGTACTCATCAAGAAAGGAACCGAGTACTCCTTATGAGTACTAGACCGGTAAGACACTAGTGGTAAGCTACTTTAGAATATTTGGTGGCAAATGTTATATCAAGAGGAGTGAACATCAGAGCAAGCTCGATGCAAAATGTGATGAAGGAATATTCCTAGGATATTCCACAAAAAGTAAAACTCTCAAATGTTTCAATAATAGGACTCAGAGAATAGTTGAAAGCATCAATGTTAGGGTTGATGAAAACTCTAAGAAACCGGAGGAAACCAACAGTGAGCAAGTAGGAGATGAACTGGTAGTAACCTTCCGGGAACCGGTTGCAAATCAGCTCAGTACCAGTAATTGTGCTCCTACACAGATAGATGATGATGCTGATGAAGAAAAGCAAGAGGAAGTTGTTAAGAACATACCTAGGTATGTCAAACTCAATCATGATCCAAAGCAGATCATAGAAGACAAAGATGCAAGAATTCTTACAAGAAGAAAGGTCAGAGAAAACTCATGTATGATCTCTGAATTTGAGCCTAAATAATTCAAAGAGGCACATAAAGATGAAGACTGGATCAAGGCTAGGGAGGAGGAACTTGATCAGACAGAAAAGAATGGTACATGGTCTTCAATACCCAGACCGGAGCATAAAAATGTCATTGGAACCAAATAGGTTTTCAGAAATAAACTGAATGAGGATGGCACAGTGGTAAGGAACAAAGCAAAACTAGTATGTAAAGGATATGCCCAAGAGGAAGGAGAAGACTATGGAGAAACCTTTTCTCTTGTAGCAAGATTGGAAGGAGCTCGTATGCTTCTTGCATATGCAACTTTTAAAGGATTCAAGATATACCAAATGGATGTAAAATCTGCATTTCTAAATGGAATACTTGAAGAGGAGGTGTATATAGAGCAACCAGATGAGTTTGCCCTATCAAAAGACAATGACATGGTGTGTAGGCTACATAAAGCCTTGTATGGACTGAACCAGGCACCAAGAGCATGGTATGAACACCTGCACTCCCATCTTGTGAAGATTGGATTTGAAAGAACGGGTGAAGATAGCAATATCTACTTGAAATCAGAAGGAGATCAGATTCTGATCTGTGAAGTATTTGTTGATATAATCTTTGGTGGAGATGACAGGATGAGTCATGACTTTGCAGATGAGATGAACAAGGAATTTGAAATGTCACTCATAGGGGAGATTAAGTTCTTCATTGGATTGCAGATTCAGCAAATGAAAGATGGAATCTTTATTACTCAGTCCAAGTATGTCAAAGAGGTGTTGAAGACCTTTGGCATGGAAGATAGCAAACCGTTTGGTACACCAATGGTGACCGATTGTAAACTATCAAAAGAAGATGACTCATCATTGGTAAATGAGAAGGAATACCGATCAATGATTGGTAAGTTGCATTATGTAGTGCATAGTAGATCGAACATTGCACATGCAGTGGGTATTACCGCTCGGTTTCAGAAAAGCCCAAGAGAATCTCACCTGGTAGGAGTCAAGCGGATTCTTAGATATCTGAAGGGAACCATTGACTATGGATTATGGTATCCATACAATGATGATTTCAACCTGAAAGTGTTCACAGATACTGATTGGGCTGGTAATGTGTATGACCGGAAGAGCACAACCAATGGTACATTCTTTCTCGGTGGTAGACTGGTCTCATGGATGAGTAAAAAGCGGAGTTGTATCTCTCAGTCTACAACATAAGTGGAGTATGTTGCAGCTTTTATGAACTGCACCCAGACTATTTGGATGAAGCATGTATTGAATGGCTTCAAAGTTCCTGTATCTGAACCGGTAAGTAAATTTTGTGACAATACAAGTGCAATTAACATTTCCAAGAATCCAGTTTTACATGCTAGAACAAAGCGCTTTGAACTCAAGTATCATTTCTTGAGAGAAAAGGTTCAGAACAAAAAAGTGGTATTGGAACATGTTTCCAGTAAGGAGCAGTTAGCAGACATATTCACCAAGCCTCTACCAAAGGTGACCTTTACCTATTTGAGAGGTGAATTAGGGGTGCTGCCCCTTCAAGAGGTAAATTAAAGGTATATGATCCACATTAGTCATGTCTTCTATTGATATATTGTTTCAGGATTGATGTGTTGCAGGATGCTACTCCTCAGGGGGAGCAGCATAGTGGAATAGGGCAGCTTGTGCCTCCACTTTGGCATTGTTGTCAAAGGGGGAGAAGATGTGAAGCGGAGAAGATATCTGCAACAATAGGGAGAAGATGTGATGCAGAAAGAGAGATACCTTTGTATATTGCCATCAATGCCAAAGGGGGAGATTGTTGGCATATGTGTAGAGTATGATGACATGTTGATACTGTATGTTGTCATTGATATCAATATGCTGAGTGAACTGATATATTGAAGTTAAGCAACTGACAAAGTGAACCAGTATGATGTTGTGAACCGGCATATGTGAAGCGGTAGTTGTGAACCGGTATGCTTGTCCAAGTGAACCGGTATGTTGAAGAGTGAACCGGAACCGGTATGTTGGAACAAGAACCTGTATATGGAATGTTGTATCAAGGGTTCATATGGCATGACTACCGGTTGGTAGTCTCAGTCTCAGGGTTTCCAGTTGAAGTGAGCATTGTAATGGAGGTCAGATCATGTTGCCACGTCAGCCTTGTGCACGTGAAGGATCTTGCATGAAGGAGATTGATCCTATCTACCTCGGGAATGTGCAAAGTCTCTACAAACGATGGAGAACACGTGATGAGTTATCGCCTCCATGGAGCGGTGAAGAACGAACGATGGAGAATATCTTGAGATCTGTTCAAGACCGTTGTATTCAAACGCAAAGTGTTCAATGGTCAGGATTGAACCGACTGAATTTCTCAACCTAAGTGTTTAGGGTTTAGGGTTTATGCTACCGACCTATCTGTTTCCTATAAGGTCGATGTGGTGTTTCATGTTGAGGTTGTTGGCAAATGTTGTGTGTGTATCTAAGTGCACAGATACATGATTCTTGCCAGACCAGTTGAGAGGATTGACATCTGCATAGTGTGTGTGCGGAAGGAAGGAGCTAAAGTGGATCTGCATTGGCATTGAGTGCTATTACCAAATCATTGTGATACATGTTGATCTCTAACCACTTCAATAGTTGGAAAATCCCTTAACAAGGTAGCTTTAACCAGCTTGTTGTAAATCCTTTAATAGGTGACTCAAAGCCATTGAGTTCATAAAATCCTCTAACAAGGTAACCTCTAACAGGGTTTAACCCTTAACCGGGTATTCCAGCCATCCCTTAACCAGGTGATCCCTAATAGGATCGGTTCCTAACAGAACTTGTTGTAACAGTCTTTAACCGTACTTGGCTCCTAATAGAGCGGACTTCGAAAGAGTTCGAAAACAACTTGTGGGTATTCATTCCCACCGTGGTTTTTCCAATTTGGGTTTCCACTTGAAAAATATGTCTCATGTGTGATGCCTCTTTCATGTGATGTTTTGTTATTTCCTATTTAGTGGTAAATCATGGTGATCTAGTAAATCATTGTATCTCTGATGATAGATTATTTGTTTATGCATAAGGACAAAGTGGAAATGAGGGAGTAGGTTGTATGGAAAGCTAAGAAGATTGACTGGTTCATGTCTTTCACAGTTGCATTGTGTTTAACCAGTAGTAATCTGGTTCAAACCGGTGTTAGTGATTGCCAGTAGTTCACAGTTTGCAGTCAAACCGGTTCAGGAAAAGTGTTTGTGCCTATACTGATTCACCCCCCTCCCCCTCTCAGTACCAGTTTGGTACTCATTGTTCATCATTGAGTTATCAAAAATTTGGCCTAAAAAGAATCGCTTCAGGTTCCTTAAGCTTTGAAGAAATTCTAGTGGCAAGTACTTCGATTTGTCTTTTGGATTCCCAATTAGAGGAAAATAAACAACTGGGTAGAGGCTAGGATGATTGAAGTAGAAAGGCATGATGTGTTTGTGCCTATTAATTGGATACTCCTGCAATTAAACTATAGTTGTAACCAAAAGAAAATGCATTCACTCGAAACTATGTACACAAAAAAAAACCAATCTAGACAAATTTGGTCAAGCGTTTAATCTATTTTTTATTTATTTAGATGGTTCATGTTAAATTATACTTAAGATGTACAAAGCCAAAACATTTGAAAAAATATGTGGCAGGAGTGTTTGATGTTAAGAAGAATGATTTCCTACCCCGCTCAGTCTCTATGATGTGCAACTATGCCTCGCAGGATGTTGGGGTTTGTATTCTATCGCTAACCCCATCGCCCCGCGAGAGTCATTTGGGAATGGAGTATGCGTGATGGGGTAACGACATAGATGTTAAGAAGAATGGTTTCTTACCTTGCTCAGTCTCTATGATGTGCAACTCTACCATCCGGGATAGTGGGGTGTGTATTCTATGCCTGCCCCTATCACCCCGGGAGAGTCACTTGACAATGGAGTATGCCTTGTGGGGTAGCGAGATAGATGTTAAGAAGACTGGTTTCTTACCCCACTTAGTCTCTATGATGTGCAACTATGACTCACGAGATGGCGGGGTGTATATTCTATGTCAACCCTCGTCGCCCCGTGAGAGTCATTTGGCAATTGAGTATACCTCTCGGGGTAGCGGATTAGAATGTTCTGTAATATTACAAAGACTTGTAATATTTAATTCAAAATAATTGAACAGTAACTGATCAAGATTTCCTATCCTCACAAAGAAAATTTGTATATATATAAAACATATAAATAAATATCTAGAAATTTTTATAAACTGTTGTTTTCTTAATTGATATTTTTTCCCTGAACTTTAGAGGGTTCTTAGCTGCATACATTCCTCTAAACATGTATGTGTTGTTGTTTTTTGGTAATGTAAATACATGCATATTAAAAAAATGTATATTTTTAGTCATAAACATCTTTATTGATTGTTCTATACCTATTTTAGTAATATATGCTCTACAGACACCAGGAAAACACATCCACAGTTAGCATGTATGTCTACCAGAATATTTCCAACTATACTATTTGAATAAAATTCCTAAACCATTATGCTTTGATGGATATCCACACCCTGTTATAAAACTCCCATTTTGACATACATGTCAACCATGGCAGTTGCAGCTACATCCACTAACAAAATTCTACGATCCTTTGTTCTTTGATAGATGTTTATGCCTTGTTTCAAAGCTTCCATTTTGGTACAGACATCTAGGATGCTTGGAAAGATTGTGGACTTTGGTTCTATATCTACCAATTACATTTGTGTGAAAGTTTCTAAAGACATTTCGACAAATCCTTGTAGTACATATCCTTCAATCATGGCATCCCATGAGACCACATTTGTTTGAGGCATTTTCTCAAACAGATCATATGCTTTTTCCATGCTTCCACATTTTGCATACATGTCAACCACGACATTGGCAAATACAACATTTTGATAAAATTCACCTATCCTATGTCCTTTATGGTTTGATGGATGCTTCTAAAATGAGTTAAAGTGAAAGTAAGCAACCAATGACAAAGGGAAACACAAAATTGACCAAGGGATGAAGTAGATGTCCACATATAAATCACTTAATGGGAAAGAGCAACATGAAAGAACTTAGTGAGAACATTGAATTACAATCCCAGAAGACAATGGTGTGAAACATATAAGAATCATTTCTTACTATTTGAAGGCTATCCTAGTATGAGATTTTTCGCTACATCTTTACCACATAAATTAAATGAAACCTCACCACAACAAAAACTAATATGCAAATATAGACAATGAAAAATTACATATATTAAAATAAAATGTAACTTTGAGATGCATGAGATGAGATGGAGAAACACCTCTTGCTTCTTGGTCTATCCTTAAATAGCCACCTCCATTTAAAAATTCTGGAAATTCTCATCACAGAGCTCATTTGAAGTCTTATCGCAGAGCTCATTTTCAAGGAATAGTTTTACTTAGATTTTTAGCTCAAAGATTGTGCATGTTTCCAATTAAATGTTGTACATTCGTGGATTGATGGAAGAGAGAACAATTGTATGTAGTATCTTCTTCCAAGATCATGGGAAACAATTGAAAGAATAGGCAAATTTTATGCAAATAATGAAGATATACAACTAATGAAGCAAGGGGCAGATTGCAACTATAGACGGGAAAATTGTATCCCTATCATTGATTCTAACATTCTGGTCTGATGAAAAGAGACAATTATTTTAGCTGATTCAAATTCATTCAGAATGGTCAGAGATGGATCATGTTTTAGCCCTTTGGCTAGGTATTCTTCCATTTGAAACAGTTTTAAAACTATCGTACCTTCTCTTTGCCCACTGACATATGCTGCAGATTGAGAAAACAAAAGCAGAGTCATATTCAAAATAGTAGTACTTGTTGATGCATGCATATCTTTCTGCAACTTCTTCCGAACTCCATGAGCCGAGACAGTTCTCTTGTATTTGTCTCCAAAGCGACATCATACTTAAATAATAAATATACATTTCAGGTTTTAATTAGATTTTTTACTCTTGACAGTTATAAAATAGGTTTTTTTATTGCGTGGCCTTAACAAATGTTTTAAATTCTATTAAATTAAAGTAAAAATAAATTCCTGATACGAAACAAAAAGCATTTTGATACTGCAAAATCTAAGAGACTAAAAATAATGGACGTTCGGACAGACAGGGTTGCACCGACGCAACCGTTCATGCTGTCGTTCTTGTTTCATCTCATGCCTCAATGCTGTGAAGAGGATGTGCCCCATTTTTCATGACTTTTTTGGTTACTTTATTCTATCTGCAAAACAATGATCTGTCGGTAGGGGATGGAAAATTTGCAAGAAGATAAAACGGAAAGAAAGAAGGGAAAATACAGCGCATAAAATTACAGAAAAAGAACGATAGTGAACGGTAATGATTTCCCTTTTATTTTGTACAATCTGCCCCAATCTTCCATTTTCCACGTAAGCGTATAACAGAAGCCTATTTTTCTGGTGTGCTGAAACTTGCGTCATTTCGTGGTGCACTTTCCTAGTGCAGCATGAGACGATTTCCCGGTGGGGGAGCTCCCCCACAAGGAATAGCCTATCAGCTAATTAATCAATGAAATACGAGGATTATAGATTTAAACAACTTAATTCCCAAGATGATAAAAACATTCATGCGAACATCAATACTTCAAAGAATACGATATTCAAATGACCCTAATTCGCAAATTAAGAACAAAATATTAGTATCATTCAAATTCCACACAGAGAGGAAGAGAGATCTTGGAAACACACATGAAAAGTACTTAATTGATCAAAATATAAGGGAGATAAGAAATTTGGACCCCTCTGCAATCCATCAAATACATATTTATAATATTTCAATTTGTAACTGTCCAGTTTTTTGAAACCAATTCTTTAAAAGAAAACCAAAAAACATAAACTTAAAACATTAAATTAAAGAGTTAAATATAAAATAAAGTCCATGACTTTGGATGGATAGAAGTGAGGCGGCATTATGGCTGCACCGACACTTGTTGTCTTCTTGTTGACTTTGGATGGATAGAAGTGAGGCGGCATTATGGCGGTTTTTGTAATCTTGAAACACCTTCAGTGCTGCTGGTATCTCTTGTCTGTGCAAAATGGTAATGCTCCTCATTCTTATTCCCAACAGAGCTCTGCCAGATTTGGTAGTTGCACCTTTGTTGATGAAGGTCTTGGCATGTTTGCACACCAAGTCAAAGAGGAGTCAATTCCGGCAAATTTGCTATGCTTTTCTTCGTTGAAGGCATTTGGATTGCCTAGGGCATCTATGTTGTTTTCAAACTCTGCTTTGAGTTCTTCAATCGTGGCGTCCACTGAATTATCTGAATTATCTGTTCCGTTAATGTGACAACCAATTTTGGCAAAGTCCTGTATAACGTTGTCTACAACCTTGTTGGCGTCTTTCAACAATTTGTTCAACTCAATACTCTCTCCTAAATGTTCACTATAGCATGCATCAGTCCACCTGAGAATTTGCAACAACTCCTTCGAACCTTCTTTTATATATATTTTTTGAATATAATAAAATATTAAAAGATTATAAATTTACCGCACAGCAAAAACAGAGCTGAAAAGAAGAACATTGCAAACTTTTTTTATCGAACTGTTTTTAAAATTCGAATGAAAAACAATTACTTAACCTCCGTTTTATAGAAGGCTGATCTACATTGATCAGAATAAAACAATGCTAAAAAACTTAAAAACAGCTTTATTAATTATTTACTGCATAGACAACAGTGGTAACAAGAATTAAAACTAAAAAACCTAAACAAATATATCATAGAAGTTTTATGAACTTCTGATTCTCTTAAAGCAAAAATTAAAAAATTAAAAAAAAATTAAAATCCTGAAAGCTGCATTCTCTGTTCCAACTCAACGAAGATATCAGCAACATCTTCAGAGGAAGGACATAATTGCAACTCCACTTGTCTATCTTGAACCAAGTCACGAATGTAATTATGTTTGATCTCTATGTGTTTCGTTCTAGCATGAAACACAAAATTCTTTTTCATGGCAATAGTACTATTGTTATCACAATAGATGGCGGTTGGATGCTCCTGAACCAATGTAGATCTGTCGATTTCCTTCTAATCCATACTGCTTGAGAACTTGCTGATGATACTGCCATGTATTCCGATTTTGCTGAAGAAAGAGTCACTGTTGCTTGTTTCTTACTACTCCAAGATACAATTCCAGAAACAAATGAAATAACATAATCAGATGTAGATTTTTTATCATCCACTAAACCGATCCAATCTAAATTTGTGTAACCAACTAGCTCAAACTTTTCAGTGGGAGAATACTAAATGCCAGAAGTTTGTGTACCACTCACATACCTTATTATTCTTTTAGCAACTTGTCAATGTGACTCATGTCGATCCTACACAAACTAAGAGATGAAGCTCATAGCATAGATAATATCAGGCCTAGTGGTTGTGAGGTACATGAGGCTACCAACCAAACTCCAATACCAAGTAGCATCAACCTTGAGACTAGCATCTTCCTTGGTTAGTTTTTCACCAAGTGCTATGGGGGTTGCCACATGCCACCATACCAAACTTTTTCAATAAATCAGCTACATACTTGGTTTCGGAAATAAATATACCTTTTGATATTTGTTATATTTTCACACCAAGAAAATAGTGCAACAGTCCCAAGTCTGACATTTCAAATTCTTGTTTCATTTCTACTTGAAACTTCTCCATGAGAGTTGTACTATTACTTGTATAAAGAAGATCATCAACATAAAAGCAAACTGTGAGAATATCATAACCAATACATTGGACATACAAGGTGAGCTCTGAGTGGCTTTTGTTGAATCCTTCCTTCATGAAATAACCGTCAATCCTAGCATACCAAGCTCGAGGAGCTTGCGTCAACCCATATAAGGCTTTCTTCAACTTGTAAACTAAGTGCTCTTTTTTCGGAACTCCATAACACATAGGTTGTTCCACATAAACTTTCTCATCTATATAACCATTAAGGAATGCTGATTTCACATCCATATGAAAGTTTGACCACTTGTATTGCCCTGCAACAACCAATATAATCCTGATTGTATCAAGCCTGGCTATAGGAGCAAAAGTTTCTACATAATCCACTCCAAGAGTTTGTGCAAACCCCTTGGCAACTATTCTTGTCTTATGTCATTCCACTAAACCATGTGCATGACATTTGACTTTATATATCCATTTCACACCAATCACTTGCTTACTTTTGGGAAGTGGAACTAATTCCCAAGTATTATTCTTATGAATGGAATTCATCTCACCATTCATAGCATTAACCTATACGGGTTCTTTCACTGCTTCTTCATACACATAGGGTTCAACTTTAATTGTACTAAGCAAAGCAAAATTAACAACTAGATTTATATTAGAACTCTGATAAATATCAACCCAAATTTCTACCTTTCTTGGAATGAATGTTGGAGGTGATGGTGGAGGTGAATCTTCACCCGAGTTTGTGCTGCTTGAAGAACTAGGTGAGCTTGGAGGACTGGAATTGGACCTTGAACTTCCACTTGAGCTTGTGGGGAGAGGAGAAGGAACACTATTATTTTCCAATTATGATTATTGATGGATTTTGTTGCACATCATCTTTCCATTGCCATACTCCCCCTTCATAAAAAATACATCTCGACTAACTATCCATTTATTTATCTTAGGATTATAGAATCTGTAGATTTTAGTTTTAGTAGAGTAGCTCGCAAAGATAATGTTGGCATTGTGTTGTCATTGATGTCAACCGGTATGGGATGACTACTGGTAGAAGAGATGGTTGTGCAACACTGCTATGGAGGAGTACATGATGTGATATGCTTGATATCACCTTGTGTTGTAGAACACCAATATGGTAAGGAAGAGTGATCACTGGTGACACCGGTACACAAGTTAGTGTCTGTCTTGTGTGGATGGAATGGTAAGGTTATAGATGCTGGTATAGTGTATCTCAGGCAACGAAAGCATGTCAACTAGCAAATGGAGTGTTGACAATGAGCAGGGTTCTTGGATGGTGTTTGTGATGAAGATGCAATCATCATGAGAAGCTATGACTCACAGTGAATGTGCTCACATCAGATCACATGTGCCTATTTGAAGAGATGCCGCACAAACAGGGAAGCCACATGAGTACATTGTATGATGTAGGAGATAAGGTTCTACTCCACCGGTAAAGTGGAGCTTATCTCCTATTATGCACTGTGTGCATAAGAGTGAAGAGGTAAAGGCAAGTACTTGAAGGCTCACACCAGATCCACCGATGAATTGAGGGAATGCCTTAAGTACATGAGATTAGGGTTATGCACTGGACCAATAGAGAAGGCATGTTGAGATGCAAGTATAGAGGAAGTGTGAAGTGTTTGTCACCTTGACAAACTGGTTGAGAAATGAACATAATTGATCAGGGAAAAGATAAGGCTAAGCAGATGCAGTCAAAAATAGATTGACCCGATTGAAGATGGAGTCTTGTGAAGGTTGATGACATGGTGTCATCAAGAGTGGTAATCGGTATGTAAGCCCATCGATAATATGGACAAGGTGCAGATACAGAAGACTTCCCACTTGATGGGAATGTGCATGGTTAGGTCAGTCATGTCTGAAGACCGGTTTGAGGGTTACACCGACAGATTAAGAAAGGTCATGACAAGAAGGAGAACTACCAAGGTGTCATATGCCAGTAGGGTTTGTTTATCAGTAGATGAAACCGGTTATTTGGATGTTTGGTGACTAGGCATGAACTGACAAGACAGTGTGATGAGGTGGATATCGACAATGATGCCACGAGAGGATGAAATGGAAAATATGCATGAGGTCGCGAACCTGCATTAGATAAAGATGGAATGTACATCGATGGGGTAGGTGTAGAGTTGGTCGACATTAATAGAAGGTCCCACAAATCACAGGACATGTTGCAGATTATTGTAGGGGTTTGTGGCTTGAGGTCTGAAGGACAGCTACAAGCTAGCTATGAGTTATTGAGGAGATCAAGTCAATGAAGGAAACAACACCACGGATCTTGTGTGTTTTGACCAAGACATCTGCTATTAGGATAAAAAGTAGATTGCTAGAGATGATAGGCATGATCCAGGAGGTACGTAAATGGTGGAGTTGTGCAGACTAGCTGTTTGAAAGATCATGTCAGATAGGATCTAATTGGATTTGGTTTGCCTCGAGGGTGGTGAAGAAACCCTAACCACATGATTTTTGAAATTGTCTTTTGGTAGGAAACCAGTCTATAAAGATGAAGGCAAAAAAAATTGTTAGTAGCTGCTGTAATAGAAGAATATTGTGCTACTACGAAGGGTGATACTTCTACATGTAAGAGCAAACCAACAAAGTGCTTAACGAGAATCTACGAAGTAAGTGAGAGTGAGGGAGAACCTAGTTGAAGTGTTCAATAGGTAGGAAAGGAGAACCAGTAGTGTTCATATGAGTAGTTTAGAAGTGAAGGAGGTTGCAAAGAAGGTATACAAAGAACTGGCAAAGTATTATACCGGTGAAGAGCAGAGAGTAAGGTGGAGAACCAACAAAGTAGAGGAAGAGGATAAGTGTACCGATAGAGTTCACCGTCAGCTAAGCAGCAGAAGAGAGCAGAAAAAGAGTGAGTCAGTGTAGCAAAGAAGGTATCACACTGGTAGAGTAAGACATACAATAAGGTCGCAAGAATCACTTGTAACAAGATAACTACTTATGTATTTGATGCCTATATTGTGAACACTGAGTCGTAGCTCGATGCAAAGGTTGGTGCTCCTTGGGTTGGTGTACTAAAGTCAGGGGTTGGTGCTCCTTGGGTTGGTTCCTTAAACTTGTAACTGTGTTTTTATTGTGAGGCTGGATTGGACTAGTAGACGCCAGCAACATTTCTCACCGAGGTTTTTCCCATCTTTAGTTTTCCTCGTATATGCTAGTGTTATGAGAAGTCCCTTGTGTGATTGCATTTGTGTTGGTCTCCCCACTAATAGGTAAGTTTGCATCGTGTTAGATCTATACTCACATAGGATTAGTAAAGGGAAAAGAAAGTTGAGAACCATTGTTTCACCCCCTCCCCCTCTTAGTGGTGCATTGTGTCTAACAATTGGTATCAAATCGTAGGTTCCCAGTAAGAAGAGCTTTCTCCAGCTTGGGTAGATTCTGGATTAAGGACACAATGGTTTGTTTAGTGTCAATCTTTGCTCCTATATTTGATGGTTCAAACCTTTCTATTTGGAGTTGCAGAATGAAATTTTTCCTATCCTCTTTAGGGTTTGATGGTCTCCCTAGAAAGATCAGTCTTCCTACCGGATTTGTAGAAGAAAGAAGAAACCAGTGCAATGAAGAGGCTATGAAGGCTATATTCAGTGGACTCACCAGTGACATCTCTTCACAAGTGGATAGGTGTAAAACAACAAAGAGCTTATGGGAAAGATCGAAGAAGCTCTATGGAGATGAGCCCTCAACTGTAGAACCCGAAATTGAAGGAGATATGAAAAATACATCTCATATTTATTTAGATGATAAAGATAGATTTTCTAGCAGCCGTAGCAGTGATGAAGAAGGAACTCACCTCTTCATGACTCAAGGATCAGAAGATGAAAAGCACACTTTAGAAAATGATCATGCAAAACACTCCTACCGACAAGATGTGTTTGGGAGTGATAGTGAAGGTAAAGAAGAAGAAGAAGCTGACGTTGATCTTGAAGGAGAGCTTGTAAATACACTTGAAGAACTCAGTAGAGTTAGAAGAGAGTACAAACTATTGAAGAATGTTGCAATAGTAGAGCAGAACCGACTGAAAAAATGCCTTGAAGAATCTGAGAAATGCATCTCAGAGTTGAATTCTCAGGAAGAGAACACCAAGGAATGTCGGTGTGAAGATGTAGCATCTAGGCTAGAAGTAAAGAATGAAGAATATTTGCAGCTAGTTGGAGAAGTGGAGGTTCTCCAAAATGACCTTGAGAAATGTAAGGATGAGCTCAAGGTAAGAATCCAGTTTGACGACAACAGTGATGCCTTGGACCAGATGTTGAAGAAACAAATGCATGCCAAGGAAACTGAAGGGTTAGGTAGTGGTGTCGGTGAATGCTCCACTAGCAAGAATGTCCCCCATAATTACATTCTGTTTGTCTCCTCAAATTGAGAAAACAAAGGCAAAACCTTCACTGTAATAAATGCTCCCCAGAAGAAGTTTGATCTAGATACAACCGGTGAGGACTTGCAAAAAGGAAAGAAGACCGGTGCTACAAGAAGAAGGAACACTGCTGATCCCAAAAGAAAAGGGAAGATGGGAGAAGACAACTTCACCAGAAGTAGCAAGATGAGGAAGTAGCAAAGAAGACCTCCTACTGGCAGAGGACCAAGAAATGCTACCACCCATAGGGAAAGACAAGTGTTGGAAAAGAAGAGACTAGATGAAAGAGCTGCAAAGAATGGACAACCTAGGGTCCATCCCCGGAGAAGCAGAAATGGAGATGAAAGACCAGTAAGATCTCCTCATGCATGGCAAAATAAATTTGTAAGTCATACATCATTTACTGGTTACTATTTTGCATGTAATATTTATGGCCATAGGGCAGAAGAATGTAGGAAGAGATCTAGAAAGGATAATGTAGGATCTCATAGAAATCATGCATATGAGCAAAATGTATCCAGGAGTAGACCCATGCATGTCCCCTCTCCCGGTTATGCAAATGTTGTTTGTCATAATTGCAATTTTTTTGGCCATAGAAAGTTTAAGTGCAGGAAAAGGAATCTGCATTCATATGGAGGCCGGTATAACAACTATGCTCTACAGAAAAGTGGATATAGAGCATTTTGAAGTCAGGGTACAGGAGAAAGAGGCCCACCGGTTTCAGTTGTCAGTCACAACAACATGACTAGGAGAAGATGGTCAAACCGCTATGTCAAGAGATTCCCCAAACATGAAGTTGGGATGAATTTTGTGTGCTACTATAGCACTACTTCTGGCTGTGATGGAGAATGAGGAAATAGAAGGACCTATCAGCAGAAGAAGGATAGACCTGCTCCCAAGCTTGAAAATAGGAAGAGCAGTTATGGAGGAAGAAGACCATGGACCTGCACTGTGCATCCAATGCACAGGTGATGTCTCCTAAAACCTAAAGGAGATGCATGATCTCAGGGGGAGTGGCACATTGAATATATCTTTCACCCCTCAGCAAAAATGGCAACATGGAAGAACATGTTGTTGCTGGTGTGAAGAGAGAAGATGAGAAGATAAGTGTGTGTAGAAGCTGCCTTGACTACACATCTATAGATCAGTGATGGGCCACCTTTGTATGTGTCAATAAGTGGAAGTTAACATTTGGTATCAGATGTTAATCTATATGTACAGGTTGTTACCGGTATGACTACTAATAGGTACTTACAAGTTATATAATACAATGAAGCTGAAGTTCATTGTAATAGCCCCGGTAGCATGGAGTGATGTTATGTCTTAGGTGGTGTTGATGAAGACTTGAAAGACATATGTTGGCCCCAAGTTGTTGATTCTGCAGGCTTGCATGTTTTTGGGCTAACCGGTTTAATTCTTGACATAATGATAATATTATCTGGCATTATGTAGATCCAGGATTATGTCATAGGTTGTGGTGGATACAATGGAGTTGAAGGATCATCAGATGATCACATATGTACAACTAAATTGGTATATGGAGGAAATTGCAGTCCAGATATTGTGTTCGACAGGAGTTAAGAACCTGAGATGTATGACTTAGGGGGAGTTCAAATGATCTTGATAAAGAGCAGGCATGCTTGAACTCACAAGGATACTATCTGCCCAAACTATAGGAGATGGAAAATGCAGAGGTGTTGCAGGTTGACCGGCAAATGAGTAGTATTCACTGACACATCAACAATTGATATCAGTCTTTCTGAAAATTGAGTTCAAACTTGCATGCTCAATTGGTGTCCGTTGTTGGTTAAGATCCCTACATCAAGTTTCTTGACTTGAGAAGATGTAACAATTTGTGACAAGATACCAAGTGGTATCAAAGGAGGAGTTGCATCCAATAAAGACAAAGGGGGAGAAAGTATTCTGTTAGTGACCGGTACATACAAAGAGAAATAATATTCTGACAGTGCCCTTTGTCATTGTTGTCAAAGGGGGAGAAGGATTCTATAGTATACTGCATTCTACATGTGTGTGAATCCATGGATCACAGTAAGGGGGAGAAAGACTATGTATTCTATCGGATACTACATGTGTTGACATCAATGCCAAAGGGGGAGATTGTTGGCATTGTGTTGTCATTGATGTCAACTGGTATGTGATGACTACTAGTAGAAGAGATGGTTGTGCAACACTGCTATGGAGGAGTACATGATGTGATATCACATTGTGCTATAGAATACCAGTATGGTAAGCAAGAATGATCACTGATGATACTGGTACACAAGTTAGTGCCTGTCTTGTGTGGATGGAATGGTAAGGTTACAAATACCAGTATAGTGTATCCCTAGAAAGGAAAGTATGTCAACTGGAAAATGGACTATTAACAATGAGCAGGGTTCTTGGATGGTGTTTGTGATGAAGATGCAGTCATCATGAGAAGATAAGACTCATAGTGAATGTTCTTACATCAGATCACATGTGCTTGTTTGAAGAGATTCTCCACAAACAGGGAAGCCACATGAGTACATTGCAGGATGTAGAAGATAAGGTGCCACTCCACCGATAAAGTGGAGATTATCTCCTATTATGCACTGTGTGAATAAGAGTGTAGAGGTAAAAGAAAGTACTTGAAGGCTCACACTGGATCTACCAGTGAATTGAGGGAATGCCTTAAACACATGAGATTAGGGTTATGCACTAAATTGATAGAGAAGGCATGTTGAGATGCTAGTATAGAGGAAGTGTGAAGTGTTTGTCACCTTGACAAACCGGTAGAGGACTAAACAAAATTGATCAGGGAAAAGTTAAGGCTAAGCAAATGCAGTCAGAAGTAGATTGACTCGATTGAAGATGGATTCTTGTGAAGGTTGTTGACATGGTGTCATCAAGAGTGGTAACCGGTATGTAAGCTCATTGATAATATGGACAAGGTGCAAATACATAAGACTTCCCACTTGATGGGAATGTGCATGCTTAGGGAAGTCATGTCTGAAGACCGGTTTGAGGGTTACACTGGTAGATTAAGAAAGGGTATGACAAGAAGGATAACTGGCAAGGTGTCATATGGCAGTAGGGTTTGTTTATCGGTAGATGAAACTGGTTATTTGGATGTTCGATGAGTAGGCATGAACTGACAAGATAGTGTAATGAGGTGGATACCGAAAGTGATGCCACGAGAGGATGAAATGACAAATGTGCATGAGGTGGCGAACCTGCATCAGATAAAGATGGAATGTACATTGACGAGGTAGGTGTACAGTTCGTTGATATTAATAGAAGGTCCCACAAATCATGAGACATGTTGCAGATTGTTGTAGGGGTTTGTGGCTCGAGGTATGAAGGAAAACTACGAGCCAGCTAAGATCAATTGAGGAGATCAAGGCAATGAAGGAAACAACACGACGGATCTTGTGTGTTTTGATGAAGAGATTTGTTGTTAGGATAAAAAGTAAATCACGAGAGATGGAAGGCGTGATCCAGGAGGTACGTAAATCATGGAGTTGTGCAGATTGGGTATTTGAAAGATCAGATCAGACAGGATCTGATTGGATTTGGTTTTCCTCGAGGGTGGTGAAGAAACCCTAACCACCTGATTTTTGAAATTGTCTTTTGGTAGGAAACCAATTTATAAAGATGAAGACAAAAGACATTGTTAGTAGCTACTGTAATAGAAGAATATTGTGCTACTATGAAGGGTGATACTTCTGCATGTAAGAGCAAACCAAAAAATTTCTTAACGAGTATCTGAGAAGTTAGTGAGAGTGAGGGAGAACCTGGTTGAAGCGTTCAACTGGTAGGAAAGAAGAACCGGTAGTGTTCATACCAGTAAAGAAGAAGTGAAGGAGGCTGCAGAGAAGGTAGACAAAGAAATGGCAATGTATTATACCGGTGAAGAGTAGAGAGTAAGGTGGAGAACCAGCGAAGTAGAGGAAGAGGATAAGTGTACCGATAGAGTTCATCGTCAGTTAAGCAATAGAAGAGAGCAACAAAAGAGTGAGTCAGTGTAGCAGAGAAGGTATCACACCAGTAGAGTAAGACATATGATAAGGTTGCAAGATTCACTTCTAATAAGATAACTACTTATGTATTTGATGCCTATATTGTGATCATTGAGTTGTAGCTCGGTGTAGGGGTTGGTGCTCCTTGGGTTGTGTTGTGACGTTTTCACACATCGCCCCATTGCAAATAGGGACCCTTGCTTTTTTGCTTTTTAGGGTTTGTTCTTTAGGTTTTTTAGGGTTTTGTTAGCTAGCCTTTGCATTTTGAACGTCGCCCAGGGGATCAATAGGATAGCAAGTCCGGCTTGAGTAAAGGTCCTGATCCTGAATTTTGGCTAAGTCTGGAATGTCCTGATCCTGAAATTTGACTAAGTCTGGAAACTGAAAAAACCTCCAAAAACTAGATTTTGCAATATAACTCCTGGAGGTCTGAAACCACTCTCAAACATCCTGAAAGTATATATGGAATATAACTTAAAGTATAAGAAAGAAGAAACATAGAAGGAAATGTCACTTATACTTAAATGTTATATTCCATAAAAATTATCCTGATAGAGAGTGCCAAAAGTCAAATTTCGCTCGTGTCCGTCTCCAAGGGTCCAGAGCGAAAAGCGCTCCTATCCCTCTCCAAGGGACCAAGGCGAATCGCTCGTGTCCCTCACCAAGGATCCAGAGCGAAAATGCTTAGTTGAGCCTTTCCTGACCTTGTTTGGACGAATCGAGACATCAAAGGCATGGTGAAGGACGAAATGAGCATGATAGAGCATCCAGACTTGATCAAAAACAATGAAATGATGAAGTTTTTGCCTAGAGGGTCAAATTCGCTCCTGTCCCTCACTGAAGGACCAGAGCGAAATTCTTCATAAGGTACGATCTGGGCAAAGATCAAGTCAAGTTTATGTTTGAAGGCAAGGAAGGAGGTGAAATGAACTCATTGAAGATAAATTGAAGATTACCAAATGCCATCAAAGGACCAAAATGCTTAAGTTCGCTCCTGTCCCTCAGGAAGGGACCAGAGCGATTTTTGTTATAGATGATTTTCTCGCCAAGTTACGACCGATCTCAAGGCATGAATAAATGAAATGAAGTATGGCGAGACCATTGAAGATAAATTTTGAAGGTGATAAAGTAAAATGAAGCCCACAAGAGCAGGATCGCTCCTGTCCCTCTCCAAGGGACCAGGGCGATATCTTAGTTATGTTGCCTTTTCCTCAAATTCAAGCCACTCCAAGTCAAGGAGAGAGGTGGCAAGGACATTTCGAAGCGTCTCAATCAAGCACAAAGCATCAAAAATTGCCAAAGATGAAGGATTTGCACCAAGACATCTAATTCGCTCCTGTCCCTCAGGCAGGGACTAGAGCGAAATTCCTATAAAGGCCAAGATTTTGAAAGTTTATCAAGTGTTAAGTGATTAAGGAGAATCAAGGGACTTCATTTTACGCATTGAAAGCAATGGCAAGTTGAAGAACGCAAGAACAAGCTCAAAACCTTGAAGTTCGCTCCTGTCCCTCTCCAAGGGACCAGAGCGATATTAATCATATTGGCTAAATCCCTCAAAAATCACGTAAGGTCAAGGTTTTGCAAGATCGTATGAGGTCCAAGGCATGATTAGAAGGTGATATACACAGACTTCAAACGTTAAAAGATCCTTAAATTGAACACAGAAGCTATATCGCTCCTGTCCCTCTCCAAGGGACCAGGGCGATTTGTATGGGATCCTTCATTTTCCTTCAAGTTCATGCCAAGTCAGGGTTTTTCGGGGTCACACAAGGTATAAGGTGTCATTTGAAGATGATATGCAAGAGTTTTGAATGTCAAAGTGTTACCAATTTGTGCAAGGAATTCATATCGTTCCTGTCCTTTGGACAAGGACCAAGGCGATTTTTACAAAAAACACTTATGCTCCTTCAAAATCAAGACAATGCAAGGATTGGCGAAGTAAAGGACGTCCTTTGGAAGATAATGAACGAGGAACAAAGGTTGAAAGGTGGCAAATTCTAGCTAGAACACATGGATCGCTCCTGTCCCTCTCCAAGGGACCAGGGCGATATCACATCTTAAAGACATTCCTTCGCACAAACAAGTCAATCAAACTTGAAGGACCCAGCTAAAATGCCGATTTGAACGTAAGGATCAAGATTTTGGACGTCGAAAATGCAAGGATCAAGACCAAATTGATGGATCGCTCCTGTCCCTCAGTCAGGGACCAGGGCGATGAGGTACGTATCTTTCATCTTCAAAATTTGGCGTTCAAACAAGTTTTTTTTGAATTTATTTTAAATGCTAAAATTCGATATGTTTTGAAAATTCTATTAAATGGCATTTAAATATTGCGCTTGATATTATTAATTATTTTTTGCCTTGTGAAAATCGAATTTGATTAAATTAATTTAGAACGATGGCATTTAATAATTAATTATTAATTAATAAAAAAAAAAATCAATCAAAGGGAGCACTTGGTTTATAAAAGTCGGCCTTGTTATTTATCAAAAAATTGTTTAATTTGCTTTATTTTCACAAAGTCGGCCTAAATAATGATGAGAGGTAAGCGCCTATAAAGGGAAGGTGGTTTATTCATTTCAAATCATCATTTAACATCCTTCATTAGCATGTGATTTGGAGAATACAAAGGAGGTGCGAAATTGTCATTCAAGAGGAGGGCACAGACATCATCAAAGGAGTGCGAGCTTAGTCTCAAGTTGGGCGAACTTGCCAAAGACCACGTCAAAGATATCCTCAAGGGTGATGAATTGATAAAGGGATCGTTCATTTAAAGGAGATCACGTTGAAGCCATCTAATTTTGATTTTGCCTAGGCAAATTCCTTGTTTTGCATTCTAAAGTTAGCTCTCAACAGAGGTATGGCGATATGGATTTATTGTTTTGATTTTGAACGTTGATCGTCATAGCTTAAATTTTGAATTCCAGTAGCCTAATTGTTTTTTAGGAAATGATAATTCAAGGACTTATCATGAGGTTTCCTAAAATTAATCTAATCTATGTTATATATTGCAAAATCATGTTACTAATTTTGAAATGTTGTGTAGGCATCAAATGGAGATCTCATCAAGGAAAATCAAGCCGGATCAAGGACGGTCTTCGCCAGGACGATCAAGTAAGGACATGGGCAACTTCTTTCAATCCAGCGTTCCAAGGCGAGGTACATCATCCTGCAAATCAAGGACAAAAGGAGTTAGGACAAGAGTTAATTAAAGATAGCCTCTCAACGACATCAAATTGAATATCTAGCAAGCTACAAGTGTCAGATGAGGTGGCATCCTAGTCATCACTCCTCCAGTCAGTGAGGTCCACCTCAGCATGTCCAGATTCAATGTATTTAACTCATGGAAGGTGGCACAAACTCTGATGTACCTACCCCGGCTATCCATTGGTCAATTTTTCTAGAGAGGACATGTGTCCAAGCAATACAATTTTATCATTGGCCAAGCATTAGATGTTATGTAATGGTTGTAACAAACCCTAATTAGGTTTTTCATTGTAAAATCTTGGCCGTTGATTTCGAATTGATCTAGGCCATCAAATTGTATTGTGGGCACTATATAAGCCCTGGCATTTCATTTGTAAAAGCTAATTTAGCAATTGTTAGAGATAGCATGTAAATAGTTGGAAGAGTTAGAATATAGTTGATAGAATAGTAATTAGAGTAGAATAGGAGGACAAGGCAAGAAATTGTTGCCATTGATTGTAAACAAACTCCATTTTCATTGAAGTAATGGTGAAGTGTGTCGTTTCTTGCAATTTGCATGGTTTCTTGTTGAGTCTTCAATCATAGATGGTAGATGATTAGATGAATGGAGGAAATGCGATTGATTGATGGTGAAATTCGTATATCCATACTACTAGCAGTTTGTTGATTGCAGACTTGCCTTGTGTAGTCAACTGGAATCGTTCAGCTTAAGCTCAATTTCAATTTGTTGCCTCTTCATTGATATGCATCAACTTGGATGGTATCTATGCCTACGGTGATGATTTGAACATCATAAAGCTTCCCTTAGAAGATCGCACTAGCCTTGTGTAGATGTTCCATTGATGTCAAAACAAGACCTAGTTAGAGTTTTGTCAAAGATCAATCATTGCTCCTACATCCTTAGTATTAGGATTAGACCCTCTCTTCGCCCTTATCCTTTTTTCATTTTTTTTTCAAATCTAAGTTAGTAAGAACCTGTGTCCAGCAAAGCAGATCGGAAGTTCAATCATCACATGTAAGTCCCCTTGTGATCCCAGCAAATCACATCATACCACTGGAGCTTGTCCACACGTAGAGACCCTACTAAAAGAACCTTGGAGTCTACCTAACTGATCCTTTGTGCAGATCTTCAGCAGTTAGAGACTATTTTCTCAAGAGAGGATAAGATGCCTATTGGTATTTTATTCTGTGTATGATGGTGTATAAAATACATGTCAACAGGTTGGTGCCCTAAACTTTGTAACTGTGTTTTCATTGTGAGGCTGGATTGGAGCAGTAGGCTCCAGCAACATGCTCACCAAGGTTTTTCCCATCTTGGGTTTTCTTCGTATATGCTAGTGTGAGGAGAAGTCCCTTGTGTTATTGCATTTGTGGTTGTCTCCCAAGTAGTAGGTAAGTCTTCATCATTGTTAGATCTATGCTCACACAAGATTAGAAAAGGAAAAATAAAGTTGAGAACCACTGATTCACCCCCTCCGTCTCTCAGTGTTGCATTGTGTCTAACAGATACAAAGTTGGGATTTGGCATCCAACTTCTTCCTTTTTTGATCTGGAATATGTACATATGCCAAGCATCCAAAGACTCGAAGATGAGCCACTGAAGGCTTGTGACCAGTCCAGGCTTCCTTTGAAGTGAGGTTTTGAACTGCTTTCATGGGACTACGATTGAGAATATATACTGTAGTGGCAACTCCTTCTCCCCAAAAACTATTTGAAAGGTTATTTCTCCACAACATGCTTTGTGTCATTTCCATAATGGTATGGTTATTTCTTTCATCAATACCATTTTTCTGAGGTGTATGTGTGGTAGTATGTTGTCTCTCTATGCCATTTTTAGTTCAAAAATCAGCAAACTCATTAGAAGTAAACTCTCCCCCTCTATTTGTTATGAGTATATTTATAGAATACCCTCTTTGTTTTTCAACCATTGCTTTAAAATTCTTGAAGCATGCAAATGCTTTAGATTTTCGCTTAATAAAATAAACCCATGTGTAGCGAGAGTAGTCATCAATGAAAGTAAAAAAATAAAGATTCTTACCCCATGATTGTTTTTGCATGTCACCACAGATGTTAGCATGCACAAGCTCTAGAGGAGATTTGGCTCTCCAAGATTTTCCCACTGGGAAACTGTCTCAATGATGCTGGTTAAGTGCACAACCTAAACAAACTTCTCTGTTTGCCTTGATTGGAGGAAGCCCTCTCACCATATTCTTCTTATTCAACAAAGTTAGTCCTTGAAAATTTAGATGACCATATTGTTGATTGAATAACCATGAATTATCTATGGTTGATCTAAGTGCATGCAACTTACTAGAAACCAATTTGAGAGGAAAACAATCTATTTTCTGTCATATAAGTCTTTTCTACAAGATGATGATTATTATATTTATCAAAGATAATTTTGTAGCAGCTATCTTCAAATACAATTTTATAGTTCTTTTCTACAAGTAGTCTGATACTCAAAATATTGTGCTATAACTTTGGTACAAATAAATAATTATGTATATGTGTAGCGTTTCCTTGCTCAGTCTTGACTCCAAGGGTACCATTTCCTACTACATCAACCTCCTTATCATCTCCAAATTTAACTTTACTTCTCATTGAATCATCTAATTTGACAAAGAAATCATTTTTACCTATAATGTGATTTGAGAAGCCGTTGTCCAAGAACCAGACATCCTCTTGGCGTTCTTTTGCCAAATTTAGTGCAAAGAATGTAGAATTCTTTGCATCAAAAGACTCTTCTGCATAACTAGCTCTTGACTTATTCAAGTCAGATTTCTTCTTCCTGCACTCAGATTCATAGTGGCCATATCTGTGACAATATCTATACTATATACTCCTTTGATCAACATAACTTCATCCTCTTCCTCTATTATTTCCTCTCCCTCTTCATCTACTCTACCTCTGTTATTACTAGAGGATTCATCTTAAAATATAGCAGTGTGAGAGGGAGGAGATTTGACTTTTCCTCAATGTGCATAGAAGATTGGAAAGCTTGCACAAAAATTTTCATAGAACACTGCATACACTCCTCATGAGATTGCAAATAACAAATTAACTATGCAACCTTGAAAGTAGTTAGATTTTTACTCTCTTCAATATCAATCACTACTGAATCAAATTTAGGAGGAAGAGACTTCAAAAAGTTTTTTACAACTTTCTGGTCTGAAATAGTCTCCTTGAGTACTAAGTTGATTCACAATACCTTGAGTTCTAGTGATAAATTCATGAATGGACTCAGATTCCTTCATCCTCATATTTTAAAACTCTCTTTGAAAAGTTTGAAATCTTGCCAATTTGATTTTATCTATACCTTGGTATGCAGTTTGTAGAGCCTCCCATGCATCTTTTGATTTTGTCATCCAACAATTCGAGGAAAAATTGAAATATCCAAGACAAATTGAATGGTGAGAAGAGCTTTGTTATCCTTTTTTCTATCTTCTTTTAGCTGATTTTTTTGCTTTTTCTATCTTTTTTGGCTGATTTTTCTATTGTGGTTTCCTTGTATTTAATGTATTCTGATTTGTAGGTTTTGGGTTTCTTACTTCCACTAGTTCCCAGAGATTTTGGGATAATAGTAGGGTCTTCATTTTGATACTCCAATAATCATATTTGTCTCGAGTAAACCACAAAAGCTGAAAAGATAAATATTTTCCATTAGCCATCTAGAGATAACTTCTGCTCTAACCTTGCTACTTGCACAATCAAAACTCTTGCAACTTAGCTCTGATACCAAATGAAAGATTATAGATTTACAGCACAAAGAAAATAGAGCTGAAAAGAAGAACACTGCAAACTATTTTATTGAATTCATATTAAAAACTTGAATGAAAAATAATTACGTAACCTCTATTTTATAGAACGCTGATCTACACTGATTAGAATAAAACAATGCTAAAAAACTAAAAAAATAGTTTTATTAACTACCTTATTGCATAGACAATAGTGGTAACAAGAATTAAAACTAAAAATCCTAAACAAATCTATCATAGCAGTTTTACGAATTGTTGATTCTCTTAAAGCAAAAAAGGTGAGAAAAAACAAAAACAAAAAGCAAAATCCTAAAAGCTGCATTCTCTGCTCTAGCTCAATGATCATATCTGCAAATATATATCATGTAAAAAAAAATATATTCAATATAATATAACAAATATTATGTAAAAAATCCATCTATTGGACATTTGTATTCATAGATGAATAATTTCACCATATTTTAGGTATAAAACATAATGACTATAAAATATCTGAGATAAAAGTCATATGGACTAATTTGACAATATGATCAAAGGGGTGAAAAATATCAAAACTAAGGATACAATGAGACACATACTATATCACCTTCAACTCAAGATAATTATCATAACTTCAAAAGTAATTTAAACATCGTTTAGGTAGATGTGTGCATGCTTGGGGTTATGGTACACATGGTCTTGTTTTGGTTCCGCTTCCCTCTCTCTAGTGATGTAGGAAAAAACTAATCTCCTACATCCACCTCATTAAACCATAAAGTTAAATTATGTGATAATCATATTATGAAAACATGATAAAAATATTTTTTACCATCATATTAATAATAAATTCATATTTGCAATTTTCAAATCAATATCTAATTGATATTTTCCTTTGCCATAACATAACAAAGCAAAATAATTATAGTATGAATTTCCTCAAAACATGATTTTGGCATCATAATTTAAAACACATCAAAATAAAGCATAATCTAGATGGTCCAAGGACAGGATGTGACAACTAGGAAGATGATTTGGTGTATCCCATATGACACTGAGGGTCCTCCTCAATCCTAATAGGGTAAGTACACATCATATAACTAGAGTATTTGGTGTATCCCATACTACATTGGAGTCCACCTCAATCCTAAAAGGCCATATGGCCACACGAGAGATTTTTCAAGTATTGGACATATCCTACTCGGTGGATTTCAACTTCAATTGACTCTGGGTTACTTGTGACAAGTTTGTCCACCCAAAAAGCAATAGCTTCCAATGTATTCCACCTTGTGACCCTAGTAATATTACCATTTTCTTCACAATATGGGTAGAACTTTGGCATGGATCACCCCCGTGGTGTATATAATTGCCTTTTGGTTCTCCCAATACAATAGTTAGCTTTGGTTACCATTACATAACCATACAATAGGGTAACTACTAGCTCAATTGTTACCCTATCATAATTAGGGTAGTCTTTTGCAATCATTTTCCTCCATGAACTAGGTGAATGATGACTAATTTCTTACAATAACCAAAATATCAATCATTGACATGATCCAATGATTACTTATCACTATTCAAATATCCTAGAAGTTCGTACTTGGATGATATGTAGTCCATAAATTCTGGAGCTCTTGCCACAATAGTCATAAAAGAAAGGTAAATCAAGATGATTGGAAAGTTACAGCTACAGTCACATCAATCGCAGAGTCATTAATTGCCAACCTACCCAAGGTAGAGGGAGCGTTGTGAGGTATTTTACACTTAACAAAACAACACGGTCCAACCTATCCATAGGTTGCTAGAAGGCTAACAATTATTAGTTGTATTTTACAAGGCTGTTTTCTTAGTGAAATGCTTCCTTGGGCTGCCTGATTTACATTGGCCATATGCCTATTTGGTGCCCGACTGTCATCTCATTACAGCATAGAAGATGAGCTGATACAATATAAACATCAATATGACCAAGCAAAACATTTATGGAGGGTATTAAGAGCTTCTTCAAGGAAGTCAGTTTTAAGCCCAACCAATGTGGTTTTAATGTAATTGCCAATTCATCCCACTGGCAAGCAGTGTTGGTTGGTCCAACAAGATGAGCGTAAGGTGGAGGAGGAGATGTGTCCTTAATTTAAGAAGGAACGATACCGTTGATGCCCATAAACTGCAAGGTCCTTTGTAGTAATCTGTAGACATTAAAAAGGTGGTGGTTACAACCATTACATGCTTTGTATTATACCCCCTTTTTCAATTTTAATTTTATCGTCCAATTATCTTATCACCAAATCATGAATTTTCTGGCAGTAGAGATAGATGAAAAATTCATTTCAAACATATCAGATTAAAAGCCTGCAGGGGCTGTTTTGCAGTCAAGTTTCGGCTGCTTTCAAAGGGATAACTTTAACCCAGTCAAAAATTAAAAAATATAAGATACGTGATTTTTTACAATTCATGATATTATTGTTTATAGCTTTTGGTTTCAGAAAGAGAGAAAGACAAGAGAAGAGAAATGGGTGATTGTTTGTAGATCAAACAAGATAAGAAAGGAGGGGGCAAGTAGGTATGAAAAATAAGGGAGAAGGGGGATGGGGATAAAGACAACTGTTTTGATAATAAAATTTAAAATAACAGACAAATTTAGACAAATCTATGTATACAATAATAATAAGGATAATAAAAATGATAATATTATTCATTTAAGATATTAATAAAATAATAATATATGCATAAGGACTATATACCTATACAAAAAATCTGGTCACAAAAGAAAAGCCAAAAAAAACTAAATATAAATGTACTCTTAATTTTTGGATTAACTGTGTGTAATCTTTTTCATCATTAATTTTTTGGATCATAATTCATGATCCATCATCAAGATGAGATATCTAGAGAGCAAGAGTGTATATACATTACATATTTAGTCTCTATATATGATATATTATGTTTAGACATTATGTATATAATATACAAACCAAAGTTCTGAGATTCGCACTCGGCTCTAACTCGGCAAGGTTGACTCGGCTCGTGACTCGGCAATGACTCGACAAAATAAGAAAACCCATGAAATTTAGAGATTTTTAATGATTTAAAACTTTTTTCATACACCCATTATTGAATTAAGCTTAAAAACACTATAACATCATCAAATAGAAGCTAATTTGATCACATACATATACATACATCCATCACATGCGTAGAAATGTAAATTGTAGCTAAAGGAACTAGAAACATAGATATATAGAGTTATAAATGTTGTCCAATGTATATAAAATCCATGACTTCAAATGTTCCCAAACATATATGTCACTGTAAAGTGTAAACAAAAACAATCTATGGCTTAGGCTCTAGCTCAACCTCGTCTATCTGCCTCCTAGAAAGGCGTCTAAGGTAAGTCCTACATGACTGAGTAGCCATAGTCTCTGGCTGTGATGTGCCAGTCTGAGTAGCCATAGGTGTTGTGCCTGATCGTGCTCTATCCTCCTCCTTTGCCATAGCCACAGCCTCAACTGCTCTGTCTGCCTGGTCAACCCATTCAAGATCCTCATTAGTGAAGACTGGATCGGTGGACTCAGTGAGCCAATCAGACTCGGGGTCGACTTCCTCTAGAGTGATCAGAGAGGAGTCAGCGTCCAAAATCTGTCTGGTCCTGAGACAGAGGTTGTAATGAACAAAGACTAGATCATTCAACCTCTCCACAGACAATCTATTTCGCCTCTTCGAGTGAATGTGCTCAAACATTCTCTAGTTGCGCTCACATCCAGAAGCGCTGCATTACAACCTCAAAACAATCATTAAAAATATTATGTTTTTTTTTTTTTTTTGGCTGCACTTTTTTAAGTGATGCCAACCAGGTCACGACCCTCGGAATCGGCGAGTTATGGAGTGACTCTCTTACTCGGCGAGTCAGGTGAGTCACGCCCCTTGACCTGTCCGAGCCTACGTCAGGGTCACCATGACCCGACAGGGGTCACCTGGCCTGCTGACTCGCGTGACTCGCCGCGAGTCATGAAACTCTGATACAAACACACTAAATATATACAGATTTGTATGTATATATATATACATATAAATATGTATATAATATTATTTTGTGTGTGTGTGTGTGTGTGTGTGTGTGTGTGTGTGTGTGTGTGTGTGTGTGAGAGAGAGAGAGAGAGAGAGTATTTTTGACACGAATGCACAACAATGCCAAAATAAAAATTTATAGAATCAAAACTATAAATTATATACAATTTTGTTTATACAACTTTAATATTAAGTTGTTACCTATGAAAGCACTTCTAATGGTAGAATGGAATCTCATGCTACCATTGAGGCACAAGAATTAAGCCAACTTTATTCTTTATTCTCATCATTGGCAAGCTTCATACTTTACTTTTTTAAAACAATAATATTCTAGTGGATGGAGTTAACAATATTAACAGATGGGAATAGCCTTAAATTGTTCTTGGGTTGGGGTCTTATAGAATGAGATTTCTTAAAAAGAGAGATCAAGTTGTTGATATTTTTTTTCAGTTTACAAGTTTAAACTCTTAAAATCAAAGGAAGCTTGTCGTCCCATAAAGAATTTAAAGTGATAAAAATAAGCAAATAAATTTCATTTTTTCTTTAAATTTTTTTGTTGTTTGATTGATTCAGTTTTGGTGGGAAATGAAACATGTAGATGATTGACAAGTGGTAGCCAACATTCCTAAGCTAGTGGGGCACTTTCCAGCCCCAACCATTTTCACCTGCTTAAATATACAACCTAAAAAGTCAAAACTCCTATTTCCTAGCAAAAATTTCCAAATAATCTAGTAGGAAAAAACATTCTTCATGAGACCTCCTATCCCTTAAAAATAGAAGTTTAAGTTTTCTATTAATCATCTGCCATGCACCATATAAATATAATTTTAATTATGTTTACTAATGTTCAAAGAAAATACTAAACTATTTGGAATCCCTACACCCAGTGCTAGGAATGTTTCATGAAATTTAAGCATAATAGCAGGTAAATACTATTAATCAAACTACTAAGGTTTAGGGGTATGTATAGGCTGAGTTGACAATAGATTTAAATGGTGGAGCCAGACAATCTCTCAACCCACAACCGATAAGACACTTAAGGAAAGTAGGAAGGTTTAATTGGCAATCATCTTGTGAAAGGTAATTGGCTTAACGTCAAGGATATGAGTGGAAAATGTTTAGTTGGGTGGTAATACTATGATGGTTCAAGTTTGTTCTCGAAATAGGTCATGTTGAGACATTTTCACACATCGCCCCCTTGCAAATGGGGACTCCCTACTTTTTAGGCCGTCCTGGTCTTGATTTCATTTTTGGGGTCTTTTCATAGCAATTTCTCTAGTCTCTCTGCTTTGTGAGTGTTTGGGGGTCAATTTGATTAAGTCTACTTTTCGTTTGGGCAAATTTGGTTAAGTATAGGGCTTATTTTGGTTGTTTTAGGGTTTCTATTTGTAGTCCTATATTTTAAGGGTTTTTATTAGGGTTTTAGAAAAAAATGAACATATAATTGGAGTCAGGACCTTTCAAGGAACTTCCCAATAAATTTTGAGTGAAATCTCATAAACTTCCTATTTTTAGGGATTTTACTGTGTCCTAGAATATATTCATTTGACTAAAAATAAAACTATTTTTAGTAATTCCTTTTTTAGTAAGTTTCTATTTATCGTAAGTCATCTCGTGTCCTGTTTTGGGGTCTAACACTAATGTTTTGAAAAGTTTGTTTTTGATAGGACCATTCAAGCAGACAATGGAGATTGAACATTCACAACTATTTCTAAATTTTGAACGTTTGAAAAGAAGATAGAGTGAGTAAAATTTGGCTAAGTGTTGGCCAAGAATGCAAGGGTCAGGAAAAATTCACAAATTGCCAAATTCGATGACCCAATGGAAATTTTTCCCAAGGTCTTGTGAGAGCGCCAAAGTAAGGTACTCTTGGAAAAGTTGGAAAATCATGAATTCCTTGGCCATGGTCAAAACCCGCCCCAAGACAAGTGAGGGCACCAAAGTGAAGGATGCATGGAAAAACGAACCAATGATGAATTCCTCCTTAATGAAGAAATAGCGCCCAAAGAGAGGAAGGGTGCCAAAGTTGGGTACCAAGGATAGTGGCAAAAATAATGAATTCCTTGCCTTGCTGAAAATAGTGCCCAGTGATGACAATGTCTATCTAGCAACTAAAATTTATCATTGATTGTATTTAATAATTAGTTAGAAAAAAAAACTCATTTTAATTTCTAATTATTTAAAAAATAGGATCAAATGGTAAGTTTGGGTGCTAGATAGACAATGGCCCTAGTGATGGGGTAGGGCACCATATGAAGGTAATGAAGGAAGATTGAAACATGATAACATTCTTAACTCATGATGGAATAGCACCCAAAGGTGAAGAAGGGCACCAAAGGTAAGGATTCTTGGAAAGCATGAAAAATATTGAATTCCATCACTTGGTAAAAATTCTGCCCTACTCCTGAGGAAGGCACCAAGGTGGGGTCAGGAAGGAAAGAGAAGAAATTTGATGAATACCTCCTCCGAGTCAAAATTCCATGCTAGAAGCAGGACTTTGAAAATCAAATGGCCAAGGATGAAACGATGAATTTCTTCATGAAGTGAATTCCATACCTAAGTTGGAAAACTGAAAAATTTGTCTAAGACATGAAAATCCAAGGGTGAAGGAGGAAGGAAAAACAGAAATCCCCTTGGGATTTAATTTTTGAAATTTCCATTTTTCAACACCAAATCTTATTAAAATTCAAAAACTTTACGGCTTTGGAATCGTGAGATATTTCTCTCTCTATTGGACCTAGGTCCTAAATTTTAGGAAAGTTCCTAAAAAATAAGAGATTACAGAAAAATGTTGAAAATCTCTTCCAGAGCAAGGAAAGTTCGAAAAACTTGAAGAAAAATCTTCATGGATCAAATTCTTCTCTCCTAAAGTTTTATCTCTCCAGGGGTTTCTCACCAATGGCAGTTGGGTCAATGCATGTTGAGTCAATGAAGCATCTTTTGCATGCAGCCATCACGTGAAGGGCAATGCATTTATTGTTTGAATATTTTGACTAAGCGACAACCCGGTCAATGCATGGTGAGTGCATGAAGAATCTTTTGCATGCAACCGCCATATTTATCGTTTCGTGACAGATTCCTGCCTCATGTCGCCATCACATTAAGGAATGATGGCCATTTATTTCTGCATGGAGAATATCTATTGTATGTTGGGCAAATTTGATGTAATGGGATGCATTTAATGCACAAATGGATGCCATTTTTGGGCTTATTCGAATTGATTATATATGGATTTCGCGGGTATTAATTACTGATTCCCACCTTGTTGTGTCTTGAGTGGAGAATCTTTTGGAGAAACCCTAATTAGAGTTTTGCATGTAGCCAAGGTCAAAAGCTTATATAAAGGGGTGACCCCCTCATTTGTAAGAGGAGGGAGATTTGTATGAAGTTGTTCCAATAAGTTTTGAGATAATAACAGTGAAACATTGTTCTCTAATGGTGTCCACTGAATTTATCTTTTCAAAGCTTTCATGGTTTCACCTTCCTCACTTAGAGTAGAAGTAATATAGTGCTCTGATTTCAATGGAGAGTGTAATGGTGCTGGATGAATTTCCATGGTTCATACTTTATGCATCTTGTTGATTGTAAGTTGCAATGTAAAGTTAGTTTAAACCCCAAATTTGTGCTAAGTTCGATTGAGAATAGTTGTTTGGATTGCGTCGTGTTGGGTATTTAAATACACTTTCTCAATGTAAATATCGTTCAACATCCTCAGAAGATTGCATCAGTTCTTGCGGAGTTGTAGTTAAGTAAAACAAAGCTTGGTTTATTTGGAATTTGTCTACTAGAGAACTTTTCATTGATATCATTGCCCTAAAGAGTAGTTTTAGGTCCTTCTAAACCCTTTCCCCTTTATTTTCAGTTCATTTTAGTTCATTCAAAGTAGAAGTATCACATAACTGCCATATCCGATGATAGAGTTCTAGCCACAACAAATAAGTGAAAGAACGATCCAAATGTAAGGCCCCTTGGATTACCTGCAATCACATCAACCAACTGAGTCATGTACGTTCCATGAAGGAACCTTGGAGTAAGCCGTTTGAACTTTCTGTAATCTTAACCGTTAAACTTTGATCAAGAGAGAGTGAAGTGACCATTGGTAACTTTATTCTATGTTAGACGCTGTCATAAAAAACACGTCAACAGATCAGGTGACCTTTTGTTGTACCAGAAATAATTACAATACCCATTCAATATCTACACATCATCACAAATGTCAATACCTTATTAGTCTATCAAATATATAACACATATCTATATATATAATGATGTTACAAGTAGAAAGTGAACCATTAAACTCACAACTTTCAATTACTTGAGAAGTACACCAAATGAAAATCCAAGTATTAGATTAAAAGCATTTGTCATCAAGTTCGTAAAAACATTAAAATAAAGTATGGAATTCAGGGTAATGTAACAAATCTATAGCATTATATGCACTTTTTGTTTTCAAATTTCAACTCGGTCATCGAGTTATATTATGGAAATGCGCATTGCCTCTATATTTATCTTAGTGCAACCTGTCTTCCCGGAAGTAGGTGCTATATCTTCTATGCGCTTGGTCTGTTGTTAATGCATCATATAATATTGCTTTCAACAAGCATAAACTGTTCCTCTAGGAAAAAAGTCCTGCATTCCGGAAAACCCCAATTCTAAACAACCATAACTACTTAAACAATAATTATGATGCAAGGGCATTACGTTTTAGATGCCTTTTCTGTAGTTATCCTTTTAGATTTATGCTCCACTGCCATGCAATTTGGCTCAGTTCAAAGGGACGTGCTCTCCATAGTAAAATTGACTTTTTGGGGCAATTCATCACATTGAGCCTGCACGTGACAATTAAAAGAGATCTATGCCGTGATGAAATTTGGAGGATCAAGATAAATAAATTGTTGATAACTGATGTTGTTCTAGCTGTTCTCGCATACAGCTCCATGCAACTAAAACTATTTTTAGATTCCACCATACACCAGCATGCAACTAGATTAATTTAGTTAATAGTTTTTTATTTCTCATGCAAATAAAGCATTCTATGCATGTAATTAGACTATTCTTAGATTAGAGATTTCTTTAGAACTGTTGGTTTCTTTTTTCACCAAATATTGCATGCTATGCATGCTCTTTATTCTTAGTGTATGTTTTATTTATAGAGACCTTGCTTTTATAAGAAGATAATAATCTATAAATATGTAAGCTTTGTATTCTTTTAATTATGCTGCAATAAAAGAAATTGGTGTGTGCAATTCCAAAAAACAAGGCACTTTGTTTTTTATTCTGAATTGTGATTTATTTTTGCAATTTATTCTTTTGATGTTATTGTTTGCTCTCTCTATTATAATTTTTGTTAATCAACTGGTTAAGAGAGGATAGGTCAGGTTCAAAATTCTACAAGTGGTATTAGAGCAGGTAAATTATTTTGGGTTAAAGTTTTATTGTTGGAATTTCACCAAAGTTAATCATGTTGAATTATAACCATACGCTTGTTCCAGAATTTGATGGGAATGATTATGATTATTGGTGCATTAAGATGCTGACCTTTTTTATTGGAAAATATTTGTGGGAGATTATTGAATCAGGTTATGAGGTGTCAGCTGGTTGGAATGCCCATATAGCCAATGAAAGAACAACAAGAAAGGAAGCAAGGAAAAAGAATCCTCAATATTTGTTTCACATTCAGATAGCTCTTGATAAGAGCTTATTTCCAAGAATATCAAGAGAAACAACTACCAAAGATGCCCAGAAGACTCCACAAGAAGCTTACCAGGGTAGTGATCAAGTTAAAGTGGTCAAGCTTCAGACATTGAAGTGAGAATTCAAAAAATTGAAGATGCAAGAAGCTGAAAGTATAAGTGATTATTGTGTTAGAATCAATGATGTGGTTAATAAAATGGCTACACTTGGGGAAATTGTAAGCAATGAAGTTTTGATTAAAAAGGTGTTGAGATCTTTGACACCCAGATGGAATCATGTAGCAATAATCATAGAAGAAAGCAAGGATTTGACAAAACTTTTATTTGATCAACTAGTTGGATCCCTGATGTCTCATGAAGAAAGATTGAAACATTCTTTTGAAGGTGTAGAGAAAGCATTTTCCTCTAAATTGCTAATCACAAAAAATGAAGATGCAAGCAACAGTAGTGCCAAAATCAATCAAAGCCAAGGTAAAGGGCAAAGAAAAAATTCTTCAAGAGGTAGAGGAAGAGGTGGCTCAAGAGGAAGTATAAGTGATTATTGTGTTAGAATCAATGATGTGGTCGATAAAATGGCTACACTTGGGGAAATTGTGAGCAATGAAGTTTTGATTAAAAAGGTGTTGAGATCTTTGACACCTAGATGGAATCATGTAGCAATAATCATAGAAGAAAGCAAGGATTTGACAAAACTTTTGTTTGTTCAACTAGTTGGATCCCTGATGTCTCATGAAGAAAGATTGAAACATTCTTTTGAAGGTGTTAAAGTGGTCAAGCTTCAGACATTGAAGTGAGAATTCAAAAAATTGAAGATGCAAGAAGCTGAAAGTATAAGTGATTATTGTGTTAGAATCAATGATGTGGTCAATAAAATGGCTACACTTGGGGAAATTGTAAGCAATGAAGTTTTGATTAAAAAGGTGTTGAGATCTTTGACACCCAGATGAAATCATGTAGCAATAATCATAGAAGAAAGCAAGGATTTGACAAAACTTTTGTTTGATCAACTAGTTGGATCCTTGATGTCTCATAAAGAAAGATTGAATCATTCTTTTGAAGGTGTAGAGAAAGCATTTTCCTCTAAATTGCTAATCACAAAAAATGAAGATGCAAGCAACAGTAGTGCCAAAATCAATCAAGGCCAAGGTAAAGGGCAAAGAAAAAATTCTTCAAGAGGTAGAGGAAGAGGTGGCTCAAGAGGCAGAGGTAGAGGCAGATTTGATAAGAGAAATGTTCAATGTTACCATTGTAACAGGTATGGCCACTTTGAAAGAGAATGTAGATTGAAAGGAGGTAAAAGTGCTAAATATGCTCAAGAAAGTAGTGAGAATCCTCCTGATCACTTATGTTTATCTTATGCCAAGGGTGAAAATACTAGTAAAGATGTTTGGTACCTAGATTCTAGATGCTCTAACCATATGACAGGGAATGAGAAGTTGTTCTCAACAAAGGATGGAAGTTTCAAATCCAAGATCCAGCTTGGTGATGATAAATCATTGGAGGTTGCTGCCAAAGGAGCTATGGAGGTCCAAAAAAAAGAAGGTATAAAGAGTATTCATGATATTTATTATACTCCACAATTCAAGTACAATTTGTTAAGTGTTGGGCAGATATGTGACAAAAATTATAAAGTAGTCTTTGAGAATAAGACATGTACTATCTATGATAAGAATAAGGGTAATAGGGTGATCATTGTTGTTCCTATGACAAGAAATAGGATGTTCCCCCTGAGGTTTGGTGAACATAACAACAGTTTGACAAATATGGTTTATGAGGATTCAAGTTGGTTATGGCATCTCAGGTATGGGCATTTAAATTTTCATAGTTTGACATTTCTAACCTTGCATGCATTAGTTTCTGGTTTGCCCAGGGTTGAGGAACACAAGGAGGTTTGTGAAGGTTGTGTTAAAGGAAAGCATGCAAGAGAAAAGTTTCCAAAGGGCAATGCATGGAGGGCTCATCACCCACATCAGCTTGTTCATTTAGATATATGTGGTCCTATGCAGACTAAGAGTTTGGGTAAGTCATCATATTTCATCACTTTTATTGATGATTACTCACAAAATTGTTGGGTATATTTTTTGAATGCCAAAGATGAAGCCCTAGATACATTCAAGAAGTTTAAAGCCCTTGTGGAAAATGAGAAAGCATGCAAGATCAAGTGTTTAAGGACTAATCGTGGAGGAGAATTTTGCTCAAAGGCTTTCCAAAGTTATTGTGATTTTAATGGCATCAAGAGGCAACTTACTACTGCATACACACCTCAACAGAATGGAGTAGCTGAAAGGAAGAATCGTACTGTGGTTGAAATGGCAAGGTGTATGTTACAAACCAAGGGATTGAGCGATTCTTATTGGGGAGATGCAGTTGCTACAACAGTGTACATCCTCAACCATAGCCGCACTAGTGCACTAGAAAAGATGAATCCTTATGAAGCTTGGTATGGAAAAAGGCCTAATATTAATCATTTCAAAGTTTTTGGTTGTTTGGCTTATGTGCATGTACCTAATTAGAATAGACAGAAGTTAGATGCAAAGAGTAACTCATGTATTTTTATTTGGTATAGTGAGAAAAGAAAGGCTTATAGGTTGTATAATCCCCTCACTAACAAGCTTATTGTCTCAAGAGATGTGATTTTTGATGAACGGGGAGTTTATGGTCATCAAAAAGGTCATGTTGAGAAGCCAAAATCTGTTTTGAGGGATGATATAATTGCTGATATTGATCATGAGCAGCCAACTAATGTTTTTGTATCCAGTGGTTTAACTCCACCAAGAAGCCCTTCATCAAGTTCTTCAGTACCAAGTTCAAGTCCAGCTTCTTCTCCAAGTTCTATAAGGAAGGTAAGGAGATTGAGTGATATCTACTAGAGGAGTGGAAATCAAGTACATGAAGAAAACTCAATAGTTGAGACGATAAATTTTGTTTTATTAGCCAAGGCTGATTTTGAACCATCATGTTTTGAAGATGCATGCACTAATGAGGTTTGGGTGCAAGCCATGGAAGAAAAGATAGATTCCATTCATAGGAATGACACTTGGGAGTTGATAGAGCTTCCGCATGAAAAAAAAAACATTGGCACCAAATGGGTCTACAAGACCAAGTTTAACAGTGATGGGAGTGTTGAAAGACACAAGGCAATATTAGTTGCTAAAGGCTTCACACAGAAGTATGAAATTGATTATGAAGAGACATTTGCACCAATAGCAAGACAAGAAACCATTAGAATGTTGATTTCATTAGCAGCTCAAAAGAAGTGGAGCATACATCATATGGACGTGAAAAGTGCCTTCTTGAATGGGTACTTAGAAGAGGAAGTATATGTGGAGCAGCCACAAGGTTTTGAAGTGGAAGGAAAAGAAAATCATGCCTATAGGTTGAAGAAGGCTTTGTATGGCCTCAAGTAAGCACCAAGAGCGTGGTATGCCAGAATTGATGGATACTTTCACGAGAATGGCTTCCAAAGAAGTAAGAGTGATCCTACCCTTTACTACAAACAAGAAGGTACTGATATGCTCATCACAAGTTTGTATGTTCATGATATTTTGTATATGGGTAGTAGTTGTAAGATGAAATATGAATTCAAAACTACTATGATGAAAGAATTTAAGATGAAAGATCTTGGTGTGATGAAATATTTTCTAGGAATGGAGGTTTATCAAAGTAAGGATGAGATTTTCATTTGTCAAACAAAGTATGCATAGGATATGCTGAAGAAATTTAATATGACTGATTGTAGCCCTACCTTCACTCCGAGTGCTCATGGAGTTTTGTTATGTAGAGATGATGGTGCTGATTTAGTTGACAAGACAAATTACAAAAGTATTGTGGGGAGTTTGATGTTTCTAACCCACACGAGGCTTGATATTGCTTATTCATTTTCACTTATTTCAAGGTATATGACAAATCCATCTGAAATACATATGAAGGCAGCCAAGAGGATTTTGAGTTATGTGAAAGGGAATTCAAGTTTTGTTATTCATTACTACTCTTCTAAAAAGTTCAATCTTGTAGGCTTTAGTGATTCAGATTGGGGAGGTAGTATGGATGACCGTAAATCTACATTTTGAAATTGTTTTTCTTTTGGTTCTGGTTTGATTACCTGGAGCTCAAAAAAGAAAAGTATTGTTGCCCTCTCATCAAAGTATGTTGCAATTACCTCAGCAGGTACACAAGCTCTTTGGCTCAGAAAAGTTTTGGAAGAAATTGGAGAAAAACAAATTCAGCCTACAATAATTTATTGTAACAATGTGAGTGCCATCAAGTTAGCTAAGAATACAGTCCATCACAGCATAACAAAGTATTTTGATATGAAATATCACTTCATATGAGATTTGGTGCAAAAGAAGGATGTTGAATTGAAGCACATCAACACCCAGGATCAGCTAGCAGATATATTCACCAGAGCGGTTGCAAAAGCTCAGTTTATAGCACTACGAGATAAGATTGTGAGCCCTCTCAGCATCAAAGGGGAGTATGTTGATAACTGATGCTGCTCTAGCATACAGCTCCATGCAACTCAAACTGTTTTTAGACTCCACCACCATACACCAGCATGTAGCTAGATTAATTTAGTTAATAGTTTTCTATTTCTCATGCAAATAAAGCATTCTATGCATGTAGTTAGACTATTCTTAGATTAGAGCTTTCTTTAGAATTGTTGGTTTCTTTTTTCACCAAATATTGCATGCTATGCATGCTCTCTATTTTTAGTATATGTTTTATTTTTAGAGACCTTGCTTTTACAAGTAGATAATAATCTATAAATATGTAAGCTTTGTATTCTTTTAATTATGCTCCAATAAAAGAACACTAATTCCAAAAAAACAGGACACTTTATTTTTTATTCTGAATTGTTTCTTTTTGCAATTTATTCTTTTGCTGTTATTGTTTTCTCTCTGTATTATTATTTTTGTTAATCAGCTGGTTCACAGGTTCAATATTCTACATAAATTGCAGTTGCAATTTCAGAACATTAGCAATTCAGCTAAATCATGCTCAATAAAGAAACAATCATGCATGTTTTTTGTTAGCCACTTCTAGACGTATGGTGTCAAAAGGGCCATGGTCTAGTGGCAAGGAAGCGAATTTACCATCGTGATGATTTGGGTTGAAAAATTGCTTCTAGTCAAAGGAGTTGTAAGCTTGATGGTGCAACACCACTTGTAGATAGCAGATGGTAGGACGAAAATTACAGTTTCCCAATATAAAAATCTCTAGATCTGGAGCTACCCAACTCAATTGATTCTGTAAACAAAACAAAAAAGAGTATTGGGTGTGTGAAAAATAATGGAGTTCTTTTATACAGCACTGTAGCGTTTTTTGGCCTTCTTATGTGCTGTTTAAGAAAATAAACAAATATTGTGTGGCATAATAACACAATCCATAGAAAAGCTATTGCACAAAACAAATATAGCAAAAAAGCAATGCAGAAGATATTTATATTGTCTACCTTAAGTTGCCAATTAATGGCACCTTTGTAAATATAGGAATTTTCAAATAGTTCTGAGCGTAGTATATTTCAATTCCAAAGGAAATGAAGCAAACATATGCATTAATCAACGTAATGCAACTCCACAAAAGACAATTTCTCAAACCCATCTAAAAAACATGCTGACGTAAATATATCCAGAGTAAAAGCCATCTAATCCAATCCCCATTACCTTGAATTGATATTTCAGGAAGGACATGAATATCACAGGTCTAGGTCATCGAGGTACACATCACATATTCTCCCAAAGCATGTTGAATAATACCTTCATAATTGTACTCTTTCTTTAAATCCTTGGAACCAAAATTAGAATTTAAACCTTCATCGAAAAGTTGTATTACGAAAGTCATTGGATTCAATATCTGGGAATTTCAATTTTCTTTACGATTTCAAATAAAATACAGTTAACCGAGATTTTTAAGTGAACCTAGGAGATTTTTTAGTCTAATGCTAACTGAAAGTAACATTTGTAAAGAAAATTAAATTCTAATCACTGTTAATTATTATTCTGGACACGATCTCTAATTTTATTATCTCTAATTCTCAGTTCAGTAAAGTTATAAAAAACTAACAATCTATTTATTAATTTAATTTCAGGTAAATTAGAAGGCACTTTAATGGAGAGATGTTTGGATTTAGAGACGTCTTCTCTTCTTGTTACATATTGTACATAGCCCAGCTGAATTGAATAAAAATCGCATCAATGTAGAAGCAAACTGTTTGTTGGAAGAAAGTAATTTCTCCCACATTCCAGGGATGCAGTGTGTTAAAACTGTGTGTTTATGGTTGCTTAAAATAAGAAAGACTGTTTTCTTAAATTTCCAAGTTCATTCTATGCATTGAAAACTGTTTCTCACGTTTTCTAAGTTTATGCAAGGTTCCTTCCACGTATGCACTTGAACCCTGTATAAAAGAGGAGGAATTGTAACTCGTTTTATGACTGATAAAACCTATTGTTGGTTTTCTGTAGCAGTCGTGTATTCTTTCTTTTTGTTCTCTCTGCTTTCACTGTTGTAATCTTAAATTTTACCATGCTTTTACTGTGGATGCTAACGAACTCTAGGATCAATGGAACTAGCAACTAATTATGAATTGTAAGTATTTAAATGGTAGTAAAATGATTTAAAACTACTTTATGGTGCCTACAATAGATCTATTATGTTTTCATACTTGCAAATTCGTTATATTTGTTTTGAACATTGAGCATGCTCTGAACAGTATTCCACGAGTTATTAATTGTAACCTTATTTCACACTGTTTTTACTGCACATCATTTCTTACATTGTTATTGCTCTTCCCCTGTTGGATTTTTGTATTTCCCGAACATATCCTGTGCAAGATTTGAGGTAGTTAGAGAATTATTTTCTCGTATTTCTAACACACACTAAAACAAAATTATAGGTAGTTCCAGAAAGTATTCTTGTATTTTCTTAATAAAATCCATCAGGTACGTTGCTGCATAATTCTTAGGGAGAAATTTAAAAATAATCTTATTAACATGTATGTCAAGTGTGCATGTGGCCGGTTAATTTTTATCATCTCCCTCAAATTCCATTTATATTTCATGTAGGCAGAATTTTTTAAATAATCTTATTAACTTGTATGTCAAAAGTGTGGACGTAGGCAGTCACATGTTTCAGCAAATACATATAGACCTTCAACTTGCACTTTAAATTGGCTAGCTCATACTCCTAGCCTATCCCAAAATGGGGGCTTCAAAATAGGGTATCCAGGCATTCATAAAGGATAGAAGAATTTCATTAGATGTTGTAGTTTCTACTGTCTTAGTAGACGTGTAAGTTTGCACAAGAATTATGAGCTATTTTGTATCTTTCACATTTTTGCAATTTTGAGAAAGTGGTGTCATGGAATGCAATGCCTCCAATTTGCTACGAATGAAAATTATTGTTGCATTTTTTTATGTGCTTTGAGATTGTTAGTGGTATTCTAGTGTATCTACCATCAATTGTGTTGTTTTCTCTATTAGGGATATCTAGCACTTGGTGGTTGCTTGTTCTATTATGCTTACAATCTATTTTAATACTATTTTGGACAATGGTTTGAAATTCTATAATTTTTAATTTATTGTATTATCTTTTTGAATTGCATCCAATACAATGAAAAACTATGATTTATCTTAGAATTTGAAGAGAATAATCGTAAACATATTATTTGACAATGTATTTTGTTTGTTAGTTAGCTTGTGATCAAATAAACCATGATAGACAAATTAAACTCTAATGAAATTGACCTATTGCCCCCTTAACTTCTAAATGCAAGTTATATTATAGGCTTGGATTAGATGTTGGATATTTTTCTCAAGTGTAGACTTAATTCTTACTTTCAAAGAAATAATTTTAGATTTGTAATTACTTTATAAAACTAGGGAATTAGTTAGTGAAACTGAAAATGCTCCATGCTCACCACTACCAATGGCATCATATGGTAGACATAGACTAAAAAGAACTAAACATTTTCCACTCCAATTATAATCATAAAACAGCATTACCATATATTGGGAACTAAAGTGTCTGAACATTTGCAAGTTCATAGAATTATTTATTTATTCATTATCTAACTTTTTTGTTATTAATTTAACATTATTGTATTTTATTATATCTAATAATTATGCTCCATCAAAATGGGATGTGGGATTTTGAGTTGGCAAAATATGCTACATGTTAGTATTGTAAGATGTATTTAAAATGCTTATTTATAGTAGATTTGGGACATGTACCTTGTAGGACCCTACAACTTATGGCAACTTCATGATGTGTAAGAGCCAATAATCAAGGGAAATTACATTGGAACCTTGACCAACTAAGATGAACAATTAAATGTTTGTTAGAAGTGCCTATTTTGGAACTAGAATCTTGTCTAACATGGATGCCCATGTTGGATAGATTTAATTGGTTAGTTATGAGTTGTGAGTGTGTAAGAGAATATATTACTATTAGCATGTATGAAAAATTCTCCTATGGGGCATTGGAAATTGGACCCAAGCTGGCCATCATACCTCTTTAGAGTATTTGCTCATGTTTTTGTAAAATCATAAATAATTTTCAAGTTGTAAGAAGTCTATAAATTAGTGTTTGAATAGTTCCAGTTTATTATGAGAGTTTGTAGATACACAATTAGTGATGGAATAGTACCAAAATTACTCTATATTTTAATAGTATTGACTACTCTTGTAGACTTACATTGCAAGTGTGTTGTAATTCTTTGTTGAAATGATAATACATTGTGTAGGTTTTAGATTGTGGGTTCTTTATCTTGAAGAGGGTTTACCACATAAATCGCCTTGTTATGGTTAACTATATTTTTTTTTATCTATTTATGAATGTGTTTCTTTACTTTTTAGAATTATTTTTAATCATGTTCAAATTTATTTGTACAGGACTCTTCAAGTTATCATAGAAAGGGTTTTTTGCACACCTTGCTTTCTTAGAAGTGGTATTAGAGCTTGATCACCATTGCTTCTAGTTGTTCGGTAGAGGGTTCCTGTTTGAGTGAAAGCTTGTGTAGAAGAAATTTGTGATCTTTATTGCAAGAAATAAAAATGGAAAGCACATATAGGATGATTGAGATGGAAAGTTTCATGCATAAAAATTTGAGAAGTGAAAATAAAAAGTGAAAGATATACTAATTTATCATAATTTGTAGGATTTAACTTATTTTATTTTTTTAATTATAGATGCCACATTAAATGCCTAGTGTGATGGAATCTACCAAAAAGTAAAAGGTCTAGTCAAAATGTGTCTCTTGAAATTTGTTCTTATTAATATCCACAAAGTACTCATTAGAAAATTGTTATTGAAGAAACTATGAATAAATATATCAAGAAAAGTTCTTAGTAAATAAAATATTACTAAAGAAGAAGCCCTATTTATTGAGGATGGAAGTTAGATGAATTATAAGAAATCTAGAAGAATTTGATATGTTGGTGGCTAAAAATTAAACTCCATGGGTGTGAACATGGGTGAGGGAGAAATTTTTTTGCTATGTTTTATTTCAAATGCATGGAACAACCTAATCATGGCTATTGGGAACACTTTAGTTACTTATAACATAAAGGACATTGTTGCTTCTTTGTTTTCCAAATAAATAAGGAAGGTGTCTCTGAGTGTCTAAGATGCTTTCAATGTTTGAGGAAGATTAAAAAAGAGGTTAAAATAATGATAATCAATGTGTAAAATATATATCCACGAACAATGAGAGATCTAAAATCTCTTTAAAATTCCAAAGCCATTTGTTATATTGTGGTGAGCTTGGGTACTTTTATAAATAGTACAAAGAAGAAAAAGAGAGTTAATTTGATTTTGAATCTAAGAAGGAATATGGTGAAGTGCTCAGTGTAGCTTTGGTCACTCGTGCAAGGGAGAATGCATGGTTAACTATTATATGTGCATCATTATATATGACCTCAAAAAAACATTGGTTCAATAACTATAAAAGATACAGAGGTAAGGTGTACTTGGTTGATAATTCTTATTTAAATATTGTTGTTTTTAAAAAATATAAATAGAAAATTATTGTAGGATTAAGGGATTTGATGGTATCCTAGATTTATTATGTCATTTGTGAGCAAACTAATAAATGTGTCTATGTAAGTTGTTGGAGTAAATGTGGTTTTGTCCCATTTACATAGGCTTATGTTTGTTTAGGTGGCTAACATATCTCATTATTAGATATTAGTTGCATAGTATTTAATAATGTTTATAGTACATTTTATATTTGTAGGCGGTTGTTAAATATTTGTTATAGCTACCTCATCACAACTCTCCTATTTATGCAAGGTGCTTGTACATATTTTATCATCTCAATTCAATTAGTGCTGATTGGTAAAATGGACTTATTGCTAATCTTATGCATTGTGAAGATAGTTGTGTTCGTAGATTGTTGTTCCTTGGTGGTCACACCAACACTGTATTAGAGTATTCAATCTAAATCCCCTTTCATGTTGAGAGTTTTCTTCAATAAATTTTGAGATCCTGAGAGTTTTACTTTTTTCCATACTGGTGGATTAATTGGATGTGTTGACAATTGAGTGGATTCTTATTTGATCTAGTTACTTCATTTCAGCTATATTTTGTTTTGTTGATGTCTATTTATGATTTGAGAAGTGTATCATTGATGTAACCATGGGTTATGCAACACATCATTTTATTATCACTTTGACTAAGGAAAATTATGATTCATGGGCAAAACATTATAACTCATTGTAGGTGGTTTAGTCTCTTGCCTCATATTTATGGACTCATTCCTAAGCCAAAGACTAAATAGAAGCAATTAGTTTGGGGTAATAAGAATGATCATATCATAGGGTTGATTGGTTGTAGTATCAATAAGAGCATTAGGTCCATGATATCTAACCCAAGTTTAGAGATATTCAATGCCCACACATAGTTTGGACCAATATTTGGGATATTCTTTGGAGATCAGCATGTTCCTACAAACCTGGATGATCTTAATTTAGATTGTCTTCTTCCACTTGATGATGCTAACAATATTGACTTTGATGATGATACCTTAGAGGATTTTGAATATGAAGCAAAACTTAAGAGTTACGATGATCCAAAGGCTTCATCCGCAACTACTTCTGTAGTTGAGATTACACATTCATCTTTTGTTGGTGATTCATTGATTCCTACCTGTGAGTCATTACAAAAGGTACGTATTTTTCCTCTTGATTGGGATTACTAATGTTTAGATATTGGTTTATCATTTGTGGAGTCTCACATTTCAGATTTGGAGGACACATTTGTGGGTTTATCTCTTCTATTTGATTCTAGAACTTATGGTATACCTATTGTCACTTCATTTTTGTCTTTGGATCTTGTTTAAAATTACTTTCCATTGGTTCTTTGTTTGTCACTTTCTATTTTGATTGGGTATGTGCTAGATTGGTTTGTGGCATCTTCATCAACCAAGGACTTGGTAACACATGAGCAGATTTCAAAGACATCATTATCATGCATTTGTATTTCTTCATACCAATTCCTATCCAGAATGGGAAGCATTCCTACATTTGTACATGTGTTATCTTATTCTTGACGGGAGAAATGTTATTTGTAGACATTGGACTATGTTTTGTTTTCAATAAATCATCATTTTTTTATGAGACATTATTCATTATTTGGGGGCTATGTAGTTTCACTTTTTTTTCTTTCTATGGGATGCATGATTGTATATACATGATATATGTTGTCCTTGGGTACATTGAGTCCTCAATGCATAATCTTGTTTTTTTGTTTTTCCTTTCTTTTGAAGAGGATTTTTCTCCCACGTAGTTTTCTCCTTTTCTTTGTTTGTGAGAGATTTCATTGCATTCAAGTTTTCATACATGGGTACCTAAAATGGTTTTGTAGCTAGGGCCTATCTTGATTCTTTCTTTTTCATATTGCATGATAATATTTTACCCTGAGTAGCACTTAAGGCTTGGAGGGGTACTATAGTAAATGTGATTTTATCCCATTTACATGGGCTTAAGTTACATAGGTGGCTGACATATCTGATTATTAGATTTTAGTTGGAAAGTATTTAATATATTCATGGTGCATTTAATATTTGTAGTTGGTAGCTAGATATCAATTATCTCTACCACATCAGTCCTTTGCTATTCATATAAGGCGTTTGTACATGTTTTATCATCTCAATTCAATTATTTCTCATTGGTGAAACAACCTTGTTTCTTCTGTTATTCATTGTGAAGGTGGTTGTGTGATATAACCTCATTCACACCAACACGCCCCCCCTTAAGTGCAACTTAGGGAGAAAATTTATTTTGCAAATGATGTAAGACTAATATGAAGAATGCAATATATGGGTCCTGGTAACTAGGCCATATTAGGTTCCTATGCACAACTAATCATGCAACTAATCTCTCACAAACAAAGAAAAGGAGAATACCTTGTGGGACAAAAGTCCTCTCCAAAAAATGAGATAATGCAAATCATGTACAAGTAAAAGATGAAGTGATATATGATTTAATAATATTTATAGTGCATTTGATATTTCTAGTTAGTAGTTGGATATCGGTTATCTTTATCTCATCTCATCTCTTCTATTTATATAGGGTGTTGTATATGTTTTATCATCTCAACTTAATCATCAGTCATTGGTGAAATAGCTTTATTTTTTCTCTTATACATTGTGAAGGTGGTTGTGTTTGTGTATTCTTGTTACTAGGTGGTTACACCAAGTTATATTTTCTAAAGTAGGTGTTAAAATAGTAAGAGGTATTATTATGATTGTAAGAGATAGTAAAATGAGAAGCTTATTTCATCTTGATGCACACATATTTGAGTGCACTAATACTTCTTTGAAGAGAACACTTGTGACTAATTCATTGGGAAATGAGATGGCATCCTCTATTACACATGATCATTGTTTCTATGTACCTAAGGGTGATCTTCCTACTAAATCTAAATTATCTACAAAATGTAAAGTTCTGGCACTAGAGACATGGCCATATAGAACAGAAGGGTCTATAAAACTTGAAAAAAACTTAAAGGGTAACTAACTTATTGTAACTTTGAATTTAATTTTTATGTGTTATATTTATAAAAAATACAACCTCATTAATTTTTTCTCAAGTTATCATAGGTCTTAGGATTTTGAATTTGATTCATTTTAGTATGCTTGATCTTATTGATATTCATTTGATTGCAAAATCCACTTATTATGTAACATTCATTAATAATTATAGCAATACATGGTTTTATTTTCTCAAGAGAATATTAAATTTTAGTCATTTTAAAGAATTTGAAGGAATGATAGAATTACATATTGGAAGAAAATAAAATATTTAAGGATTGATAGTGGTGGTGAATATTGTTATATAAATTTTGAGAAATTTTGTAAAGATCATAGTATTTAGACATAAAATATAACATTATGTTCTCCATTGCACAATGGAGTTGCAAAAATAATGAACATAACATTGATGAAAAATGACAGGATTATATTGAGTGGAGTTAGTTTGAAATAAAGGTTCTGGGTTGAAACTATAGCCACTATTTTCTACTTGATAATTAGCTCTCCTACATCAACTCTTGTCGATAAATTATCTATGGAGGCATGGTAGGGATGAAAGTCTTTATTTAGAAATATTAGATTTTATGGTTGTGTTTTTAGTTGTAAGTAATATGCACTTGTGCTAAGGGAGAAGCAATAAAAGTTGAAAAACACGACCATTAAATGTATCTTCATCGACTATGATTATGGTGTACAAAGATACAATGTTTTGAGCTTAGTTACACAAAAGGTATATATAATAGAAGTGTTACTTTAAAGAAAATAATAAGTTCCTATTATTTTGTGGCAAGAACAAATAAAAAAGAAAGATGTAATTCAACTTCCTCCCAAGCCTAAGAAATTTGAATCAAGACATCAATTGAGATAAGAAGTTGAGTAGAGGTCATCAAGATTAGAATTTTTGAAAGAGAAGTCCTAAAGAACATCCATCTCTACTTGTTCAAAGGTATACTGGATGTAAAAAACCACCAAAACGGTATTTACTCAATTGCTAGATATGCATATTTTCTTTATATAACATTGATGAATCAAAATCTATGCGAGAAGCATTGAGTACGAATGATAGAAAGTCTTGGAAAATTATCATGGACATGAAGAGATGGAAACCTTAAAAAATAATGATACATGAGCCTTAGTACGTTTTCTTATAGGATGCAAACTTATAGATTACAAATGGGCGTTAACATATAAAACTGGTTTATATGGCAACGTTGAGAAGTACAAAGAAAATTTTGTTGCTAAAGGTTACTCTTAGGTTGAGGGGGTTGATTATGATAATATTTTTTCTCCTATTTGTGATAATGACATCCATTATAATCTTTCTTTCTATTGTTGCAATTTATGAGTTAGACATTGAAAAAATTATGTGAAAACTATTTTCCTTCAAGATGATTTGGATGAGGATATCTTCATGACATGGGGAGAGAACTTTATGATTAGAGGTAAAGAAAAACTAGTTTCTAAATTAAAAAGACCTTGTATGGCCTTAAAAGAATCTTAGGATATGGTACCAAAAAATTTATACCTATAATTTGAGTTTGGGATTTGGACATACTACATAGGATCATTATATTTATTATACATTAGATGGTGATCATTTCCTAGTTATTAATTTATGTACATTGATGATATGTTATTTGTTCGTAAAGGTAAATATTTAATTTCTAAGCTAAAGTCTCAATGTGTAACTAGATTTTGAAATGAAAGACTTAGGTGTAGCTAAACACATTCTTGGGATGGAGATTAGAAGAGATGGAGAGAACAAAAAGCCATGGATCAGCGGGAGTAAGTATGTCAATTAGTTTTTATAATTATTTAACATGTAAGATTGCATTGTGAATGAAATTATCCATTATGAAGTATCTTAAATATCCTTATGGGATGTAAGACATGCTCATAGTGCCTTACCAAAGTGTATTTATAAGTTTATTATATTTTATAGTTTGTAATAGACCTTACATTGGCCAAATAGTAGCAGTTCTCAACAAGTTTATGTTTAATCATTGATAGATTCATTAGGATGTAGTTAAAAGAGTATATATTTGTGGGGTACCTGAAAGTATTCCTTGTGGTATCAAGGTGATTTTATTGGAGGCATGCATTCTCTTGACAGTTGAAATTTTGTAGACTTATATTGGATAGGTTATGTTGTTAATGAAAGATCCATCAATGCTTATATGTTAACTTTATTTAGTTGTGCAATTAGTTGGCCATGATGTTGCTTGTTTTAATGTCTCTGCTCCTTATTTATAATAACTTCTCTGCTTAATGCTCTTTAATTGTTGCTTCTAATAATCATATTAATCATTGTTCTTTGACATCAATAACAATAATCAAACACTTTGAGAGCTTCCTTATAGCTATTAGAATTCCATGCATTTATCTTCATTGGAGCTTTTGAATTCAATTCTTCATTTTGGCCTAGGGTAGACATAATGAATGGTTAATTTTAAATGAGTAACATCTCATCTAGCATCTTAGTATTCGTTTTAAAATTCAATCTTATGTTCAATTAATCATTTGTCTTCTCCAATTCCTTTCTCGAAGACAATTTTTTGTTTAATCTTCTCATGGTCCTTTTCATTTTCCTTCAACTGAATATTCACATTTTCTTCTATCCTCTTTTCTTCTCCCATTTGAATCTTCAGATTGATAATCAAAATTTTAAATTCCTTAAGTTGTAAATTTTGTTTCTAATTATCCTTCTATATCTTTAGATCATTTAGGGCTGAAGCAAGTTCCCCTTTTAGGTTAGCCTTTTATTCTTCTTTAGGATCTTCTCCATTGTCTTCATCTTCCAAGATTGCTTTTTTTGTAATTATTTTCATAAACATAGTTTCCTCTCTATCATTGTTTGAAGTACATTCAACGCTTTCTTCAAATGAGCCACTACTATTTTTGAAATAGAGACTTTTCCTTTACTTGTGGAAGTTCTTTTTATGCTTAGATTCTTTTTAGCCCTTTTTGAAGTAATAATATTTCTTCCCTTTCTTCAAATTATGATCTTCTTTATCACTATTTTCATGTTCTCCAAATGGACACTTAGAAACATAATGCCATAATTTACAATTATTAAATTAATTTAAAGGGTAGTTTACCTTTGTATTTTCTAGATGCTTTCTTCAACTTCCTCACAAAATTAGCTTTCATGTCATTTGACACATTGCTTGATTTAAGATCTTCATTCTTTATTTTACTTTGATGCTTCAAAAGATAATTCTCTCTATTATCAATTCTCATTTATAGTTCTTATTTCATATTTAGATGGAATTCCCATGCAATTTATCCATTATTGATGTCTTTAGATCTTTTATTTCTTCTATTGCAAAAACTTTTGGATCAAATCTCCAGGGAAGGGATTTAAGTACTTTTTGCACAATCGTAGAATATTTCATCTCTTCACCAAGTCCTCTAATGATATTGATAATTTCATATACATTGTAGAAATTAGCAAGAATATTCTCTCCATCCTTCTTCTTCAAACTCACACTAAAATATGTGAGATTGGAGTTTAACTTGCTTGACCATATTATCACCTTCATAAATATTATGAAGTTTATCCTAGATATCCTCTACTGACTTACAATGCATCACTTTGACAACTTAGAATTTGAAAAGCCACACAAGATAACATTCTTAGCTTTTGCATTGTTTTCAATTACCTTCTTCCCATTTTGATTTGTTGGAGGAGTTGTACGAGCTATATAACCATCCATAATAGATTGCCAAACATCAAATCCTAATGCCATCAAATAGGTTGCTATTCTTACACTACAATGCATAGCTTTTTCCATCAAACAATGGGGCCTTATTTGAGGAGAATCCTTCTTGACCTGGCATGTGTGCTTCCAAGATATACTTTCAAACTATTAGGTTGCACAAGAGGAACCAACTCTACTACCAATTGAAGATAACACAATTATACTGATAGGGTGAATGAATCAGTATAATAAAAACTTCACAACATATTAAACTTTTCAAAAAATTAATCCAACAACATGATCAATCATCATAAATAATAAACGTACAACACCCACAGTAGAGAGAACATCCTATTTACGTGAAAATCCCTAAGATAAAAACCATAGTTAGAATGTCTACTTGAATCTACTAACCAAATCCAACCTCAGAAAACATAAAATAAACTTACAATAGTTTTGTAGGTAGCAACACATAAGAGACACTAATACCCCAATACAAAAATTTGCAAACACCAACATAGCGGAGACACAAATTCCCACAATTGAAGGCACTGAACCTTGCTACGTTGAATCAAAATTATGACAAAAGAAATTTGCCAGGAAGCTCTACACTAATCAACCTTGTTTATTCTCAATTTTTCTTTGGAATTTTGATCTACAGTGAGCCACTAAATCAACCTTCTACTTTGCTATAAGAAATGAATCATTATTCTCATCGCAAGTCGTAGACACACTCTCTTGAATAGAACAAACACTATACATGAACAGTACTTATAAATTTCGAAAGATCTTCAATAAATACTGATCTGTATACTCAGACACCACACCGATGTTCGCCATTAATGATTACAACCATTGCTGTGATGTGTGAAATTCGGCTTGTGAAAATATTCGCAATCGCTTTCATGTCACCTTAGCAGGGTTTGCATTTCCAAACCTTATTGAATCGTTAGAGGATTTGAATATCGACCTTCAATCTTTATTTTTCTTGGCAAACCGGGCGATGATCATGCGTAGACCAAGTTTGAATGATATGACATGGAAGACATGCACGGTTGAAAAATTGTTGCCTAATGATCACAACACGGTCAGAGTTTTCATACCAATAAACAAGGACACACGGCAAATGATAACTTAAGGAACCAACCAACAACATATTAGAACAAAAGCAACCATGACTCAGAAAGACTTAGGGTTTAAGGCAAAAGGCCAAGGAGATAAACACCAACAAGCATGAATTAGCCCTAGCCATAGCGAAAGGGTGGCTAAAGGGCCATCTAGAGACTATTCTTGAGGAATCTATCATGAAAAATCAATCAATTTGTAATAGAGACAACATGTGTTCACTATCCACATCTGTTTTTATAATAATGAAAAAAATCTCCCCCAGATCAATTTTGTAGCAATACCCTGCACTTTTTCTTGACATCAATGGTAACAATCATAGTATTTGCAATACTATCCTCTCTTACTCTATGGTTATATGGTTGTTGTGAGAGCAATATACATTTCAAGTTCACAAAGAGAAAATCAAGTGGAGAAGAGTGCCTCTACTTGAACTCAATCCATGATATAAGAAGATAAATAGCAAGGTAAAATTGATTAAAGTAATCAAATTTCCACAGTCCATATTAACATTCTATAAGTGCTTCTGGTTTTTGATTGTGTGCCCTTTTTTTATTACATCAACGTTTCAGATCACACTCTCTGATCCATCATCAGGATGCTAAGAGGATGCAAGGATGTGTAAAAAAAGGGGCACACAATCAAAACCAGAAGCAATTATAGAAGGTAAAATTGGTTATTTCCTATTATTATTTATATGTATATTGTTTTTATCATCTTTTTAGTCTTCACATAGTAATATATCAAGAGATATCCTCATCCATATTTCAATAGTAAAAGTATGTTCTCGCCTTCATAGGTGACTTTTCAAAAATACACGAGTCTACTTCCTTTCACAAAAATTTGAAGTCTTCAAGAATTTTCAAGACTATGAGGCACTTGTTGAAAATAGTCAACAAAAATCATCAAAGACTCTTTGGACTAACAATGGGGCTGAGTATGTCAACAATAGATTTGAGAATTTTCATATAGTGGAGGGGATAGACTTGTAGCGCACATTTCCTTATACTTCCCAACAAAATGGCATTAAAAAAATGAAAACATTGATCCTTAAATGATATGGCTAATTGCATTATACACTCTAAGGTCCTTACATTGTTGTACTAGAAAGAAGCAGTCAATTTTCTTGTTAATTTCATAACTAAGTCCCTCACAAATCCTCAAAGAGAATCACTCCCTTTGAATTCTGGATAGGTCAAAAACCATTAGTTGAGCAATTTAGGGATTTTGGATCTTGAACCATGACATGTATATTTTAGCATCGTAAATTGCATCCCTATGCAATTTCTTGCACAACTAGGCACTATTTTAGCATGTATGGCCTCCAACATCTAGTCTCGTTCATCCTAGCTCAATTCCACATATCATTTTTGCTTCTCCTTCCTATTTTGGAACTCAAGTCTCAATTTGAGGCCACATTGGAGGGATCGGGTTCCACTTGGGTGACTCGCTCCCTGATGTTTGGGACCAAATTCAAACAACTTAACGGTCAGCTTGGTTATGGGGGAAATCTTTGTCCATGTTGACCTGCTCTAATTTTTGCACCCTGAAATGCTTGGGAATGATGTATAAGAAAGGTATCCTCCTTCATTTTAGGTAATCATGAACTAGGAACACAAATGAACAGTAGAATAAAACAAGGAAGCAATTCAATTCAAGAATTCAAGGCATTTCATTCCACCATATTCTTCATTGTGGCAACTTTCAATAATCTTCATGTAAGCTTCTCTTTTATGATTTTATTTCAGATCTTTTGGGGAGTCATGCTATTGCATCAACATTTGTGATCATCTTGAAAGAAGCATTTGCATCATCACGATATAATAAGTTTTCATTCTTAGATCTAGCATCTACTATATGCCATCATGCTTTTCTTTCAAGTACAATTTAATTCAATTTCAAGGTTGATTCCAAAACCAAGGTTTGGCATAAGAAAACCCCTTTCTACCCAGTATTTCCCCTCTTTTTTGTGTACAGGAATAGGAGACAGACCCATAGAAAGCGGGTAGAGATCTATAGTCTACAATTCATCGTAGTTGAAACTGTTAGGAGTGTGTAAAGTAGGGCAACTTGCTCCTGAGAGTGAGTCAACCAGGGGGGCCCTTGATCCCTCCACTTCTATCTTAAATTCAAACTACAAGTTGGTTACAGTCTACTCTAGTATGTCTTCTACTGAAATCGGTCTTCCAAGTACCCATATTCATGTACACACAGAAATGTCATATTTTCATCCTATTTTGCATCCCTCTTCTTAAAATTATAGAGTCGCCTTTCATGTACCCCTCATGAGGGATCATTGAATTCACCTTGCACCTAAGAACATCCTAGGCTAGGTGGATCATTCTCCCTCTCAAAGTAATACAGGCTAGTGAACCCTAAAACATAATGGAATTCACTGAATCCATTTGGTTTTCTATTTCACATGTGATTACATTGCTTCATAGTTACATTTCTCAAAATGATGTGTTGGATAATGGTTTATGTCACTTTATGTTGCTTATTTTCATTCATTGTACTCTTGCATATGGCACCATTATAATTTCAAGGATATTTCTTGCTTGCAAAACATTTCTCAAAGTTTTTATCCATGTTGCATTTTATTTTATGATGATATTCTTAATAAAATGCATATTATATGTAGATCACATAAGAGCTTTCATAGAAAGTGATAATCCTAGAGACAACATTGAAATAAACAACACTTGTATCTCCCCTAGGTTATCTTTTGTTAATGAGGCTAGAGTCTATACTTCAAGACCCTCTCCTTACAAGGATACCTTGGTGCAAGAGGGACAAGCTAATCGTGTTGATTTAACCACTTCAGTCACTTTAGATCCTACTTATCCTATTAGATCTTATCTTTTCCATCAAAATATCCTAAAATAAGATGATTCTATGCACTTTGTTCATGACAATCTCCTAACATATCATTAAGAAAAGATAAAGATTTAGATGAACCTCCTTCCAAACCTACCAAAGTAAACATGGATAATGATGATAGAAAGGAGAATCTCCCTACAAAGGCTAATCCTTCTATTAGGATTCCCAAAGATACTGAGAGGGGGGGGTGAATCAGTATCTAACCGGTTATAAGATTTTCTTAACTTAAAACATGTAAAGCATATCAATACTGTATGGTAAACAAGAAATAATGCAATAAACGGAGATAATAGCAACCACATGAAAAACACACCATAACACAGTAGTTTAACGAGGAAACCTGGTGTGGGAAAAACCTCGGTGGGATTTGTGACCCACAATATTCACTTACTGGCCAATAAGAGAATATTACTGCTACAAGAGGGACCTACACATGTAGGAAGCCCAAGTGCCTAGAGCTCACTGCTCAATTACAAAATGGGAAGTCTCACTGACTTACAAAATGGATTATATAAATCCAATGTCTTGTACTGCTTCAAAATAGCATCTACTATGCCAGATCCAATACCGGTTGATAGCTCTGCTTCATACATAAACCCTTAACCTATAATTCACATAATAGGTCTGCCTTATTTCACCTATTAACATCCTTTTATACATCACTAAAAAGTTCTACAATGATAGATCTTATATATATGAGTCATTTTACAACTTGCCAAGTCGGCTTACAATAATTTAATAATAATTTACAAAATATATTATAAACAAAACTCATGTCGTCTTCTATGCCAGTATACTTCCTTTCACTGTCGGTGGTCTGTGTGCCGGTGTAGAGTCTGACCTTGCTGGTGTCGGTAAATTGTCTTGTCGGTGTCATAGGATTGTAAGGTTTCCATCAATGACAAAACCTTCAATCACCTACAATATCTCATTGGAGTGTGCATTTGCCAACAATCTCCCCCTTTGGCATTGATGGCAACACTCATGAGAAAAATTCAAAAAGAATCTACCATAATTGTCTTACCAAAAATTGTGTACCAAAAGAATATGTGCTCCCCCTGAGCTGATGAGTCATTTGCTAGTTATTTTTCTCATTCCACTACTCCCCCTTTGGCATCAATGACAAAGGTTGTCAAAGTGTCAATTGAGTGTGGTTTTCCTATTTCATCCTTGTAACCGGTTGGTTACAATCTGAAAAAGATTTGCCAGTACTAGATTCGGGCTCTCAATGAACCATTTTCTATCTTTTAATGCAGCCTCTGTCCTCTGAATTGTACCAGTGAGGTGTTGCATTTGCTCTGCCGATGTTTTCTATCCTTGAATTAAAGCATCAGATATTTCTTTTCTTAAGGAGGCGAGGTAGTCCAATTTTGGACTTAGTCTCCATTTTAGATCTTTAGCCTTTCCTTTTATTCTCTCCTTTTCTCTTTCCAACTTTAGAAGTTCCTCCTCAAAACCTGTTATTTTCTGCTCAAAAACTGATAATGGTTCAGATGAATTAATGAAATTATCAGCTAGTTGATTTATTTCTTCTTGTATCTTGTTGATCTTCCAGCCTATATCTACTGTCAAAAAGTTAGTTTTACATGTATCTTTGTAGAAAGTTTTAAATTCCTTCAGTGTACTACATAGTTCCGGTAAAAGAGTGTCAAATTGTCTTGTACACTTCTTTATTTCTTCCTCAAAGAATTTGTGTTTTTCCTTCTCTAGTCTCTCCTTGAATGCTTCCTCTTTTATTTGTTCAATTGTCACAGTGTTGTTAGTAATATACTTAGAGAATGCGTCAAGTTGATATAAAGAATCTTTATTATCTACATTGCACTTAGGTGCTATCATTTTCAAAATTGGAATTGTGTCATCAATTGCTTTGTATGCTTATGAACTACGCTCTGTTATCTTCTTGATAGAATCCAAAAGAACTTCTGTCACATTTGTCAGTTTGAATTCTGCATTTGAAGAGCCAACAATCTGTATTCCGCTGGTGGGAGCACTATCTTTGCTTGTGGTGACCTCTGGTAGGTCAGTTTGTGTTTGCATTTCTTTAAGAAAAGGTTTGGATTGCTCAGTTGTTGCCGGTGGCACTATCTCTACATGAACCTGTTATTGTGAAGGAGCCTGTTGCTCTGCCTATTTCTCAGTGTTGTCACCTGTTGATTTACTTTCTATGCTATCTGTTGCTAGTGGCTCATTAGCCATGTCTGTTTTCCCTATTGAATCCTTATCTACCACAATATTGACCTTCTGAGTATCAATGTTCATTGTATATAACACCTCAGAATTAGGATTTGTGTCCTCTTGTGGTATGTCCATACTCTTACTAGTCAGTTGATTGTCAGTGTTAACTACCGGTGGAGTATCTAGAGGTGGTGGGGATAAGTTATCTATTATTTTTATGTTGGGTGGACCACCAACCTTACCTTTTCCCTTATCCTTATCTTTTTGGTATACTTTGATGGGTTTAGGGTTTTGATATTTTTCCTGCTTTTCCTTCTCTACAAGGAATATGTCCCATGCATTAGTTGTTTCCTCTACAACCTCATTCACTCTACCAGCCATAAGTGCTACATGCCGGTGTGCAGTTGAAAATATTGACCGGTTAGCCTCAGAGATCAGATCATCTATCCCTTTAGGTGGGTTGACTGGATATACAACGAGTAGTTTTTCAATTTTTATTTTCTTATCAAGCTCTACAATAGCTTTCCTTCTATCTTCAAGTCTTTTGAATAGTTCTGCCGGTAATTCATCCACAACTTGCATCAAAAATTTATTGTAAATATCCAAGTATAGGCTTACACTATTTTCAACTTTCTCCTTGTCATCAGTTGATAACGAGTCATATAATTTGTTGATGTTTTTCAGCTTTCCATCCTCTGTTATTTCATTGAGAAGTTTGTCAATTGGAGCAATGGTTTGTTGAATTTTGATCTTGGGGGTTAACTCCTTCTTTGGAGTTAATTTCCTAGTTGTGGGCCTTACTGCCTGTTGTTTCTGTCTGGTTCTTCTAGGAGAAGGTTTAGATACCGGTGAAAGTTTCCTTTTTCTCACAACTCTTTTGAATGCAGCTAGTATATCACTTTCCAAAGCATTTCCAACCGGTGAAAGGTGAGTTTCCGGTTGAAGTGCTTTTAACTCATCTTTAGTAATACCAATTTGTTTGAGTACATCATCCTTAATAGCTTTTGCTTGCCTAAATCCTCTTCTAACTGTTGCTTCCACCTTCTTAACCCTTTTCTTTGATTGAATTTGGTTTTCAATAGTCTCAGCACTGCCAAATACCTCTTCTTTAGGTTCCTTAGGTGCTTCCAAGAGGGCTTTTGCATATGTTTCTATTATGTGGTCATCAGTTTCATACCCCATTTCAGTAACCCAAATGGTTCCTGGGATAACTGCCTCCATCCAAATTTCATCCTTCTTTATAACAAAACAGATTTCATCCTTGTACTTGTTTACAATTTCTTGTGACAATCTGACTCTTGTCTTCATCTGGGCCTTTAATGCCTGAAAAAACTCATTTATGTTCTTTTCTCTATTCTCTCCCATGTTGTTTAGTAAATCTGACAACTGTTTGCCTACCAGTATGTCAAAACCAAGGTTTCTGTTACCGATACTGGGTACTTGTTTGGTTATGTGTAGCATTAGACATACAAGTAGGTTTCCAAATCTGAATGTCCCCTTTTTGTCTTTCTTAATCTTTCCCAAATTGTCAATTAGCTCATCTTTAAGTCATTCACACACATCTATTTTTGCATTATCATTAATCATGTCATAGGCACTCTTTATGCATAGGCTAGAGACCGAGTTTAACCTATTTGCATGTGTGGTTTTGTAGCCTAAGATCATACTAATGAATCTGACATTGATATCAGTTACATCATTTACTCTTAAGGATCTCTTATCAGATGTTGTGCCGGTTAGGTTAATCACTAGGTCATTTGAGACCTTCTTTGTTTTATTAGGCCTGTTACCGGTGGAGGATAACCCTGTCACAGCCTTTACTGCCTCTTTTGTGATTTTGTGAATTGAGTCTAACCAGAAGAATACACCATGTACCCTACTTAGTACTATCCTTATAACATCCTTAGGAAAATCTGAGATACTGAGAATTTCAGTGAAACCTAGGGTTTCCACCATCTTGTGTTCAGGTTTAACATTACTAGATTCATCACAAATTATAGACTTATACATATTCTTGATTTCCTCATCAGCTAATTCCTCTATGTGACAATGAATGTACATTCTAGGGTCTTCTGCAAAAACTACTCCTTTAGGGATTTGAGAAAAAGCACCAACATTATCATCTTTCTTGGCTATTTCGGGAACTAACTAAAATATGGGTCTAGGGCATTTAATCACTTCAACTACAGTAGGGTTTGCTATGAATTCAGGAATAGATGAAGAAGCCATGATTATAAATACCTGTATCTGCCTTAGGAATGATTGCTTGATGAGTTGCTTCACTTCTTTGCTCGGAATGCCTTTGCTTAGGAATTTTCGCGCTCTCAAAGGTTTGAATGCTCGGTGAAATGAAAATGGAGCCAAAACACTATTTTATGATGTTAATTTTGCCAACCACCACATTTAATGCTTGCCGGTTAAGTAATGACTTAACTTATCTGCCGGTATAGAAGTAATTTCAACTTCTCACCATCAACCGAGGGAATAATAGCATGTTTCACATTTGATTGCCAAAACCTCAAAGGAATTTTCTTCAGTTAGATGAAGAGTCTCTTGCCAATGGAGTGTTACTATGTTCTACTGGTGGAGGAGTATTCCTATCACCATTTAGTTCTGATTTCTTGATCTGTTGTTTTGAGAATTCATGCTTTACCTCTTCAACTTTTTCTTTACCTTTCAAACTAGGACCTTTGTTATTTACCGGTGAGGACTTGCTTCTACAAAATTTAGCAATATGTTCAATCTTGTTACAGGCATAACAAGTCACATTATTTTTTTGAATAGCTTTCCCATATCCTATGCTGGTTTGTGTTCTGCATTGATTAGATAGATGTCCAAATCTTCCACAAACATAACATCATACATTCATTCTGCAATTTTCTAACCAACTTTGTTACATTTTGAACATTGACCGGTGGGTGTATTGGTATTTTGATAATTTCTAGATCTACATTGATTTGCTCTATGACCATACTTGTTATAGTTAAAGCATTTGCCATTAAATTTATAAGGAGTAGGTTGTCTTACCGGTTTGCCATGATCCTGTGTGTTTGCAGTACCGGAGCTTTCACCAGCTTCAAAGCCAAGGCCACAAGTATCACCATTAGGTTTCTGATTCTTCAACAAGTCACCAAATTCTTTTGAGCTTTTCTTGAATTTTTCTTTGTGCTGATTTGCAGTATCCAGTTCTCTTTCCAAGATTTCTTTCTGTCTCATAAGTTCATTTGAGTCATTCTATGTATGCATCAGATCTGTCTTCAACATATCATTTTCATAGCTAAGTCTTGTGTTTTCATTTGTAGCATCACTTAGTCTTCTAGTCAAGTCTTCTTCATTCTTCTTCTTATCTTCAATTTCATTACAAAATCTCATAGTCATATCCTGCATCTCATTCTTTGTTGTCATGTTTTCTTGTTTCAGCTTGTTTATTAGATCACCAAGAGTTTCCTTTTTCATCATTCTCATTTTGCATCTTTTCACAATGTTCTCTTCTCTTGTTTCTTGCAATGGTAAGATTTTCTTGAAGTGCTTGAATAATATCCTATGCAGCCTTTAGATCATCTTCAAGTTTGATATTTTTCAACTTTTCTGCATCATAGTCTGAGAGAGCTGCTTCTAATTGCTTCATCAAGTTTTCCATCTCTACCGGTGTCAAGATCTTCCTCAAGCTGTTAGGCTTCTAAAAATAGAGGACCAAGCTCTGATACCAATTGTTAGGATTCCAAAAGATACTGAGAGGGGGGGGGGGTGAATCAGTATCTAACCGGTTATAAGATTTTCTTAACTTAAAACATGTAAAGCATATCAATAGTGTATACTGGTAAATAAGAAATAATGCAATAAACGAAGATAATAGCAACCACATGAAAAACACACCATAACACAGTAGTTTAATGAGGAAACCCGGTGTGGGAAAAACCTCAGTGGGATTTGTGACCCACAATATTCACATACTAGCCAATAAGAGAATATTACTGCTACAAGAGGGGCCTGCACATGTAGGAAGGCCAAGTGCCTAGAGCTCACTACTCAATTACAAAATGGGAAGTCTCACTGACTTACAAAATAGATTATATAAATCTAATGTCTTATATTGCTTCAAAATAGCATCTACTATGCCAGATCCAGTACCGTTTGATAGCTCTGCTTCATACATAAACTCTTAACCTATAATTCGCATAATAGGTTTGCCTTATTTCACCTATTAACATCCTTTTATACATCACTAAAATGTTCTACAATGATCTCTTATATATGAGTCATTTTACAACTTGCCAAGTCAGCTTACAATGATTTTACAATAATTCACAAAATATATTATAAACAAAATTCATGTTGGCTTCTGTGTCGGTATACTTCCTTTCACTGCTGGTGGTCTATGTGCGGGTGTAGAGTTTGACCTTGTTGGTGTCGGTAAATTGTCTTGCCAGTGTCATAGGATTGTAAGGTTGCCATCAATGACAAAACCTTCAATCACCTACAATATCTCATTGGAGTGTGCATTTGCCAACACCTTCTTCATCTAATCATCTCTTTGGCCCTTCAACTTATCCTTACATAAATTTTTTAAAGAAATTCATGATCATAGTCCCTCTCCTTCACAATTGAAAACATCCTATGAGATTAACTATGATATAATTTCAAAACAAGGCTATAGAGGACATGGACTTGGGAAACAAGAACAAGGAATTGAGGTTCCTATATACCTTTCCTTACAATCTACTACAAAAGGTTTAGGATATCCCAATTCATTAATAGCTATGAAGGATCTCCGTAAGGTTCAAATGCTTACTTGGAGTACTTTGCAAAAGATAGAAACTATCATCCATATAAACATTCTTATTCATCAAACTATCCTCCTCCTTCTTTGCCAATCCTTTTATCACAAGAAAACAACACTTCTTCTTCCACTAGTATATCTTTCCCTACATCTCAAGGGACAAGATTTATCCATATTTAAAATCGAGAAAAAATAGCTACAAGAATCTTTTGGAGGTTGAAATACGGCAAGAATGTTACTTTTTCTTTCATAAGATATGTTAACAATGATAAGAATAAAGATGGTGATGTATATTGTCTCTTTCATCATGGTCATCCTATTTTTTTTGGAAATTGTAAATCTTTCAAATAATTTGTTCAAGACCAATATGATAAAGCTCGAATCACTCTCACAACTGATCTTATTCTTTTTCTTAGTGAAAAGGTCATACCTTAACACCCCCTTTTCTTATTGTGTTTTTTCACACCATGTAATCTTAGTAGTTTACCTTTTAGAGGACTCTTTATTTTGCATGGTGTTGTGCTTTCATTTTCAATCTTACTTTGTGAGTAACATAATAGCCTCTTTTACTTGACCTTCACACTTGAGGGGGCGAAAATTCTATCTCTTTTTCTTTCTAAGGATCCACTTTTTTCTTCCTTGGGTAGTATTTTCTTATGACACAATGTCATTTCTTGTGTGGATTTAATTGTTTTCTTAAGGGCTCTTTTATTCAAGAGATGTGTATCCTTGGGTACAACCTCCTCCTTTCTTGACGATGTGTGTCTATTTTAAAAAACTACCTCACTTAGAGCCACAATTTTGTTATCCTTCATCAAGAATCCCTTCCCTACCAATGGGAGGAATGTGTAAATTTTTATTCTCCTTCCTTTCCTTTGGTCAATGATGTTATTTTTGTTCAAGATCTCCTCTTGGAGGTAGATGTCTTTGATCAAATACATCTTCCTCCTTCTTCTTGTGTATCCCTCAAAAGGACCCATTTACACTTGTTTTAAGATATCACATAATTTATCTCTTCCTGGGCTTGCAAGAGTTATGCCTCTTTGGCTAGGGTTTCATGTACATTCTTGTTTATGGATATCTCCTTGGTGGTTGAAGGTGTGTATCCTTGATCTTCTTTTCTTAAATATGTCACCATAGCTCTATGTTTTCATCTTTAGGATGGGGGCTTATATGTGACCTCCTTGTTTATTATATTACAAATTTCCTTGGAGACAGTCCTTTCCTTGGTTATCCTTTTGCACCATTTTTAGCAAATTTCCTTGGAGACAATGTTTTCCTTGGTTCTCCTTTTGCACCATATTTAGCAGATTTCCTTGGTTATCCTTTTGCACCATTTTTAGCGGATTTCCCTAAAAAAAATGCTTTCCTTGGTTATCTTTTGCTATCATTTTTAGCAAATTTCCTTGACGATAATGCTTTCCTTGGTCATCCTTTTTTACCATTTTTAGCATATTTCCTTGGAGACAACACTTTCCTTGGCGATCCCTTTGTACCATTTTTAGTGGATTTCCTTGGAGACAATGCTTTCCTTGGTTATCATTATGCACCTTTTTTTAGGGATTTCCTTGGAGACAATGCTTTCCATGGTTATCATTAGGATGGGTTGACTAGCATAACATAACTTGCTAGACTTTTCAAATATCTATTTGCACCAAACTCTCTTGGGATGAGTGGAACTAGCATAATACAACTTGCTAGACTATTTTCTACTCTTCCTTCCCCTTTAATAGATGACCTAGGATAACACATATTGCTATCCCATGGAATCCATGCTCTCCTTCTCTCTCCTCTATGATCGCATAGCATACTTAGCTAGTTTATTAGACCATGCAATCTTGTGTCATCTTTGATGGGTTCTCTTTCCCTTTCTTGGAGACTACTTGTGCTCTTGCATGAGCATTTTGAGGGTGATATTGGTGATTGAGACATTTTGATTATCGAGGTCTCTTCAACTAGTTGACTTGGACCCTGTGTTTTTAGTACTAATCCTTTTTGTGTGTTTTTGTTTTTATTTATCATTATCTTGTTTGTCTGCCCTTGCATGCGGTTGTATGAGTTGGGATCCTTGGTTTGGAGACTTGTTATCTTCAACTTAGTGGTATCTTATCTCTTTGCAAGCTTCCCCAATGTCTCTCTCTTTCTCTTTCTTTTAGTTTACCATGACTATGTGTGTAGGATCATACTCTCCCTAAAGTGGGGCTAAATGTAGCATCATAAATTGCAACCCTATGCAATTTCTTGCATAGCTAGGACCTATTTTAGCATGTATGGCCTCTCACATTCAGTCTCGTTCATCCTAGCTCAATTGCACATATCATTCAAGCTTATCCTTTCCATTTTTGACCTCAAGTCCCAATTTGTGGTCATATTAGAGGGATCAAGTGGCACTTGGGAAACTCACTCATGGGAGAAAGTCACCTAGGATGATCCACTCCCTAATGTTTGGGCCCAAATTCAAACCACTTAATGGTCTACTTTGTTAAGTGGTAAATCTTTTCCCATGTCATCTTGCTTTGATTTTTGCACTCTAAAAATGCTTTGGAGAGGTATATTTAAGAAAGGTATCCTCCCTCATTTTAGGTAATCACTAACTAGGAATGCGAATGAATGGGAGAATAGAACAATGAATTAATTCAAGTCAAGCATTCAAGGCATTTTATCCCACCATATTCTTCATTGTAGCAACCTTCAACAACCTTCATGCAAGCATGCCTTTTATGATTTTTTTTTAGGTCTTTTGTGGAGTCATGCTATTGCCTCAACATTTCTTTTAGGTCTTTTTTGGAGTCATGCTATTGCCTCAACATTTTCGATCATCTTCAAAGAAGCATTTGCACCATCAAGGTATAAGACATTTGCATTCTCAGATCTAGCCCTTGCTATATAGAAACACACTTTCCTTTCAAGCACATTTCAATTTAATTTTAAGTGTTATTAAAAACTCATTTACATTTTAATGTTGAGATTGATTAACCTTCTCCTAATGTAATTTAGACGTGAGCATTGACTTTTCTTATTGTTAAGTTGATTTATATGTTATGTGTTTCAATATTATTATTGAATATATTTTATTGAAATTAAAATTATAAATAGCTACTAATATAATCGATAATGAGATTGAATATAAAATAACCAAAGTTGACAATGATATTTAACATATATGTCACATTTTATTGCTCTTTGGTTTTGACATTGTTACAAGCTAGGGTTGTCATTGCACCAAAATATCGACCTTTTAATGCATGATACAACCACTAGACTTATAGAGTTCATAGGAGACTGTTAAACCATTACGTGAATCCCCACGAGGGACATTGGCCCACTTCCAACAATCCCCCTCCCAGTGTCACTCATTGTGGCTTGCGTGATTCAAACCCATGACCAAGCTCTGTTACCACTTGTTACAAGATAGGGTTGTTGTTGCACCAAAAGATCAACCTATCAATGCTCGATACAACCACTAGACTTATAGAATCCATAGGAGGCTATTAAACCATGTCACAAATCCTTGCGAGGGACATTGGCCCACTGCCAACAGACATGTTATGTTTCCTCTTGTCCTTTGTTTGGAAGACACATTTTTGTACTATGTATAGAACTATTAGATAGATCCATTGAACCACTAAAAAAGTTGGTTTAAATGAAGAAGAATGTTATAATTCTAATTTTAGAAAAATTATCTTGTTTGAACCCCACTTGAACATGTGAGATTTTCTAATAGAATATGCCAAACACTGTTGATCTTCATACCAAAGGAAAGTTTCTTGAGACTTCCCTAAGTTCATGAAGAGACCAAAATATTTTACAGATCTAGTAAAAACATGTGCATTTGAAAATAAAATGATCCTACTTTGACTCCCAAAAGTAGAGTGGATACGTGTTTCTCTCTTACAAACATAGTTGGGTGAACTCACAATAATAGTTCCCACTTTTGCCCACAAACAAAATTTGTGGAGTGGGAAAAAAAAATTGGGAGGTTTGAATGAACTGGGGGTGTTCAAGCGAACTACCCCCATGGGTTCGATTGAACCCAATAAAATATTTATTTTTATGGGGTTCGTTTGAACCCCCCTTCGATTGAACCCTTTAAATTTTTATTGTTTTTAAATCTCTATAAAAGGAAAAAATGATAGTTAAACTATCATTTTCAATTTGGGAGTTTACTATGGAGAGGGGGTTAGAGCGAACTCGACGTCAACATTACATCATCATGCCCTGTCAGTAGCAACCAACGCTTCTCATCTTTCAGCTTTTGAGCTACATTATTTTAGGTGTACAACATAACCTTTTTTTATTAATGTTTTTTTGTTTTATTTATTTTTTATTAAATTTATTTAAAAATTAGTAAATAATTTATTTGTTAATTTGATTTTTTCATTACATAATTTAATATTTATTGTTTTTTCAGCATTTTAGAAAAACATTAACAAAAACTTAGAAAACTGTCTGAAAAGTTTTAGAAAAACATTAGCAAAATTAAAACTTAGAAAAATGTTAGAAAAATTAATTTAATGTTTTAATTTAACGTCAATTTATTTTTTCCAACTTAAAAAAAAATATTATGAAAAACTTAGAAAACTAATGTAGTAAATTAAAACTTAGAAAAATGTTAAGAAAAACATTAGCAAAATTAAAAATTACAAAAATGTTATAAAACTAAACATAATAAATTAAAACATTAGAAAAATTAAATAATAAATTAAAACTTAGAAAAACATTATAAAATTTAGATAATAAATTTAAGCAAATTAGAAAAAATAGAACCTCTATGACCCCTTTTCACATCCTATTACACATACAACATGTCCCCTTAGGACCTCTTAAGACCACATATGCCCCTGATGACACTATATGACCTCTAAGGACAATAGAGGATCACATATTGTCCTAAGGGGTCATATGTTGTCCTAAGGGGTCACGCATGTGTTAGAACATATGTGTGACCTCTTAGGACCACATATGACCCCTTATAACATCCTAGTGTGTACAACATACCACTTAGAATCACATAGTGTCCTAAGGGGTCATATGTGGTACTAAGGGGTGAGGCATGTGTTCTAATACATGTGTGACCCCTTCAGACCACATATGACCCCTTATAACATCCTAGTGTGTACAACATACCCCTTAGCATCACATAGTGTCCTAAGGGGTCATATGTGGTCCTAAGGGGTCAAACATGTGTTCTAACACATGCATGAATCCTTGTGACCACATATGACCCCTTATAAAATCCTGGTGTGTACAACATACCCCTTAGGATCACATAGTGTCCTAGGGGGTTATATGTGGTTTGAAGGGGCCACACATGTGTGACCCCTTCAAACCACATATAACCCCTTATAATATCCTAGTGTGTACAACATACCCCTTAGGATCACATAGTGTCGTAAGGGGTCATATGTGGTCCAAAGGGGTCACACATGTGTTCTAACACATGTGTGACCCCTCAGGACCATAAATGACCCCTTATAACATTCTAGTATGTACAACATATCCCTTAGGATCACATAGTGTCCTAAGGGGTCATATGTGGTCCTAACAGGTCACACATGTGTGACCCCTTCGGACCATATATGACCCCATATAACATCCTACTGTGTACAACATACCTCTTAGGATCACATAGTGTCGTAAAGGGTCTATGTGGTCCCAAGGGGTCACACATGTGTTCTAACACATGCGTAGCCCCTTAGGACCACTTATGACCCCTTATAACATCTTAATGTTTATAATGTACCCCTTAGGACCCAATTTGACCACATGCTAATCATATAGTGTCCTAAGGGGTCACACATGTGTGTTAGAACATGTGTGACCCCTTAGGGCCACTTATGAGGTCCCTAATAACATCCTAATTTTTACAATGTACCCCTTAGGACCTAATTTGACCACATACTAATCACATAGTGTCCTAAGGGGTCACACGTGTGTTCTAACACATGTGTGACCCCTTAAGACCACTTATGACCCCTTATAACATACTAATGTTTATAATGTACCCCTTAGGACCCAATTTGACCACATATCACATTGTGATTTAGAATTTTTCTTTCAAGTCCCTTAATTTGCTCAGCATGTGTTTGAATATATATATATATATATATATATATGATTTAGTCTTTCGAGCTCTCTTCCCTTAATTTTCTCAGCATGTGTTTTAATTTTTAAATTATGTTTTAATTTAGTACACATATATCTTTAATAATCTCCCTCTCTCTGTGTCATGAAAATGATCTCCCTCTCTCTCTCTCTCTCATTAATGTTTTAATAATTTAAAATGTATGTATGTGATATATAGATAAATTTATATATTTAATGATCTCCATCTCTCTCTCTTTAAAATAATTTATTTAAATTTGAATTATGCGAGAACTTCATGTATAGATGAATTATGCAAGAGCTTCATGCGTACATTTTAATTTAATGAGCTCAAGATTAATGATCTCTCTCTCTTTAATTTAATTGATTTTTAATTTAATGTTTTAAATTGAATGTACTTCATGTGTGTGTGCTTATGTAAATTCTAACTTTATGATCCACCTAGATAGATGGAGGATCAGGATCCCTATGTACCTATGCCTAATCCGGATCTTCATGCAGAGGCTCCTGATTAAGATCCGCCTCCATAGGCTCTTGATCAGGACCCTCTCCCTAATATCGATACCATTTTTCATCATAGTGACCATGAGATGCAGAAATTGAGAGGTATTTTAGATGACCCATAGATAGATGGCATGTACAAGAGTACATGTGAATCCATTTTTTGGATTTTATAGTCTTTGAGGGATTGTGGTGTTAGCCACACCTCATTTTTTCCACAGGTTATAGATTCTATCTATAGATAGTTGAGGGCTGAGGTGAGGGGTCCTCATTCCTTCACTAACGTGTTGAGGGTAGTCTCAAAGGAAACTATTAAGGAGAGATGTTTCCCATAGTATCAGGAGAAGAACAAGGTAAGAGGATATTAGGTGACATGATGCATTGATCTATAGGTTGCAGGGTTGATTTACCCATGCTTCTTACCTTCCCATGGTCATTATCCTAATAATGACCAGATACCATTATACTTTGCACAAGAAGTTTATGCTAAGGTTCACTACTAGTTCAAACCCAACTACCTTGACCTTCTTGGATTTATGGATAGGGGAGGGGCAGGATTGCTGATAGAGATGCATATTGTAGGCATGATAGAGCTTCGCCCAAACACTAGGAGCTTGTTGGTGAGATATTTCGGATGATAGTCCCAACCCTCTTCCCCACAATGGATCATGTTGTGATAGATTCTGAGAGAGAAGCAATTGATAAGATTAGAGATATTACATCAACAATATCCACCATATCATCAAATAATCTAGGTAGATATATGATGAGCCGACCACATTCTAGATCATCTATAGATGCATCTTCTAGTCACGAGGTGGCTTCAGATTTATATCAGTATGTTACTGCTAGCATCCCCTTGCCAGATGATGTAGCGTCTATAGAAGGAGGTGTTAGACATGTATAGATGTCACAGTATTTATTGGAGGACCTTCTACATTCATACCATTTTATTTCATCTCAACTTGGGATACCATTGGCTGTTGTTAGAGATGAGATTCTCAAAGATGCATAGGCTATTGCATTGATGCATACGTTAGGACAATCACAACATTATCATCACTCTACATATGCTTTAAGTGACCCATCTACAGATCACTCTATTGTTGTAGAGGAGGAGATATGAGTTGAACAAGTTTATATCATAGATGAGGGCTTGGATTCATTTGAGGAGTAGCTACGAGGTTTGAGCCAGACTGGTTTTATGGATATGCTACTAGCATCAGACACTTCATGGATGCCCAATCATCTAGTTAGCCCATTACACTCTTGAGTCATTCGTACAGGAAGAGAGAGATATGTAGGCATGGTTGATTTGGTTTATATGACCATAGGAGATGATCATACTATACAAGCTCCTCATATACAGGTATGTATGTGTACATAATTTTTAAAAGGATGTACATGTAATTTCTAGATTTAATAAATAAATTTAAATAAGTATCATTTATTGTTCAAACTAATCCTAAAATACACATATGTATGTACAACAGTTACCTCATGTCACTCCTAGCTTGAGCTAAGAGCATGTGCATAGGCAAAAGAGAGTGTTAGTAGAAAGTGGAGGAAGACTGAGAGGGAGGGGTGAATTAGTCTTCACTGGATCTACAAACTTAATCATATAAACAGATTTGATAAACTGTAGCAATGATAAAGATGAGAAACTTTACAATAGAACACACAACACCAAGATTTTGACGTGGAAATCCCGGTTAAGGAAAAAACCACAGTGAGAACCTACCCACAGTAAGACGATACTCTATAGTAGTATGTGAAATATTGTAATGGGGAATGCACATACATTCTAGCACACTGCCTACATCTCACTGCTCAAAAGATAATGGCCTAGAAGGATACAACCCTCAAGTAAATCTCACTGACTTACAACAAGATTCGAACTACAATCCAGAAGAAATGAACTAAAGGAATAACATCTCCAAATGCCTAATTACAGTTTTGGTTAAGCATAGTTATCTTCTTAGCAACACAAATCTCCACACAATCACTACACCGAAGGATAAATAACTTATTCACACTTACACCACTCTCTGATAATGTAGACACAACATCGAAAACCAAATTACATGAATATATCACCTATATATACAAATCATCAACCTTGACAACAAGGCCGACTAAAACCTCAACCCTCAATAATAAAATTACATCACACGATACAAAGATTGACCACCAAACCAATATAATGATTTACATGACATAACATGGACCTAAATTAAATTCCCAAACATTCAACTCCACTAGAATCTCGCCAAGATCAACCGCAACATGCTACACGACCAAAAATATTGCATAACACGAAAATCATAACCGGTTCATAGAAAACACCAAAAACTTGCACAATGATCAATGCAGATCACTAGAACAAATATGACACAACTAGGAAACACCAGAAAGCATGTTATAATCATCAATGACAAATACACCAACACCACAACAAATCTTCATCGATCAACATCTGAAACTTAGGAATATAACTAATCAACAACTATCATGAAGAAAGATAACTTGTTGAGCACCAAATTATGAACTATCTGAAACGAAGATACACAAGACCATCCCAAGCAATATCCCAAAATATCAGCACAAGATCTGATCACACTGGAATATACCAAAGGAAATACAAATTCTGCAAAATAATGATCAACAAAACAACACTGCAAACTGGATCATAAGATCTTCCCAATCAGTAGTCACTCGACCAAATCACAAGAATATGTTTGCATCAATGACAACAACATATCTTAGTAGGAACAATGAAAAACAATATCCAACAATCTCCCCCTTTGGCATTGATGTCAGCATATGAATGTGAAAAACAGTCAATGCAAAGAAAGAAGATATCTCCAGCAAACTCCCCCTAAGATAAAGACATATAAAGAAGTTTTTTACATGATCTCTCTCCCCGTTTGAAAACAATTCTCAAGATCTCAAAACAAAAAACCAAAACCTCTCTCCCTAAAATCAAAACATGAATCTCAGAAATCTTTCTAAAACACAACATACTCCACCAGAGGAGAAACACCAACTCACCAATCCGGATGAAAGAATACAACTCTACAGTTCATTGGATTGATGAAACTCAATACATCTAGTTCTCATTAGGAGAGGTAGATACCCCTAACTTGTCTCTCAAATAGACAAATGCATATGTAGGCAAAGGCTTAGTGAAAATATTAGCTATTTCTTCTTTTGTAGATACATACGGGTATGTGCAGGATCATGGTGTGCCAAAACAGGCCCTTAAGTGGCAATGAAATTTCAGAAAAATCAGAGTTATGCAACTTGACATGAAAATTTGAATAAGTTGTGAACATTATTTTTAAAATATGTAAGAAGAGAATATATAGAAAACTGAATGTAGTTTCTAAGCTACTAGTTGTTTTTTGGAAAAAAAAAAATCCTATTTGATGAAAATTTCAAAATTTTAATGCAGTGGTACTAAAATTTCAGGAAAAAAATAAGAAGTAGATGTATGTCTAACCACCCTAATCACAATCAAATCTTAATATTTTTTTATAATATTTATAATATAAGTATTAGACTCATGTCTGGATGTGACACATATTTTTTTTAATTTTTAATGAATTAAATAATTATTTATGATTGTTTTACTACAGCTTTTCAGAAATTCAGAAACTCCTACTTCTGACCACCTTAACTTGGTCAAAACCTTATGAAATTTAATTTTTTTAAATTTTTCCCTATAGTAAATGAAGCATAGGATGTGACGCATGTTTCGGTTTCAAAAAATGTTATACTGTTTGAAAGTTATGAGTGTTTTTCAATCAGTATATCAATTAGAGCTATTGTCAGAATTCAATTAGAAAATAAATAATAATTATTTACTAAAGTCGAAATAAGGCAAGCCTCATATTGTTGGAAAGCTGGGAACGTCCTTAAAAAACCCTTTTTGTTTTATCAATTTTGGCTACAAAAAAAGTCATCAACCACCAGTGTAAAGTCTGGAAAATCAAGGAATACTAAAAAACACATTTTTTCAGTTGACTTTCCAGGCTTGTCACTTCCAAGCATAATACCAAAGTATTCCCAAGTCGAAATTTGAAATTTGAAAATTCAAGTACAAAAATTTGCCATCCCCAAAGAATTTCCCTTTGCCGCCATTTATGAAGTAAACTGCCACATGGCAGAAATCCGATATCCAATTAAATCAGATATCAGATTTTATTGGTCATATTTTAGAGAGAGAAGGTGAGGGAGAGAGGGAGAGAGAGAGATAGAGACAGAGATAGAGAGAGAGAGGGAGGGAGAGAGAGAGAGAGAAGGAAGGAGAGAGAGAGAGAGAGAGAGAGAGAGAGAGAGAGAGAGAGAGAGAGAGACCATATGACCCCTAACGACATAATTTGGTGTCTTAAGGGGTCCTATGGTGTCGCTAGGGGTCATATGGTGTCTTGGGACACCATAGGACCCCTTAAGACACCAAATCATGTTGTTAGGGGTCATATTGTGTCTTACAACCCATAAATATGAACCTTAATGATAGTTATGTGATATGGTGTCCCATGAAACCTTATGACCTCTCAGGACACCATATGACCCCTAATGACACCATATTAGGTCTCTTTGGGTCATATTGTGTCCTAATGGGTCATATTGTGGTCTATGACCCCTTAAGACACCATATGACCCCTAACAACATGATTTGGTGTCTTAAGGGGTCCTATGGTGTCGTTAGGGGTCATATGGTGTCCATAGGGGTCATATGGTGTCTTGGGACACCATAGGACCCCTTACGACACAAAATGACCCAAAGTGACCCAATATGGTGTCATTAGGGGTCACATGGTGTCCTAAGAGGTCATAAGGGTTCATGGGACACCATATGACCCCTATGGACACCATATGACCCCTAAAAACACCATAGGATCCCTTAAGCCACCAAATCATGTTGTTAGGGGTCATATTGTGTCCTACGACCCCGTAAGACACAATATGACCCCTAATGTTATGATTTGGTGTCTTAAGGGGTTGATTGGTGTCGTTAGGTGTCATATGGTGTCTTGTGACATCATAAGACCCCTTAAGACATCAAATTGTGTCGTTAGGGGTCATATTGTGTCCTACGACCCTGTAAGACACAATATGACACCTAACGAGATGATTTGGTGTCTTAAGGGGTCATATGGTGTCATATGGTATCCCATGAACCTTAATGGCCTCTTAGGACATGATATGACCCCTAGTGACACCATATTGGGTCGCTTTGTGTCATATTGTTCCCTAAGGGGTCATATTATGTCTTAAGGGGTCCTATTGTGTCCCAAGACACCATATGACCCCTAATGACACTAAATCATGTCGTTAGGGGTCATACAGTGTCCTACGACCCTGTAAGACACAATATGACCCCTAATGACATGATTTGGTGTCTTAAGGGGTCCTATGGTGTAGTTAGGGGTCATATGGTGTCTTGTGACACCATAGGACACCTTAAGACACCAAATCATGTCGTTAGGGGTCATATTTACACCACAGGACCCCCTAAGACACAATATGACCCCTTAGGACACAATATGACCCAAAGCGACCCAATATGGTGTCATTAGGGGTCATATGGTGTCTTAAGAGGTCATAAGGGTTCATGGGAAATCATATGACCCCTATAGATACCATATGACCCCTAACGACACCATAGGATCCCTTAAGACACCAAATCATGTCGTTAGGGGTCATATTGTGTCCTACAACCCCGTAAGACACAATATGACCCCTAATGTTATGATTTTGTGTCTTAAGGGGTCAATTGGTGTCGTTAGGGGTCATATGGTGTGTTGTGACACCATAAGACCCCTTAAGACACCAAAATTGTGTCGTTAGGGGTCATATTGTGTCCTACGACCCCGTAAGACACAATATGACCCCTAACGACATGATTTGGTGTCTTAAGGGGTCCTATGGTGTCATATGGTGTCCCATGAGCCCTTATGACCTCTTAGGACACCATATGACCCCTAGTGACACCATATTGGGTCCCTTTGGGTTATATTGTGTCCTAAGGGGTCATATTGTGATGCAGAGCATCTATCACAAACCATAAAATCTTCATTCAAGGGTAAACTTTAAACTTGAATCAAGAGACATATAAAAAGATAAATCACTCTTCTCAACTTCAAACCAATTTAAAAGGTTATATTACATCCTTAAAAACCTTCATTCAATATTTCAGTTCATAACATTCACCATAACATGAGAGAACAAATTCTTTATTACCATGGAATACCCTAGTTTAGGGTTTCATCCCTTAACAACTGTTTTCACCAAAATGATCACAAAATATTCAATTATTAACCAAATAAAGTAAGACAAAAAGAACTGGAAAGAAGATCTAGAGACCTTTCCAACATATATATCCTTTCTTCAATATTATCCCTCATGTGACCACACCAAATTTGACAACCAGGTTGTTGCTGCCTTCACCAGACTGCCTTTCACCATGAACTGTAACAAACAGTCATAAATAACATTTTACAAATTTCTCAGAAATAAAATTGCTTCAGTTAGAACTTATATTACTGAGTTAAACAAGTTCTCTCCAAATTTAAGCCAAATCCAACAGTTTAATCAAACGTTATGATCATTTTCCCAAAATCGGGTAACCCTTGGCAAGGTTTTGACAATCATTGAAAAAACAAACATATCTTGCCAAATACTCCACAAAAATGCACAAGAAAGGATTCATCTGAAAGATATTTCATAAATCTATCATTAAATAACATTTAAATATAAAAATTACATCAAATGTGATCTTCCATGGATCTATGACAGTCACAGATTCCTTAAAACCTCATGACAGTTTAAGGGTTTGATGGATAATCTTTGTCAAATCCCCTCCAAACTGATCTACCTTCTTGATTTCGACCAAACATGGTTTTATAAACCATTTCCAACTCCTTTCTAACTTCTCCAACCACCTCATAACCAATGGATTTCATTTTTACACTTTTGTTGCACTTTTTGGCAATATTGCAACTTTGCAATTTGTACAATTTTCGCATTTTTGACATAAATGACTCTAACCCTTACATGGACACTTTTAACAATTCAAGATGGACAAAATATGATATCTTTGGACAAGATGGCTCATTTGGCCTTACATATTATGATTCAATGGACTCAAATAACCTTAATACATTGTGAATAACTCAAATACAATAAAATTGTTCATATTATGACTTTTGACCTCCTAGTATGCTTGTGTGCTTAGGTGCCTCTGCACCATATTGTATCTTCAGGGGTTGTATGGTGTCCCAAGACACCATATGACCCCTATGGACACCATATGACCTGTAACGACACCAAATCATGTTGTTAGGGGTCATATTGTGTCCTATGACCCTGTAAGACACAATATGACTCCTAATGACATGATTTGATGTCTTAAGGGGTCCTATGGTGTTGCTAGGGGTCATATGGTGTCTTGTGACACCATAGGACCCCTTAAGAGGCCAAATCATGTCTTTAGGGGTCATATTTACACCATAGGACCCCTTAAGACACAATATGACCCCTTAGGACACAATATGATGCAAAGCGACCCAATATAGTGTCATTAGGGGTCATATGGTGTCCTAAGAGGTCATAAGGGTTCATGGGACACCATATGACCCCTATAGACACCATATGACCCCTAACGACACCATAGGACCTCTTAAGACACCAAATCATGTCGTTAGGGGTCATATTGTGTCCTACGACCCCGTAAGACACAATATGACCCCTAATGTTATGGTTTGGTGTCTTAAGGGGTCGATTGATGTCGTCAGGGGTCATATGGTGTGTTGTGACACCATAAGACCCCTTAAGACACCAAATTGTGTTGTTAGAGGACATATTGTGTCCTACGACCCCGTAAAACACAATATGACCCCTAACAACATGATTTAATGTCTTAAGGGGTCCTATCGTGTCATATGGTGTCCCATGAACCCTTATGACCTCTAAGGACACGATATGACCCCTAGTGACACCATATTGGGTCGCTTTGGGTCATATTGTGTCCTAAGGGGTCATATGGTATCTTAAGGGGTCCAATGGTATCCCAAGACACTATATGACCCCTATGGACACCATATGACCCCTGACGATACCAAATCATGTCGTTAGAGGTCATATTGTGTCCTATGACCCCGTAAGACACAATATGACCCCTAATGACAGGATTTGGTGTCTTAAGGGGTCCTATGGTGTCGTTAGGGGTCATATGGTGTCTTGTGACACCATAGGACCCCTTACAACACCAAATCATATCGTTAGGGGTCATATTTACAACATAGGACCCCTTAAGACACAATAACCCAAAGCGACCCAATATGGTGTACCTAAGGGTCATATGGTGTCCTAAGAGGTCATAAGGGTTCATGGGACACCATATGACCCTTATGGACACCATACAACCCCTAACGACACCATAGCACCCCTTAAGACACCAAATCATGTCGTTAGGGGTCATTTTATGTCCTACGACCCCGTAAGACACAATATGGCCCCTAATGTTAGGATTTGGTGTCTTAAGGGGTCAATTGGTTTTGTTAGGGGTCATATGTTGTCTTGTGACACCATAAGACCCCTTAAGAGACCAAATTGTGTCAGTAGTGGTCATATTGTGTTCTCAACCCCGTAAGACACAATATGACTCCTAACAACATGATTCAGTGTCTTAAGGGATCCTATGGTGTCATATGGTGTCTCATGAACCCTTATGACCTCTTAGGACACCATATGACCCCTAGTGACACCATATTGGGTTGCTTTGGGTCACATTGTGTCCTAAGGGGTCATATTGTGTCTTAAGGGGTCGTATGGTGTCCCAAGACACCATATGACCCCTATGGACACCATATGACCCGTAACGACACCAAATCATGTTGTTAGGGGTCATATTGTGTCCTATGACCCTGTAAGACACAATATGACTCCTAATGACATGATTTGGTGTCTTAAGGGGTCCTATGGTGTTGTTAGGGGTCATATGGTGTCTTGTGACACCATACGACCCCTTAAGACACCAAATCATGTCGTTAGGGGTCATATTTACACCATAGGACCCCTTAAGACACAATATGACCCCTTGTGACACAATTTGACCCAAAGTGACCCAATATGGTGTCATTAGGGGTCATATGGTGTCTTAAAAGGTCATAAGGGTTTATGCGACACCATATGACTCCTATGGACACCATAGGACCCCTTAAGACACCAAATCATGTCATTAAGGGTCATATTGTGTCCTACGACCCCGTAAGACACAATATGACCCCTAATGTTATGATTTTGTGTCTTAAGGGGTCGATTGGTGTCATTAGGGGTTAGGTGGTGTCTTGTGACACCATAAGACCCCTTAAGACACCAAATTGTGTCGTTAGGGGTCATATTATGTCCTACAACCCTATAAGACACAATATGACCCCTAACGACATGATTTGGTGTCTTAAGGGGTCCTATTGTGTCATATGTTGTCCCATGAACCCTTATGACCTCTTAGGACACTATATGACCCCTAGTGACACCATATTGGGTCGCTTTGGGTCATATTGTGTCCTGAGGGGTCATATTGTGTCCTAAGGGGTCATATGGTGTCCCAAGACATCATATGACCCCTATGGACACCATATGACCCCTGACGACACCAAATCATGTTGTTAGGGGTTATATTGTGTCCTACGAACTTGTAAGACACAATATGACCCCTAATGACATGATTTGGTTTTTTAATGGGTCCTATGGTGTTGTTAGGGGTCATATGGTGTCTTGTGACACCATAGGACCCCTTAAGACACCAAATCATGTCGTTAGGGGTCATATTTACACCATAGGATGCCTTAAGAGAAAATATGGCCCCTTATGACACAATATAACCCAAAGCGACCCAATATGGTGTCATTAGGGGTCATATGGTGTCCTAAGAGGTCATAAGGGTTCATGGGACACTATATGACCCCTATGGACACCATATGACCCCTAGCGACACCATAGGACCCCTTAAGACACCAAATCATGTTGTTAGGGGTCATATTGTGTCCTACGACCCCGTAAGACACAATATGACCCCTAATTTTATGATTTTCCATCTTAAGGGGTCGATTGGTGTCGTTAAGGGTCATATGGTGTCTTGTGGTACCATAAGACCCCTTAAGAGACCAAATTGTGTTGTTAGTGGTCATATTGTGTCATACGACCCTGTAAGACACAATATGACCCCTAGCGATATGATTTGGTGTCTTAAGGGGTCCTGTGGTGTCATATGGTGTCCCATGAACCCTTTATGACCTCTTAGGACACCATATGACCCGTAGTGACACCATATTAGGTCGCTTTGGGTCATATTGTGTCTTAAGGGGTCCTATGGTGTCCCAAGACACCATATGACCGCTATGGACACCATATGACCCCTAACAACACCAAATCATGTCGTTAGGGGTCATATTCTATCCTACAATCTCGTAAGACATAATATGACACCTAATGACATGATTTGGTGTCTTAAGGGATCCTATGGTGTTGTTAGAGGTCATATGGTGTCTTGTGACACCATAGGACCCCTTAAGACACCAAATTATGTTGGTAGGGGTCATATTTACACCATAGGACCCCTTAAGAGACAATATGACCCAAAGCGACCCAATATGGTGTCATTAGGGGTCATATGGTGTCCTAAGAGGTCATAAGGGTTGATGGGACACCATATGACCCCTAATGACACCATAGGACCCCTTAAGACACGAAATCATGTCGTTATGGGTCATATTGTGTCCTATGACCCCGTAAGACACAAAATGACCCCTAATGTTATGATTTGGTGTCTTAAGGGGTCCTATGGTGTCGTTAGGGGTCATATGGTGTCCAATATAACCCCTTAGGACACGATATGACCCAAAGCAACCCAATATTGTGTCATTAGGGGTCATATGGTGTCCTAAGAGGTCATAAGGGTTCATGGGACACCATATGACCCCTAATGACACCATCCGACCCCTTAAGACACCAAATCATGTCATTAGGGGTCATATTATGTCTTACAGGGTCATAGGACAGAATATGATCGCTATGGACCCCAGGGGTCATATGGTGTGCATGTTAGGGGTCCCACAGATACTGAGAGGGGGGGGGGTGAATCTGTATCTAACCGGTAAATAGAATTTCTAAACTTAAAATATGCAAAACATAATATAATAGTGTACCAGTATGCAAGAAATAATGCAATAAATAGAATCAAGAACATCCACATGAAAAGTACACCATAACACAGGATTTTAACAAGGAAACCCGGTGTGGGAAAAACATCGATGGGATTTGTGACCCACAATATTCACTCATTGGCCAATAAGAAAATATTACTTACAATAGGGGCCTGCACATGGAGCAAGGTCAACTACCTAGAGCTGACTACTCAATGGGAAGTCACACTGACTTACAATTAAGGATTATACTAATCCAATAACTTGTACAGCTTTACAATAGCATCTTCAATGCCAGATTCAGTACCAGTTCCTGCTCTATTCTTTATATATACCCTTTGACCTATATTTTGCACATTAGGTCTGCCTAATATTTTCCTTCTTACTTCTACATCACTCATACAAATGTCTACAATGATCTCCTTTATATATAAGAGTCATTTTACAAATTGCCAAGTCGGGTTACAATAATAAACAAAATATAATATAACAAAAATCCTGTCGGCCTTTGTGCCAGTATACTTCTTTTCTTCTGTGTCGGTGCCGGTGTCGGTGTCCTCAGTGTCGATGTTGAGTTTGATCTACTGATGCCAGTATAATGTCTTTGCCAGTGCCATAGGATTGCAAGGTTGCCATCAATGACAAAACCTTCAATCACATACAATGTCTTATTGGAGTGTTCATATGCCAACAATCTCCCCCTTTGGCATTGATGGCAACACTCATGAGAAATTTCAAAAAGTATCCAAAAATGTGTGTGCTCCCCCTAAGCATATGATTCCTATGTTTTGAATTTTCTCATCCCACTACTCCCCCTTTAGCATCAATGACAAAGGTTGTCAAGATGTCAGTAGAGTTTGTAGTTTCAACTATTCATAACCTCAACCTTGTAGCTGGGTAGTTATAATCTAAAAAAGATCTCCCAAAATCAAGTTTATACTATCCATAAACTTCTTACTATCCTTTATTGTTGTCTTAGTTCTCTTCACTGTACCGGTGAGATGCTGCAAATGCTCTGCTGGTGTTTTGCTTCCCTATGTTAATGCCTTAGAAATTTCCTTCCACAGAGATGCTAGATAGTCCAATCTTGGACTTAGTTTAGATCTCAAATGTTTTGCCTTATTTATTATTCTTTCTTTCTCTTTTTCCAATTTGAGTAGTTCTTCCTCAAAATTTGCTATCTCCTCTTCAAAAACTGATAGTGTATCAGGTGAGTTGACAAAACTATCTGCAAGTTTATTGATCTCATCCTATACCTTGCTTATTTCTTGTCAATATCTATAGTCAAAAAGTTTGTTTTACAGGTATCTTTGTACAAATTTTTGTACTCTTTCAATAAATTACATAGTTCCGGTAGAAGTGTGTCAAAATCTTTATTACACTTCTTTATTTCCTCATCAAAGAATTTCTGTTTTTCAATTTCTACCTTATCCTTCACTGACTCTTCCTTTATTTTCTCAATGTTTGCTGAGATATATTTACACAATGTATCCAATTGTCCTAAATAATCTTTGTTATCTATATTACAATTGGGAGCTATTACCTTCAAAATTGGTATGGAATCATCAATTGCTTTGTAAGCTTGTGAGTTGCAGTCGGTTATTTTCTTGATAGAATCTAATAACACCTCAGTCACATTTGCTGATTTATATGCTGATGATGATCCAACAATCTGAGTACGGGTGGAAGTAACCAAGCTTGTCTTGACCTCTGATAGGTTCGTTTGTGTCTGCATTTCTTTAAGCACTAGTTTTCCTACTTCACTAGTTACCAGTGGCACTATTTTGTTATGTACCTGTTCCGGTTGATGTTGTTCCGGAGCCTTTAGCTCTGTTTGTTTCTCTGTATGTTGTATTGCCTCAGTCTATGACTCAGTCTTTGCCTTTTTCTCTTTATCTTCTGCCGGTTTCTCTATTTTCCCTGCTACCGGAGGCTCATTAGCCATATCTGGCTTATAAATTGTATCTTTGTCTACTACTATGTTGATCTTCTGAGTATCAACATCCATAGTGTATAGGACTTCAGAATTAGGATTATTATCCTCTACATCCATACTCTTAGCTGTCGGTTGATCTTTAGTAGTTGTTGTTTTCACCGGTGGAGTATTTAAAGAAGGTGGGGATAAGTTGTCTTTAACTTTGATGCTTGGTGGTCCACCAACATTTCCTCTCCCTTTGTCTCTATCTTTCTGATAAACCTTTATAGGTTTGGGATTCCTGTACTCTTCTTGTTTTTCTTTCTCAACCAGGAATATATCCCATCCATCTTCTATTTCCTCGGTCACCTCATTAACTCTTCCTACCATTAGTGAAATATGCCAGTGTGTAGTAGAGAATACTGACCGGTTTGCTTGAGCAATTAAATCATCAATTTCTTGTGGAGAGTTTACCAGATATACAACAAGTAGCTTCTCAATTTTTATTTTCTAATCCAATTCTATCACTACTTGTCTTCTTGCCTCAAGTCTTTTGAATAATTCATCAGGAATTTCATTGACTACTTCCATCAAAAATTTCTTGTACATATCCATGTGCAATATAACACTATTTTCAACTTGCTCTTTTTCATCAGCTGTTAGAGTGTCATATATTTTCTCTATGTTGTTCAATTTACCTTCCTCTACGATTTCATTTAGTAATATATAAAGAGGGGCCAAGTCATTGTTTGTCCTCTTCTTCTTCTTGGGTGTCAGTTTCTTCTTTGGTGTGGCCTTTCTTACCGGAGATCTCACAGCATGTTGCTTTTGCCTTGTCCTCCTAGGTGAAGGTGTGGTTGCCGATGAGGGATCTCTTTTTCTTACAACTCTTTTAAAAGTTGCAGGCAAGTCACTTCCTGAAGAAGTACCTACCGGTGATATTTTGAGTTTCAGACTGTGGAGCTACTAACTCATCCTCTATTATGTCGATTTTATTCAATATAATATGACCCCTAATGACACCATATTAGGTCGCTTTGAGTCATGTTGTGGTCTATGACCCCTTAGGACACCATATGACCCCTAACGACATTATTTCATGTCTTAAGGGGTCCTATGGTGTCGTTAGGGGTCATATCTTGTCCATAGGGGTCATATGGTGTCTTGGGACACCATAGGACCCCTTAGGACACAATATGACCCAAAGTGACCCAATATGGTTTCATTAGGGGTCATATGGTGTCGTAAGAGGTCATAAGGGTTCATGGGACACCATATGACCCCTATGGACACCATATGACCCCTAACAACACCATAAGATCCCTTAAGACATCAAATCATGTCGTTAGGGGTCATATTGTGTCCTACGACCTCGTAAGGCACAATATGACCCCTAATGTTATGATTTGGTGTCTTAAGGGGTCGATTGGTGTCGTTAGAGGTCATATGGTCTCTTGTGACACCATAAGACCCCTTAAGACACCAAATTGTGTTGTTAGGGGTCATATTGTGTCCTATGACCCTGTAAGACACAATATGACCCCTAACGACATGATTTGGTGTCTTAAGGGGTCCTATGGTGTCATATGGTATCCCATGAACCATTATGACCTCTTAGGACATGATATGACCCCTATTGACACCATATTGGGTCGGTTTGGGTCATATTGTGTCCTAAGGGGTTATATTGTGTCTTAAGGGGTCCTATGGTGTCCCAAGACACCATATGACCCCTATGGACACCATATGACCCCTAACGACACCAAATCATGTCGTTAGGGGTCATATTCTGTCAAACGACCCCGTAAGAAACAATATGACCCCTAATGACATGATCTGGTGTCTTAAGGGGTCCTATGGTGTCGTTAGGGGTCATATGGTGTCTTGTGACACCATATGAACCCTTAAGACACCAAATCATGTCGTTATGGGTCATATTTACACCATAGGACCCCTTAAGACACAATATGACCACTTAAGACACAATATCACCCAAAGCGACCCAATATAGTGTCATTAGGGGTCATATGGTGTCCAAAGAGGTCATAAGGGTTCATGGGACACCATATGACCCCTATGGACATTATATGACCCCTAACGACACCATAGGACATCTTAAGACACCAAATCATGTCGTTAGGGGTCATATTGTGTCCTACGACCTCGTAAGATAGAATATGACCCCTAATGTTATGATTTGGTGTCTTAAGGGGTCGATTGGTGTCGTTAGGGGTCATATGGTGTCTTGTGATACCATAAGACCCCTTAAGACATGAAATTGTGTCGTTAGGGGTCATATTGTGTCCTACGACCCTGTAAGACACAATATGACCCCTAACGACATGATTTGGTGTCTTAAGGGGTCCTATGGTGTCATATGGTGTCCCATGAACCCTTATGACCTCTTAGGACACCATATGACCCCTAGTGACACCATATTGGGTCGCCTTGGGTCATATTGTGTCCTAAGGGGTCATATTGTGTCTTAAGGGGTCCTACGGTGTCCCAAGACACCATATGACCCCTAAAGACACCAAATCATGTCATTAGGGGTTATATTGTGTCCTACGACCTCATAAGACACAATATGACCCCCAATGACATGATTTGGTGTCTTAAGGGGTCCTATGGTGTCGTTAGGGGTCATATGGTGTCTTGTGACACAATAGGACCCCTTAAGACACTAAATCATGTCGTTAGGGGTCATATGGTGTCTTGTGACACAATAGGACCCCTTAAGACACTAAATCATGTCATTAGGGGTCATATTTACACCATAGGACCCCTTAAGACACAATATGACCCCTTAGGACACAATATGACCCAACGCAACCCAATATGGTGTCATTAGGGGTCATATGGTGTCTTAAGAGGTCATAAGGGTTCATGGGAAAACATATGACCCCTATGGATACCATATGACCCCTAACGACACCATAGGATCCCTTAAGACAACAAATCATGTCGTTAGGGGTCATATTGTGTCCTACGACCCCGTAAGACACAATATGACCCCTAATGTTATGATTTGGTGTCTTAAGGGGTCGATTGGTATCGTTAGGGGTCATATGCTGTCTTGTGACACCATAAGACCCCTTAAGACACCAAATTGTGTTGTTAGGGGTCATATTGTGTCCTACGACCCCGTAAGACACAATATGACTCCTAACGACATGATTTGGTGTCTTAAGGGGTCCTATGGTGTCATATGGTGTCCCACGAACCCTTATGACCTCTTAGGACACCATATGACCCCTAGTGACACCATATTGGGTCGCTTTGGGTCATATTGTGTCTTAAGGGGTCCTATGGTGTCTGAAGACACCATATGATCCCCATGGACACCATATGACTTCTAACGACACCAAATCATGTTGTTGGGGATCATATTGTGTCCTACGACCCCGTAAGACACAATATGACCCCTAATGACATGATTTGGTTTCTTAAGGGGTCCTGTGGTGTCGTTAGGGTTCATATGGTGTCTTGTGACACCACAGGACCCCTTAAGACACGAAATCATCTCGTTAGGGGTCATATTTACACCATAGGACCCCTTAAGAAATAATATGAGCCCTTATGACACAATATGACCAAAAGCAACCCAATATGGTGTCATTAGGGGTCATATAGTGTCCTAAGAGGTCATAAGGGTTCATGGGACACCATATGACCCCTATGGACACCATATGACCCCCTAAAGAGACCATAGGACCCCTTAAGACACCAAATCATGTTGTTAGAGGTCATATTGTGTCCTACGACCCCATAAGACATAATATGACCCCTAATTTTATGATTTGCTATCTTAAGGGGTTGATTGGTGTCGTTAGCGGTCATATGGTGTCTTGTGACACCATAAGACCCCTTAAGACACCAAATTATGTCGTTAGGGGTCATATTGTGTCATACGACCTTGTAAGACACAATATGACCCAATATGGTGTCACTAGGGGTCATATGGTGTCTTAAGAGGTCATAAGGGTTCATTGGAAACCATATGACCCCTATGTATAGGATATGACCCCTTAGGGCACAATACGACCCAAAGCGACCCAATATGGTGTCATTAGGGGTCATATGGTGTCTTAAGAGGTCATAAGGGTTCAACGGAAACTATATGACCACAATGGATACCATATGACCCCTAACGACACCATAGGATCCCTTAAGACACCAAATCGTTTTGTTAGGGGTCATATTGTGTGCTACGACCCCGTAAGACACAATATGACCCCTAATGTTATGATTTGGTGTCTTAAGGGGTCGATTGGTTTCGTTAGGGGTCATATGTTGTCTTGTGACACCATAAGACCCCTTAAGACACTAAATTGTGTCGTTAGGGGTCATATTGTGTCCTACGACCCCGTAAGACACAATATGACCCCTAAAGACATGATTTGGTGTCTTAAGCGGTCCTATGGTGTCATATGGTATCCCATGAACTCTTATAACCTCTTAGGACATGATATGACCCCTAGTGACAGCATATTGGGTTGCTTTGGGTCATATTGTCTCCTAAGGGGTTATATTGTGTCTTAACGGGTCCTATGGTGTCCTAGGACACCATATGACCCCTATGGATGCAATATGACCCCTAACGACACCGAGTCATGTCGTTAGGGGTCATATTGTGTCCTACGACCACCCCTATGGACACAATATGACGCCTAACGACACCGAGTCATGTCGTTAGGGGTCATATTGTGTCCTACGACCTTGTAAGACACAATATGACCCCTAATGACATGATTTGTTGTCTTAAGGGGTCCCATGGTGTCGTTAGGGGTCATATGGTGTCTTGTGACACCATAGGATCCCTTAAGACACCAAATCATGTCGTTAAGGGTCATATTTACACCATAGGATCCCTTAAGACACAATATGACCACTTATGACACAATATCACCCAAAGCGACCCAATATAGTGTCATTAGGGGTCATATGGTGTCGTAAGAGGTCATAAGGGTTCATGGGACACCATATGACCCCTATTTACATTATATGACCCCTAACGAGACCATAGGACCTCTTAAGACACCAAATCATGTCATTAGGGGTCATATTGTGTCCTACGACCTTGTAAGATAGAATATGACCCCTAGTGTTCTCATTAGGTGTCTTAAGAGGTCGATTGGTGTCGTTAGGGGTCATACAGTGTCTTGTGACACCACAAGACCCCTTAAGACACCAAATTGTGTCGTTAGGGGTCATTTTGTGTGCTACGACCCCGTAAGACACAATATGCTCCCTAACGACATGATTTGGTGTCTTAAGGGGTCCTATGGTGTCATATGGTGTCCCATGAACCCTTATGACCTCTTAGGACACCATACGACCCCTAGTGACACCATATTGGGTTGCTTTGGGTCATATTGTGTCCTAAGGGGTCATATTGTGTCTTAAGGGGTCCTATGGTGTCCCAAGACACCATATGTCCCCTATGGACACCATATGACCCCTAACGACACCAAATCATTTTGTTAGGGGTCATATTGTGTGCTACAACCCCGTAAGACACAATATGACCCCTAATCACATGATTTGGTGTCTTAAGGGGTCCTATGGTGTCGTTAGGTGTCATATGGTGTCTTGTGACACCATAGGACCCCTTAATACACCAAATCATGTTGTTAGGGGTCATATTTACACCATAGGACCCCTTAAGACACAATATGACCCAAAGCGACCCAATATGGTGTCATTAGGGGTCATATGGTGTCCTAAGAGGTCATAAGGGTTCATGGGACACCATATGACCCCTAACAACACCGTAGGACCCCTTAAGACACCAAATCATGTCGTTAGGGGTCATGTTGTGTCCTACGATCCCGTAAGACACAATATGACCCCTAATGTTATGATTTGGTGTCTTAAGGGGTCGATTGGTTTTGTTAGGGGTCATATGTTGTCTTGTGACACCATAAGACCCCTTAAGACACCAAATTGTGTCGTTAGGGGTCATATTGTGTTCTACGACTCCGTAAGACACAATATGATTCCTAATGACATGATTTGGTGTCTTAAGGGGTCTTATGGTGTCATATGGTGTCCCATGAACCCTCATGACCTCTTAGGACACAATATGACACCTACTAACATCATATTGGGTCCCTTTGGGTCATATTGTGTCCTAAGGGGTCATATTGTGTCTTAAGGGGTCCTATGGTGTCCCAAGACACCATATGATACCCCTATGGACACCATATGACCCGTAAGGACACCGAATCATGTCATTAGGGGTCATATTGTGTCCTACGACCCTGTATTACACAATATGACTCCTAATGACATGATTTGGTGTTAGAAGGGGTCCTATGGTGTTGTTAGGGGTCATATGGTGTCTTGTGACACCATAGGACCCCTTAAGACACCAAATCATGTCGTTAGGGGTCATATTTACACCATAGGACCCCTTAAGACACAATATTACCCCTTGTGACACAATATGACCCAAAGAAACACAATATTGTGTCATTAGGGGTGATATGGTGTCCTAAGAGGTCATAAGGCTTCATGCGACACCATATGACCCCTCTGGACACCATATAACCCCTAACGACACCATAGGACCCCTTAAGACACCAAATCATGTCGTTAGGGGTCATATTGTGTCCTACGACCCTGTAAGACACAATATGACTCCTAATGTTATGATTTGGTGCCTTAAGGGGTAGATTGGTGTTGTTAGGGGTCATATGGTGTCTTGTGATACCACAAGATCCCTTAAGACACCAAATTGTTTCGTTAGGGGTCCTATTGTGTCATATGGTGTCCCATGAACCCTTATGACCTCTTAGGACACTATATGACCCCTAGTCAAACCATATTGGGTCGCTTTGGGTTATATTGTGTCCTAAGGGGTCATATTGCATCTTAAGGGGTCCTATGGTGTCCCAAGTCACCATATGACCCCTAACGACACCAAATCATGTCGGTAAGGGTTATATTATGTCCTACGACCCTGTAAGACACAATATGACCCCTAATGACATGATTTGTTGTCTTAAGGGGTCCTATGGTGTAGTTAGGGGTCATATGGTGTCTTGTGACACCATAGGACCCCTTAAGACACCAAATCATTTCGTTAGGGGTCATATTGTGTCCTACGACCCCGTAAGACATAATATGACCCCTAATGTTATGATTTGGTGTCTTAAGGGGATGATTGGTGTCGTTAGGGGTCATATTGTGTCTTGTGACACCATAAGACCCCTTAAGACACCAAATTGTGTTGTTTGGGGTCATATTGTGTCTTACGACCCCATAAGAAACAATATGACCCCTAATGACATGATTTGGTGTCTTAAGGTGTCCTATGGTATCATATGGTGTCCCATGAACCCTTATGACCTCTTAGGACACCATATGACCCCTAGTGACACCATATTGGTTTGCTTTGAGTCATATTGTGTCTTAAGGGGTCCTATGGTGTCCCAAGACACTATATGATCCCCATGGACACCATATGACCCCTAACGACACCAAATCATGTCATTTTGGATCATATTGTGTCCTACGACCCCGTAAGAAATAATATGACCACTAATGACATGATTTGGTGTCTTAAGGGGTCCTGTGGTATCGTTAGGGTTCATATGGTGTCTTGTTACGCCACAGGACCCCTTGAGACACCAAATCATGTCGTTAGGGGTCATATTTACACCATAGGACCCCTTAAGAAACAATATGACCCCTTATGACATAATATGACCCAAAGCAACCCAATATGGTGTCATTAGGGGTCATATACTATCCTAAGAGGTCATAAGGGTTCATGGGACACCATATGACCCCTATGGACACCATATGACCCCTAAAGACACCATAGGACCCCTTAAGACAACAAATCATTTTGTTTGGGGTCATATTGTGTCCTACGACCCCATAAGACACAATATGACCCCTATTTTTATGATTTGCTATCTTAAGGGGTTGATTGGTGTCGTTAGGGGTCATATGGTGTCTTGTGACACCATAAAACCCCTTAAGACACCAAATTATGTCGTTAGGGGTCATATTGTGTCATACGACCCTGTAAGACACAATATGACCCCTAATGACATGATTTGGTGTCTTACGGGGTCTTATGGTGTCATATGGTGTCCCATGAACCCTTATGACCTCTTAGGACACCATATGACCCCTAGTGACACCATATTGGGTTGCTTTGGGTCATATTGTGTCCTAAGGGGTCATATTGTGTCTTAAGGGGTCCTATGGTGTCCCAAGACACCATATGACCCCTATGGACACCATATGACCCATAACGACACCAAATCATGTCGTTAGGGGTCATATTCTATTCTACGACCTCATAAGACACAATATGACACCTAATGACATGATTTGGTGTCTTAAGGAATCCTATGGTGTTGTTAGGGGTCATATGGTGTCTTGTGACACCATAGGACCCCTTAAGACACAATATGACCCAAATCAACCCAATATGGTGTCATTAGGGGTCATATGGTGTCCTAAGAGGTCATAAGGGTTGATGGGACACCATATGACCCCTAACGACACCATAGGACCCCTTAAGACAGCAAATCATGTCGGTAGGGCTCATATTGTGTCCTACAACCCCATAAGACACAATATTACCCCTAATGTTATGATTTGGTGTCTTAAGGGGTCCTATGGTGTCGTTAGGGGTCATATGGTGTCCATAGGGGTCATATGGTGTCTTGGAACACCATAGGACCCCTTAAGACATAATATAACCCCTTAGGATAGAATATGACCCAAAGTGACCCAATATTTTGTCATTAGGGGTCATATGGTGTCCTAAGAGGTCATAAGGGTTCATGGGACACCATATGACCCCTATGGACACCATATGACCCCTATGGACACCATATGACCCCTAGCGACACCATCAAACCTCTTAAGACACCAAATCATGTCATTAGGGGTCATATTATGTTTTACAGGGTCATAGGACTGAATATGATCCCTATGGACCCTAGGGGTCATATGGTGTCCATGTTAGGGGTCCCATAGATACTGAGAGGGGGGAGTGAATCAGTATCTAACCGATAATTACAATTTCTTAACTTAAAATATGCAGAACATAATATAATAGTGTACCGGTATGCAAGAAATAATGCAATAAACAGAATCAAGAACATCCACATGAAAAGTACACAAAACAAAGGATTTTAACGAGAAAACTTGGTGTGGGAAAAACATCAGTGATATTTGTGACCCACAATATTCACTCACTGGCCAATAAGAGAATATTACTTACAATAGGGGCTTGCACATGTAGGAAGGCCAATTGCCTAGAGCTCACTGCTCAATGGGAAGTCACATTGACTTAAAAATAAGGATTATACTAATCTAATAACTTGTACTGCTTTACAATAGCATCTTCAATGCCAGATTCAGTACCGGTTCCTACTCTATTCTTTACATATACCCTATGACCTATATTTCACACATTAGGTCTACCTAATATTTTCCTTCTTACTTCTACATCACTCATACAAATGTCTACAATGATCTCCTTTATATATAAGAGTCATTTTACAATTTGCCAAGTTGGCTTACAATAATAAACAAAATATTATATAACCAAAATCTTGTCGGCCTTTGTGCTGGTATACTTCTTTTCTTTTGTGTTGGTGCTGGTGTCGGTGTCCTAAGTGCCTGTGTTGAGTGTGATTTGCTGATGCCGGTATAATGTCTTTGTTGGTGCCATAGGATTGCAAGGTTGCCATCAATGAAAAAACCTTCAATCACATACAATGTCTCATTGGAGTGTGCATATGCCAACAATTTACCCCTTTGGCATTGATGGCAACACTCATGAGAAATTTCAAAAAGTATCCAAAAATGTGTGTGCTCCCCCTAAGCATATGATTCTTGTGTTTTGAATTTTCTCATCCCACTACTCCCCCTTTGGCATCAATGACAAAGGTTGTCAAGATGTCAGTAGAGTTTGTAGTTTCAACTATTCATAACCTCAACCTTGTAGCTGGGTAGTTATAATCTAAAAAAGATCTCCCAAAATCAAGTTTATACTATCCATAAAATTCTTACTATCCTTTATTATTGTCTCAGTTCTCTTCACTGTACTGGTGAGATGCTGCAAATCCTCCATCGGTGTTTTGCTTCCCTATGTTAATGCCTCAGAAATTTCCTTCCACAGAGATGCTAGATAGTCCAATCTTGGACTTAGTTTAGATCTCAAATGTTTTGCCTTATTTATTATTCTTTCTTTCTCTTTTTCCAATTTGAGTAGTTCTTCCTCAAAATTTGCTATCTTCTCTTCAAAAACTGATAGTGTATCAGGTGAGTTGACAAAACTATCTACAAGTTTATTGATCTCATCCTCTACCTTTCTTATTTTCTTGTCAATATCTATAGTCAAAAAGTTTGTTTTACAGGTATCTTTGTACAAACTTTTGTACTCTTTCAATAAATTACATAGTTCCGATAGAAGTGTGTCAAAATCTCTATTACACTTCTTTATTTACTCATCAAAGAATTTATGTTTTTCAATTTCTACCTTATCCTTCACTGACTCTTCCTGTATTTTTCCAATGTTTTCTGAGATATATTTACACAATGTATCCAATTGTGCTAAAGAATTTTTGTTATCTATATTATAGTTGGGAGCTATTACCTTCAAAATTGGTATGGAATCATCAACTGCTTTGTAAGCTTGTGAGCTGTAGTCAGTTATTTTATTGATAGAATCTAATAACACCTCAGTCACATTTGTTGATTTATATGTTGATGATGATCCAACAATCTGAGTACTGGTGGAAGTAACCAAGCTTGTATTGACTTTTGGTAGGTCAGTTTGTGTCTGCATTTCTTTAAGCACTGGTTTTCCTACTTCACTAGTTACCAGTGGCACTATTTCCTTATGTACCTATTCCGGTTGATGTTGTTCCGAAGCCTTTAGCTCTGTTTGTTTCTTTGTATGTTGTATTGCCTCAGTCTGTGACTTAGTCTCTGCCTTTTTCTCTTTATCTTCTGCCAATTTCTCTGTTTCCCCTGCTACCGGGGGCTCATTAGCCATATCTGACTTATCAGTTGTATCTTTGTCTACTACTATGTTGATCTTCTGAGTATCAACATCCACAGTGTAGAGGACTTTAGAATTAGGATTATTATCTGTAGACACCTAAAAATGGTCAACGCTTGCGGAGTCATACTTTAACATTTGCGCATTGCCTCATTTTAGGTTTTTGCGTCGCATTAACATTTCTCCTATGATTCACACTTGGTTTTTATCATTTGTGAACATCGAGTCATTCTTCTACATTCTTCATTCATCTCATTCTCAAATTTGGTCTTATCGACAACACTATCCAGTCATGATTTTGATCGATTTTATCCTGTCGCATCAATGTGCGTGCTTATTTGTCATCATTTTGGACATCGTCAATCCTAATTAGGGTTTTATCCTCTTATTAATCTTATCATCAATCTTATCATTTTGGACATCGTCAATCCTAATTAGGGTTTTGGCCTCTTTTCAATATTATCATCTGGCAATCGGTTTATCAATCTTGTCGTTTTACGATCGATTTGTCATCGATCATTGTCTTGTTCGATCTTGTCATTTTGCGATCGATTTGTCATTGATCGTGGTCATTTCCAATCTTGTCGTTTTGCAATCCATTTTGTCATCGATCCTTGTCCTCTTGTTAATTTTGTCATTTTGCGATCATTTCGCTATTGATTGTTGTCTATCTCAATTATGTCAATTTGGATCAATTTGTCATTGTTCCTCGTCAATTGGCGCATTTATCAATCAAATCATTTATCACATTGGTCCTTTGTTAAATCAAAATCATGATCGACATTAATTATCTTCAATCAGGACCTAATTGTCATCCTCGCATTGCTAATTCACCTTCTAGGGTTTCATGATTTAGTCATTTAACCTTGCTTATCATTTTCTTCCTTTAGGATTAATAAATTACTTATTTATCCTAAGTCTTCTCATTACAATTAAATCTTCATTTAATTGGCTAATTATTCCTCTTTGTGAATTAATTAATAAATGACAAATTATTAATTAATTTACCTAATTTACCTAATTCCTAAATTCTTAATTCTCTAATTTCCTAATTTCTTAATTCCTAATTTCAAATTCCTCCTATTTCTCTCCTAAATTCATGGAAATAACATGTCAATTTGTCATAATTTGTCATAATTGACAATCAATCAATTTTGACATAGAAGTTGTCATAATTTGTCATAAATTATCAATCAACAAATTTTGCATAGAAAGTGCATAATTTGTCATAATTTGTCATAATTGACACAATTGATTTGCAATTTCCATTTGAATTGAATCATGCTAATCTTGTCATTTCTTTAATTCTTCTATAAATTGGATGATCTTCATCAATCAAAGCTAATTGGTAATCAGACTATCGAATTTCTAGTACTCTTGATCAATAATCTTGTCTACTTGCTTTCAATTATGTGTGTGCACTTGTAGGTGAGATCCACAACCAAACCATTTGAAGAGGAAAGAAGAACAATGGAGCCGCATGGAAGGAGCATTCAAATCGTCATCCAGTTTGCATAATATTTTTTTATGCTTTGTTTTCATGTCTCTATTGGATGTTGTTTAGGATAGATCATTGCAATTTGCTTTCGTGATTGAGCTAGATTAGTTTTGATATTGCTTGTGATGATTTCCTATTTCCTAACGTACATTAATTGGTGAACCCAACATGAACACTAACCATCTAACCCCTTAACTGTGTTTTTGAGTGCTTTCAAGTTGATTTGTAGGCCAAAAACCCAAAAAACAGGGTCGTGTAGGGTGTTCTGGGGACTTCTGCGCCTGTGTGAAGCAACTTGCACCTGTGTTGAGCATTCTGCACTTGTGTAGGGGACATTCTGTGCTTGTGTCATGGGTTTTGTGCCTGTGTCATGAGTTCTGCACCAGTGTAAAGTCCAGAACATAGGTAAAAAATGCAGCGTTTACTTGAAATTTGTTGTGTTTTTGCATTCTATTTTCTGTGCTTTGGATTTTGGTACTAATTATCTGTGTAGAATCTTGCCATACGCATGGCAAAGATAATAAATCAAACTAATAACGCGCTTTGTGCAGATTCCAAAGTCAAAGAATAAGCGTATCAAACTTCTAACTTGGGTTTTTGCAGGTTGCCTTGGAGAAACAACCAAACTTTATGTTTGCAATTAATTTTTAGGCACCTAGTGATTTCTAAATAGGTTGGAATGAACATTTGTTTTCTTTGGTTGTTGAGTATGACATTGGAGTAGGACAATATGCTCTCATCCTTCTTAGGGTGATCAAAAATCCAGATCTTCGATACCATGCTTGTGTTGTTGATTGTGTGTCACATTTAGAGGGCCTGCCTTCCCGACCACTTTGCTTTTGCAAGCAAGTGATAATCATGAGAAGGGAATGACCCAAAGTGAGTATGGCTAGAATTCCTTGGCGTTCTAACTCACTATAAAAAAATACCCGATGAGCGAAATCTTTGAAGGAAGTGTTACGTGGGAATTGCAGTTACTTGGGAAGTGATGACCCTTGAACTGTTTCTCATATCAACATCTAAGTAGGGCCTCTTGGTCTAAATCATGCTTGCGCGACTACATTTGTTTGGTATCTTGATGGGCTTAATGTCTCAATCACACTTGCGTGACATCAAGGAGTAACACTTAACAGAAATCCTTACTAAACACCTTGTTTTTAGAGGCCAAAAACCCTTCTAGTTGCTTGAGAAGGACAAATTCGGATACTTGGAAGAGATACTAGGTTCGCCATGGGGAGATTTCCATGGGGACTGATGCTTGTCTGCCCTGAGAAGTGAGTGCCATGGAGGGGAGCCCGTGGGGTCAAGCATCTATGTATTCTCCTTAAATCCCATAATGAGTCTACCTCTCAAGTACCTAATGTCTTTGCCTACCATAAGAAATGTGGAAATGAGCATGATTGTCTTGAGTCTAAGTTGCAATATCTTGTATTCTTTGCTTGTCAAAAGTTGAATTGTACCTCATTTCAAGAGCAAGGCAAATTGATCCAACATAAGACTAAACACAAGAGACATTCATCCAACAAAAATTCAAAAAGATTCAAAGATCATCTTCCTAGAACATGGTTATCCAACATTGTTCAAAAACTTGTCTCAACATTTATGTCACTTACATTTAGGTTCATCCTAGGTTGCATTTTGCAAAGTTCATTGTCAAGTACCAAGGTTAGATTTCACCTAAGTCATACTCCTTTCAATAGGGGTCATCCATTTGCATGTGTCCTCTTGCATTAAAGTCATACTATTGTCATACATTCATATTTGCATACCCTAAGTCTCTTCATTAAGCTTAAGTCATTATCATATCATAGCAATTGTCCTTTTGCATATAGTGTCAAAGCTAGGTCTTGTCATACTTGAGTAATCCAAATCTTTGATAAAACCTAAGTCATTGTTAAGAAGTTTAGACCTTATCAAACCTTTTGTCCTTTTGGCATCAATATCATTTCGTCAAACCTAGCTTAGTATCCAAGCATATAGGGGAGACATTGTCATCTTGTCCTTTTGTCACTTGGTCCTTTTGTCCTTTGAGGTCTAGACATCATTTCAATTTCCTAAAGGTCTCTTTTAGATTTGCATTCATAAGTTTGTCAAAATCTTCAAAAACAACCAAAACATAGATTGCATTTTCATTTATTTAGTTTGCATTTAGTTGCATATCATATATTGTCTTTGAAAAATTCCAAAAACATTGCATTTGCATAAGTGACATGCCTGTTGAGACAAGATCAAAATCTAAGAAGATGAGTGAACCAATGTATCAACCCATGGACAACATAGCAAATTCGCAGTTTCAAACTAGTCAAACAGTGCAAGTTGAAGGTTCATCAAACATATCTCTACCACCATATGGAACGGTTCAACTTGGACCACCACCATTATATGAACCAGTGTTTGTACCTATGAAACCAGGACATGGGAGTGTCCCACCAACTCCAAGAGGAAATGCACCTTTCAACTAGAATCAGCCCAGCTTGCAACATGAAATACAAACATTGTATGAAGAACCAACTCTCTCACAAGGATTTGGTTTAGATCAAGGCATTCACCAAGAAACAAATCCAAATATCCAACCAAACTCTTCATCCGATTCCGATGATTCGGATGATGTTGACATGTTCCTTCAAAATCCAAAGATAACAAGAAAGATGGATAAGTTCTTGAGTAAGGTCTTTAAGATGTTTCCACAAAAATATCTTAACATGATGAGTAATGTGACCTCTTCAAGTGAACAAGTCAATGTGCAAAAACAACAAGGTGGTGAGTTGTTAAGTTTCTCTCTGCATCCAAATGAAGAAAATGTGCAACCTGAAACTCAGCCTACCTTAATGAGTAAACGTGCTTCAAAGGCATTGACAGTGACTATTCCTCAAAAGTCACCATTTGAGACAATAAATAATCCACTATTCAATGTAACACCTGCAACACAAGATCAAACAAAGACCATGCAAATATTGACAAATATCCCTCAACAAGAAGTAGTTCCTAATATGCATAAAATTGGATCAAAATCTAAGATGCAGGAAAGCTTCACGACTGGAATGCCTGATATCACTAATGTCCAAAGCAATTCCACGATGCAAAAAAGTTCTTATGTCCCATTAAATTCAATATATTTGCCAAAAACTATTGCGACAGATCCTTCGATAATGGTGACACAAAGAGCTACGGATAGTGGTTTGCACCAACAACAATTGTTGCAACAATTGAGTAATATACAAAAGGTACAATCGAATGTGCAAACAAGCAATGTACCACAACAACAATTTCACATTTGAAAACAAATTGCAGCGCCTTTAGCACCATTACAAGTTAACGCAAACTTGCAACCATCACAATGGATTGGACAAACAACACAGCAAGTTAATGCAAGTGCTATACCCCATCCTAAGGAGAAGCAACGAAAACCATCTAAACAAAGTTTTTTACAAATAATGGGATATACACCACGACAACAATTGACACAAAGTCAACAAATTCCAATCCGTCAGCTTCAACACCAACATGTGCCACAATATGTGCCAAGGCAAACAAGCTATCCTACTTCACAACCGCAAGTGGTGCCTATGCAATATCAACAACCTACTCAATTGCAATATCAACCTAGGCTCCAAGAAGCACAACAACAAGGTCGATATCAAGGCATAGCACAACTGCAACAACAAGAGATGTACCAAGAATTTTATATGTCGAAAATGCCAAAAATGACCATTGTAGAGTATCAACAACCGATCAGAAATGCGATATATCAACAAAGAATACCAACCGGGATTAATGATGGACCTCTAAAATCTGATACAATTGCGCAACAACTTGAGAAGTTGCAACAAAAAGTTGATGCATTAGAAACTAAAGGAACAAAGAAGTTGTATACAGATCAAGATTTATGTCCTAATCCATTTGACAAGAGTGTATACATGCCTCCATTCCCTAAGCATTTTGAGGCACCCAACTTTGAGAAATATAAAGGGAATGGCAATCCAAAAGATCATATTCGAGCATTTTTCGCGGCATGTACGGAAGTAAGCTATGAGGAGACATATTTAATGCGATTATTTGCACGAAGTCTCACAGGACAAGCCATGGATTGGTATTCACATCTGCCAGGAAATATAAAGACTTGGTTGGAATTGGCTCAAAAGTTTTTATCTCATTTCGCATTCAATATCGACAGTGATGTGACTATGTCAGATTTATGCAATACCAAGCAAAAACAAGGTGAACCATTAGTGACCTTTTTGCAACGATGGCGAAGCTTGTATAGTCATTCTTCTCTTGATATACCTGAAGAACAACAAGTGAATCTGTTTATCCAAAATTTGGTCCCAGAAATGATGTATGAGCTAAAATTGAAAAGTCCTAGTACTATAGAGAAACTCATTAAGAAAGGAATGAGCATTGAAATGACTCTTGTAGCTAAAGGAATTATCAAGCTCAATAAAGACAGTGACAACACAAATTATTCAGGGGACAGAAACAAATTTTGGTATAAGAACAAGAATGTCACTAATGATGGTGTTGTTGATGCGAGAGCGGTGAATGCAAATCAACCCCCATTCACAATCAATAAATTGAGTGTTCCTAATATGTCAACTATGGAACAAAATCAAGCACCAATGAGCAATGTTACTCAACAGCCGCAATATCAACAACATGCTCAACAGCCGCAATATCAACAACATGCTCAACAACAGCATACTCAATAATATAATCAACAACAAGGCCAACAACGCAAACCCTTCTGATCGCGGGATGGACCCCCTCAATAGTTTATGCCATTGGGAGAGCCTATTGAATCAGTAATGAAGCAATTAATACAAGCGAAATTTATCAAGCTACCAGATATTAAGGCAGAACCAACGGTAAAGCCGCATTGGTGGAATGATAATGCGTACTGTGAGTATCATCGGTCCAAAGGACATAAAACTGCATCATGTTTCCAATTGAAACAAATGATTCAAGATTTATTAGAGAAAGGAGTAATTGAAGTAGATCCACCCTATCCGACCTCTAACACTGATCATACTATTTTCAAAACTCCTTTGCTGGATCATGACAAGGGTAAAGCGTCTTCTTCCAACTCTACTCAAACGGCCAATTATGCAAATACCGGTTATCACAATGTTATTAATTGTTTTCATCATCAAATGAGTATGTTTCCACCTTGAGAATAAAAGGACAAGATCCTTCTTGCACGGTCACCACTCATCGATCCAAAATAGTCTTGAAAGGAGCTCCTGCAGCTCCTCCCAAACCAACTCCTACAAGTCAGTATAATCTTTTGGATCATCTAGGAAAAACACCTGCACAAATATCCATTCTAGAGTTGTTGAAAATGTCTCCCATGCATCGTGCAGTCCTAGATAAAGCTTTGATTGAGTCCACTGTCTCGACAGATATTGATGTTGACAAGTTTCAAGCCCGGATTAGACATTTAGCTGTTTCCCAAAGTGTCGCATTTTCTGATAATGATATCTTACTTGATAAGCTCCCTCATAACGATCCTTTGCACCTTGAAGTCTTTGTCCATAATTGCAAAATCTGACGAGTCTTGATAGATGGCGAAGCAGGTCTTAATATTTGTACCTTGAGAGTGGTCATTGGCCTTGGATATACAGAAAATGACATTGATGCTTCCAAAAGAATAACAATCAAAGCATATGATGATGCTGAATGTCCATCCAAAGGGATAATTGCATTGCCTATCAAAGTTGGTCCAGTGACAGAAAACACTTTCCTACAAGTCCTAGACCTTGATCTCCCTTATAATATGATTCTTGGCCGTCCATGGATCCATGCAATGAAAGTAGTTCCATCCACTTATCATTAATGTCTAAAATATCCTTACAATGGAACTGAGATAACAATTCCAGGAGATCCTAATCCATTTCAATTCTGTGCTACCCTAAAGGATACTCCTCAGCAGCAAGTCCCAGTCAATAGAGAAGCCAAATCAGATAATTATGTGGATCCTAATGCATTGTTAGATGCTGTCAAAGGAAAATTGAAGATACAGGACCAAGGGTGTGGAGAATATTCAATGGATCAAACATTCCTCATCGGGAATTTGCCAATATCTCCAAAATCATATGGAAAACCGCATTTATTGCAAAAGGAACCCAAGGTCATTATTCAATATCAGCCTTCCACTACATTTGCAAGATGGGGAGAACTTGACAAAGAAACTATAGATGATGATGTCATAGACTGGCTCTATAAGGATCCAACTGAAACCCCACTTGTCAAATTGCCAGTGGAATTGTATGGCAAAGGATTTACTATGCTGCAGAAGAAAGGATATGATGGCTGCAGTGGCTTAGGCCTGAACAACAATGGAAGGCTAGAACCTGTCATACCCAAGAGGCGACCTCCAACTTTAGGGTTAGGTTTTGTACCATTGCGAATCGGATCTTCTTCTACCAAAGTGACCACGTGTGGAAAAGGGCGTAACTCTGATGATGAAATAACACCTGAGGATACCCGACCTGAAACTGATTCTAATGAATGGGAGTGGAGTTCTTTTTCTTCTAGCTCCTATGCCCTTGACAATGTCTTCATTGACCCTAATAATTTGCCTATGGAAGACAAACATGAAATAAATCCTCTTCCTAAAACATGTCCTCATGCTTGGATAGAGTCATTTTGGGATCCAAGCTCTGAATCCGATACAAGCAGTTTGGATAGTGACACCACAGATGTTCACATTTTTACCATATCAGCCCTCTCTATCCTTATAATCGATGATGACATGCCCCTCATTTATCCCCAGCTTATCCAACATGACCAACAAGAACCGCTCACATTGGACTGTTTTCAAAATGATGAAGCAATTGCAGAATTCTTGGGACTACGGGATGGCATACCACAAGGCGATCATAAGGTAGGATTTGCTATTGACCTAGATTCCACATCATATTTTGGGGAGTCAACTCCCTCTTCCAGTCATCAAAATGAAAAAGGAAAAGAAACGAAACAAAATCAAAAGAATAGATCTTTGAGTGAAAACCATGAGGCACTCTCTAATCATACAAAAGTAAAAATAAAAGACGTACCTGCGGGTGAAAACCTTTCTGAGGTGCCCAAAGGTGGAAGAGTGGACGTACCCCTATCAATTTAGGATAAATCAACACTGCTTGTGGAGATGACCGAGGAAGTCAATCTGGGAACACCTAACAACCCTAAGGTCATTCATTTTGCTGCCTCTCTGTCAAAACAAGAGAAGATAGATTTTATCAATTTCTTTTTGGAGAAGAAGATCAGCTTTGCGTGGTCTTATGCAGATATGCCTGGCCTTGATCCAGAGTTAGTCCTTCATCACTTGCCATTGAAAGCAGATGCTAAGCCCGTCAAATAGAAACTTAGAAAGATGCATCCCCAGGTGGCTCTTTTGGTCAAAGTGGAACTAAAAAAATTACTGGATGTGGGCTTCATTAGACCCATTGATTATGCAGACTGGATTTCAAATCTAGTACCAGTTAGAAAAGTAACTGGGGGCATCAGAATCTACACAGATTTTAGGGACCTCAATAAAGCATGCCCTAAGGATGATTTTCCATTGCCAAACATAGACATCATAGTGGACATGACGGCTGGATATGAGATGCTTTCACTAATGGATGGTTTCTCCGGCTACAACCAAATTCTCATTGCTCCTGAGGATCAGCATAAGACAACATTCACCTATGCTTGGGGTACCTACTGTTGGAATGTGATGCCCTTCGGTCTCAAAAATGCAGGTGCAACATATCAAAGAGCAATGACGACAATTTTTCATGATTTCATGCATACTTTGATGGAGGACTATGTTGATGACTTGTTGTGCAAATCTGTCACCAGAGATAGTCATCTAGCCATCCTAGGCCCAATCTTTGACAGAATGGAGACCTACAAACTCAGGCTCAATCCAAAGAAGTGTGTCTTTGGTGTCACAGCTGGCAAATTGTTAGGATATATTGTTTCTCACCGAGGCATCGAAGTCAACCCGGCCAAGGTTAAAACAATAATGGCTATGCCTTCCCCTTCCAACCTCCGGCAATTAAGAAGTCTACAAGGAAAGCTCCCGTCAATTCACTGCTTCATAGTTTAGTTGGCCGACAAATGTCATCCGTTCTAGCATCTATTACATAAAGGAGTTGCTTTTAAATGGACCGAGCAATGTCAATCAACCTTTCAAGCTCTCAAGGACTATTTGCTGTCGCCACCTATTCTAATGCCTCCTATAGAAGGAAAGCCATTTTTATTGTATATCTCTACAACTGAAATAGCATTAGGAGTTCTCTTGGCTCAACAGGATGAGAGTGGCAAAGAAAGAGCTATTTATTATATCAGTCGGACACTGGTAGGTTATGAGCTAAATTATTCAACTATTGAAAGGGCATGCTTAGCAGTGGTGTTTGCAACACAAAAGCTTCGACATTATATGTTAAGTCACCAAACATTGTTGGTTGCAAAAATTGATCCCTTAAAATACTTGCTTAGCCGAGCAGTGTTGACAGGTCACCTGGCAAAGTGGGTGATGATCCTCAGCGAATTTGACATTGAGTATATGGAGCGAAAGGCGATCAAAGGGCAAGTCATAGCAGATCAACTTGCAAAGGCTCCTATTTATGATGATCATCCCATGTTGATAGATTTTCCAGATGAATCTGTATTTGCTCTTACATCTTCTAATAA